>NW_021703779.1:109707062-109939185 GCF_005190385.1 Monodon monoceros
CTTCTTCTTCTTCTTCTTCTTCTTCTTCTTCTTCTTCTTCTTCTTCTTCTTCTTCTTCCTCTTCCTCTTCCTCTTCCTCTTCCTCTTCCTCTTCTTCTCCTCCATCATTTTTTCTAGAACAGTGTTACCTCTTTCTCTAAAGAAGCCCATTAGGAGCAAAAGATGGCCTCATTTTTTCTAGAATGCAACCTTGGGAAATTCACTAGATGCATTTTTAGGGCCTTTATTTCTTAGGGTAAAAATGAGGGGATTCATTTTGGGGGGTGATCACATTATGGAGAAGATAGATTTGTCAGGTTCTCAAAGATGAAGTCCACACAGAGGACTCACTTGCAGAGTAGACAAGGAAGTTGGAGAAAGCATTCTGACTTCCATTGGTAGTGGAGGATCACAGAAAGGTGGTGGCAGTGAGGAAATGTGATACCAGAGCCTATAGAAAGGGACCCATATCCACTGTGAAGTGCCAAAAAAAAAGGGATTTACTGTGGAGTACAGGTATTGATTTACGCAGGGGTAGTAGTGTAGTAAAGTGGAGGGAGTATGTGCTTTGAAGACAGAAATAACCCATCAAATCCCAACTTGGCCTTTTGCTAGTTGGGTGACCTTGGACAAATTGTTTAAGTTCAGTGCACTTTAGCTACCTCATCTGTAAAATGGGGACAACAACGTCATTAGGTTTTTGTGTGTTTTAAATGCAAATGCCTTTTATGAAAAACATCTGCTAAAATAAATGTTCAACAAATATTAGTTCCTTCTGTCCTCTCCCCTTTTCTTTCTTTGGTGAAAAAAAAAGAGAGAGAAAAAAAGATGAACAGCTTCATTTACTGCAAAGAAAAGCAGCCAGAATGCCATAGTGATGCTGATGCTGTGATTGGGAGTCAGGAGCTGGGAGAACCAATATTTCTCACCAAGTGGCGTGTAAAATTTAAAGTTCATAAAAGCTTTATTTAGAAGACTGTACATCTCCTGGGGGCAAAGGCCTGACCATATCTTATTTCTCTCTGTAATTACATGGCTTCGTGAATGGTTGAAAATTCAGAGGACACCAATCAAGCTTACAGGTGATTCAACACGGACATAATTTTGTACTTAAAATGACTTACATTGAAGATGCCAGGAAAAGAAAGCTTGAAAATTGGATGACTAGTTCTCAAAGTTTACTTATAGACTAAAATTAAAATTTCCGCTAGTCAATCTTCAAGAGCTGAAGAATGTTATTGATAGAGTGGTGATTGGTATTTGAGCAGGCTAGTAAGTGCCATTACATAAAGGAGTCTAATTTCCTGCTCTGTATTTTTATCACAGGTTCCAGATGGAGAATTGGATCATAAGTTTAATGAACCCCTCTTGTAAGAATTTGTAGTAGACAGGAAGATGGTTTTCATCAAAGCTTAAGTGGTAAGGACAAAGGGACAAGATCTGAGGTTGTCATAGGAACCTCTTTCCCTTCAAGGGCCATCAGCAGGATGAAATAATGGCCATGGTGCACACTAGCAAGACTAAAGACAGGAGATGAACAAGATGGGAAAGAAAATAACTGGGAGTAGGAGTTAGGGGAAGAAAGAAAGAAAAGAAAGACGGTGCTAATGCCACCACTAGCAACTTTAATCACTCCATAGTCATGGTTTACCAGTCTCTGAGCCCTCTCCATTTAATCATGTGATTTCCAGCCACAGTCAGGTAAGAGATGTTTATTAAGTCCCTGTTCTGTGCCACCTACTGTGGTAGGTACAGTGGACGATATAGACATGATTAGAACACAGTTAGGGTAGAAAAGAGCTTTCAGTCTGACACAGAAGGCTGGCGACTTTTTTCCAAGGTGGGATGAAAAATGCCAAGAGAGAGATTCAAGCCAAGTGCTTGAATTAGAGGAAGCAGAGAAGGCTTCCTAAAAGATGTAGCATTTGAGGTGTTCCTTAAAGGGTGCAAAGGACTTCAGTATGTGAGATTAGGAGAGGGCATACAATGCAGAAGAAATGGATTGAGCCAAGAGACCGAGGAGGAGGGTCAAATATGGATTAAAAGATAGCAAACTCTTGCCCCCACTTTTTGCTGTTTCCTATGCACCAGACACTGTGCTAAGCAGTCTAGATGCATTACCTCATTTAAGCCTTATAATAAGCTTATGAGGCAGGATTCCACTATTATCCCTATTCTACAGATGAGGAAACTGAGTCCAGGGAGGCTATATAAATTGTCCAATGTTACACAAATATGAAGTGGCAGAGCCACATTTCGAACCTGAGCCTATCTGAGTCCAGAGCCCATGCATGCAACTAACCAGTAGACTATTTGCAAGTCAGGTCATGGAAAGGCATGACAGCATAGTGCGGCTTGAGCACAGGGCATATGGAGAGGAGGAATGACAGCTACAGCCAAACTGTGGAGCATCTTATTGGCAGCATAAGATGTGGGCTCTGGATCCTGTAAACAATGGGAAACCATGGGCAATGTTAAAGTAGTGGAGGGACAGTGAAAGTGGTGCTTTGAGAAGATTAATCTGTCAGCAGTGCAGAGGATGGATGGGAAAGGAGAGAAACTGGAGGCAGTTAAGAGGCTATTGCAATACAGTAGTCCGGGTGTAAGGTAGTATATTAAGCACTTGAACTAAGAAAGCCAAAGAGGGCAATGGCCAGAGGAGAGACATTGTGAAGGGAAAAGAAAAAGCAGTTCATGACTAACTGGATGTGGGTGTTGAGGAAGAGGGAGGGGTAGAAAATAAATAAGGGACCCTGAGGTTTAGAAGCTTTCTAACTAGAAGAATGGTGATGCCAGTCACAAGAGTTGTTGGACAGCTACCCTGGAGAGAAGTTTGGACTTGAGACTGAAACAGGGAGAGATTTCTAAAAAGTGATCTTTGTAACTATGGAAATGAATGAGATGAACTTGGTGAGAGACAATAGCCAAAGGTAAAAGCTTAGGAGAATGCTGCCATTGAATTGATGTGGCAAGGAGGGACAGTTATAATGGAGGTAGATGAGGGATGTCACTGGGGAGGGGAGAGAAACAGGGAATTGTGAGAGAGGGATCTTGAGAAGGCTAAGTGATTGACATTGTCAGTATGGTAGAGGAGTCAGAGGAAAAGAAAGATGGGAAAATACTATTAATTTGAGTGATTAGAAGATCTTTAGTGATTGACAAGCAACAGTTCCATAATAGAGCCAGATTTCAAGGGGTTGAAGAAGAGAGAGAGTAGGGGTCACACACTGGACACAGTGGGTGTAGAAAATGCCCAGCAGAGTTTTTGTGGTGAAATTAAAGGAGCAAAATAGGTACTTAAGTGGTGCTACGACTATTGAAAGCGCTTCTTAGGGTATGCATGATCCTAGCATATTTGCTAGCTGAAGGAAAATGTTTATTAACTAACAATTGCTAGTGCAGATGTAAAGATTTGGTGTCAAGGGTTAATAGTGACTAGAACGAGATCCAGATGAATGTAAGAAAGGGTAGGTCTAAGAGCTAGGTGGAATGTTTGCTTTGGCAAATATGGGGGTGATATAATATACTTTACATGTATTGTTGGTAATCCTCACAATCTTGCAATATGTGTAATATTACCTACATTTTACAGATTAATAAATCGAGGGTCAGAATTTACTTGCACAAATTCACACAACTAGCAAATGATGGACATATTTTTCTCACCCAAGAGCTAAAGTGTGAACTCAGGTTTCCCTGGTTCCAAAATTCATGATCTTTCTCTTCCATCAAGGGGTGGAGTATTTTCTCAAGTTTTGAGAAGCTTTAAGAAGGAAGTACACATACACACACAAATACCCCCAAAAAAGGAAATACAGTGGACTGTAGGAAGGGTTCAGTGAAAGAATCCTTGCTAGCCTGGTCTGCATTGCCCAAAAGGCAAAGATTAAAGCCACAACCGAGAAATGTCCTTCCCCATCTTTCTATCTGTGACCTACTCACTTTATTGTAAGAGCCTGTGAGCTAAGGATGGCTCTAGGTGTACTGGTGAAGTGGACAACTATTGTTTTAGCAGTAACCACTCACCTCATTTTTCAGTCCTCTCACCTATTGTAAACAACACTCTAACTCATATTTAACACACATACACACACATACACATGCACACACACACACATACACATGTACACACACACGCATGCATGCACAGATCTCTAAAACTATTTCCTTAACAATCTAACTTTTCATTGCAGAGGACTTGTTAAATACTCAAAGAAGTGTTCATACCGAAGGAGACTTAGTGGCTTTAACCACCCAGTTCAGGGACACAGATTAAGAACTATCCCCACTCACCTGGTTCCAGTTCTAATTCCCTTCCTATAGGGGGTGTTCAGAGGTTTGTGAAAAGTGTCTCTGACTCTTCTTCCCCATGTTAAGAGTATTAGAACACCCCTAATATAACCCCAATCCCCTCTAATATCTTTTCCCCAAAGAGGCCCCTCCCCGACCTCAAGTCATTGCTTCAAGTGGAAGCAATTCTGGGAGGAGAGATTCTAACCAAGGTAGACTGAGCCACAGAGGGCAAGACAAGTTTTGAGGGCACCAAGTTGAATGTAGAGGCTCTGACCTTTGCCAGGTTTTCCCTTACTCTCAAACCAGAACCTTGCAGCACAAGCCCTATTGCTCTGTCTGTCCTTTTCTCACCCTCCCTCTCCCGAGTCAGGTGTCTCAGACTCAGAAGATGTGAATTAGTTGCCATGGTTACCTATGAGTGTGCCTGATAGCCTCTTCTCTCAGCCAGTTCTAGGCCCTGGACATCTGTTCTCAGTTCACCTCTTCTAATGTTCCCAAATCTAAGCCCAGGACCATATGCCAAGTTACACAGTATCTGTGTGTAGGTGGTGCAGAGGCCGTCACCTGCATCCAAGGCAAAAGAAACAAGAAAGAGGAAATGGAGTAACAGGAAAGCAGAGTGCTTAAAAGGAGTTCTCTGGGACAAGGAGGTCAGGGCCACTAATTTAATTAAGAGCTTACTATCTGCCAGCCACAGTGATTTCCTGTCCCTTATTTCAGTTAATTCCTTCAAACAACGTTATGAGATAAGTATAATTATTCTGATACGCTGTAGGGATGAGAGAAATGGAAACTCAGAGAGGCAAAGTGACTTGCCTAACATTGCAGAACTGTGATTTCAACTTAGTCTTTATCTGAGTTTTCAAAACACACCTCATTGGATTACACTGACTTATGGAAGGAAAGTGAGAACTGCAGAGAAATCTTTCCTCAATCCCCATGCCTATGAATCCCTCACAGCCTTTCCCCACAAATTGGCCCCCTCCTTCAAATGTAGCCCCTCCTCCAAATGTAGCCCCTCCTCAGACATCACCGTCTCCTTCATAGACTCCTTTCTCCCTCTTCGATAACCTCTTTCCACCATTCTGAGGCTCTCCACAATTTCTCTTTGGCTAAGTCCTCACTTTTCCCATATTCTCAAGTAGATCGCTGACTTTTCCATCCTATGGGGTATCTCTTATGGGATGGGAAGGAGAGTAGGATAGGATAATTTTCCTGACATAAGCAGAACAGAGTACTCCTGTATTAGTTTCCTATTGCTATAATAAATTACCACACAATTTAGTGGCTTAAAATAATACAGATTTATTCTCTTACAGTTCTGGAAGACAGAAGTCTGAAATCAGTTTCACTGAGTTAAAATCAAGGTGTCAGTAGAGCTGTGCTCCTTACAGAGGCTCTAGAGAACAATGTTTCCTTGCTTTCCCCAGCTTCAAGATGCATTCCTTGTATTCCTTGGCTCATGGCCACTCCTTCCATCTTCAAAGACAGCAGTGTTATCATCTTCAAATCTCTCTTTGTTTATGTCATAGTGTCTTCTCCTCTGTAGCCAAATTTCCCTCTGCCTCCCTCTTATAAGGACACTTGTGATTACATTTATGGTCCACCCAAATTATCCAAGGTAACCTCATCTCAAGACTGTTAACTTAATCATATCTGAAAAATCTCTTTTGTTATATAACATAACATTAGGAGTTTCCAGGGATTAGGACTTGGATACTTTTGGAGGCCATTACTCAACTGACCACAGCATACAAGACACTCAACTGTAGCCTTATAGCAGGAACTAGTTGTCCTTCATCTCTGGAGTAGATGAACCAGGACCTCAAGAGTTAGAGTAGAAGGCGTAAGCATGGATGAAGTTAGAAGAGTTATGTAAACTTGAATTTTGTTGAAATGAAATCAAGTATGGAGCAGGTGATTTCTGTTTTCTGAGGAGATGTCTCTTTACTTGCATACTACCCTTACAGAGAGAGGTATAAAGGAAGGTAGGACTTAAGAGGTGAAGAATTCTCCCCTTCTCTTTTCCAAAATGGTGGACTTACTGTTCTTCTGTCTTGCCTGGGTAGTTTCTCTGGCAGAGGAAAGTTGAGGAAAGGCTGAGACTTTGGCTCCAGAGACAGAGGTGGCTAGAACCCCTCTCTGGGTAAACTCGTCTCTCCCTCTTCAACTCCATATTAAATCTCCTCTTCCCTATCCTTGTTGCCAAGCAGGCACCTCCTGCTTTTTGGGAAGTGAAGCTACAATAAAGTGAAGCTCAGGGTAATAAATAGAGAGTGGAGAAAAGGAGACACTTTCCTTAGGAGAATCTCCCATGTCAGCTCACTTCAGGACAGAGAAAAGCCTTCTCCATCAAGCAGTCTGAGGGACGTGAGGAATTGGGGATGGCTGCCAAGCACAGTGACCAAGAGTTACAGGGTCATTCCTTGATAACAATTATATTCTTTTCCTTGGCACTGAATATTGCTGCCTATCTAGGAATTAGGGACCCCCATAAACATCTTACCACAAGGTTCTCTGCCTGATTCTTATCACAAGGAATAGCTTTAATCACATCTGGCAGATCTGAGATAAAGCCCAGTG
The DNA here is from genome assembly GCF_005190385.1 of Monodon monoceros. Classification (NCBI taxonomy): domain Eukaryota; kingdom Metazoa; phylum Chordata; class Mammalia; order Artiodactyla; family Monodontidae; genus Monodon; species Monodon monoceros. Next base: position 109,713,918 of record NW_021703779.1, read on the forward strand.
AAGAGAGTGGAGAATAAGAATTTTGGAAGCTCAGATTGTTAAAATCATGGAAATACTGGTTGGGATGGAAGCATGGGGGTGTGCCTGGCCCCAGACTAAATTGTCATGGTCTTGGAGTGTCAGCAACAGCATCATAAACTCAGTGAGGTTTTGATTTACGAGCACCAGATGCACAGTTGTGCACTGATGTTTTTTGTAGAGTTAGCAGCTGGTTTCCCAGATTTTGTTCTTGTTCCAAGACATCATCTATTATATTGCTCAATGCTCCTCCTTATATAAAACCTCATGACAAATTCTTCTCCAAAGTTGGGGCCAGGAAAAAGTTTGTTTCTCCTAGTGAACTTGTCTGCTTTCTTCTGCCAGACAATGAAATCAATGAAACCCATCATACAGAAGTATTCCCACTTCTACACTCTAGCCAGAGGGTTCACAACAATTCTCCATCTGAATGAGTTTTGAGTCTACTGAGAGGAGGAGTGTCAGAGGTAAGGGAGAAGCCACAGGCAGCTCACAGAGCTCACTCAAGACTGAGGATGCAGGGCAAGCTTCAACTTCTGAAGAGAAGGACTGACCAGCTGTATACCAAAGATCTAATAGGGAATCCAGAGAATTTCCAGGCAACAATGACGACACCATCAAATTCTAAGATGAACCATGTTAGGACCTTCTCTAGCAGAAAAGTTAGGAGCTGAGCCTGGTCCCCAGGGTTAGGAAGAGCTGGGAATATTTAGGAACAGGCCTCAGATGGGTCTTCTTCTCAAGTATCACTGATTTGTGAAGGACCAAGAAGCTCTGGGAACTGGTAGTACTCAGGCAGAAAAAAAGGCCTAATTGTCAATGGGAAGTCCAGGGAGATCTACTGATCTGATAGCTTCATGTCCCAAGTCTGCTGTGATAGAGTATAGGAGATATTCGACTTTCTAAATCCCACTAAGTCCTTAGACCAGTTCAACTATACTTTCTTGCTAAACTTTTTAATTGACTATGAGACAAATGGGTCACATCTTGCAGAAATCCATGGATGGTACTATTATAATCCAGTATTAACATTATGTTTTGATTTTCACCTTGGTTGCCAGGAAACTTGGTTCTCAATTATGCTTGATTGTTTTAGTATACTAAAATTAAGGGGGGGTCACTATATTTTGTTTTTCCCATCTCCTTCCCTTTGCACTTATTTTATTCTTTGTTAACAGATTTTAGTCTAATTGTAGCAAGAATTTACCAATTGTAAGCCACTTCAATTATTTTTGAAAGTAAAAAGGGAATAAATAAGCATACAGATGTATGATATTTTATTTGTGGGCTTGTCAAATTCTTCATATGCCCTTGCTTGGATTTAATGTGGTAGGGCTATTGACCTTGACTCAAGCTATGCTCACCTTTGTTCTACAGATTTGTTGCCATTGACCATGAGGGGGCCTGGGCCAGTGGATGTCCTGCTAGTAGCCTGTAGAGTCATTGCTGCAAAGGAAAGAAAGTATCTCATTTTGTTAGATGCTTTTATTACCCATGGCATCACAATAACACTTTCCTCAAGTTTCTTGCCTTGGGAACACCTAATGGCAAGACACTTTTCTTTTCTTTCTTTTTTTTTTTTTTTGCGGTACGCGGGCCTCTCACTGTTGTGGCCTCTCCCGTTGTGGAGCACAGGCTCAGGACGCGCAGGCTCAGCGGCCATGGCTCACGGGCCCAGCCGCTCCGCGGCATGTGGGATCTTCCCGGACCGGGGCACGAACCCATGTGCCCTGCATCGGCAGGCGGACTCTCAACCACTGCACCACCAGGGAAGCCCTGGCAAGACACTTTTGATACTTCAGTAACTAAAGCTCCTTTAAGGGGGTCCATGATGGACCTGCCTTGTTTTGTTCTATAGTGAAAAATGTTATAAAGAAGTTGCAGTATATATTTTGTTTGTAAAGATGCCTTAAGCTGTTGAAGCCATTTGTTATTTTCTGAAAGCAAGAGACATAATGCTCACTAATAAAATTCACCACACTGTGGGTATTTCTAAGTTTCTTCCCTATGAAGTGTTCCATTGCTCTTGTGGGTTTGCTACTCTTTATCTTTCTTGTGTCCCTGTAAGATGGGGAGGGGGCACAGTTCTTTTAGTGCTGGGGCATTGGACTCTTTCTGAATCACAAATAAGTCACGAGCAAGAGCCAGCTTAATGCAAGCTGCACCCCCTTTTTATAGTTCCCTCTCCTGGTGCTGGTTTTCTTGTTTGTTTCTCCCTGTCTCCAGAGTCCAGCCTCCTTGGGCCACTGATTCTGGTGTTTCCCTGAAGACCCTGTCCTTTATTCATACTCCCAATCTAATATTCAGACATTGAAGTTTCCCTTAACCCAATCTCTCCCCGAATTGAAAATGCAAATGCGCCTGCTTTATTGTCTGTATGTATTAAGCTTCTACAAGGGACTTTGTGCTAAGCACAATGCTCTGTATGGGGCAGGACAGGAAGGTGGGGGTGGGGAAGCAGAATGGCCTTTGAACTGTCATGGGTCATCAGCTGGAGTGCTTTATGCTATTCAGGCCTGTGATAGGGGTGAGAAGAGCAGAGGGGGTAGGTGGGGGACAGAAGGAGGGAGAAATACTGTGGGCTCCATCATGAAGCCAGAGGGAATTGAGCTGGAGAATTGAAAGCCATCTCAGGGTGAGGAAGCTGCGATTTCAATCTCACGCCAAGTCTCTGTGTAAAAAACTGTTCACAATTCTACTGTCATAAGGGTATCAGCTCCCAGTAATAAGAGAACAGTGCAGAAGAGGCTGGCAAGAGAGAAAGGTTGTGGGTCTCTCATCTTCCTTTCAGATCAAATCCGAGAATCCAGAAAATGTAGCTTTCCTCAGACACAATGCTGTGTGATGTTATACACAGGGACCTGAGGCCAGTTCCACATGAATGGGACTCTCGGACAACTTTGTGTACTATCCTAATTGAAGGGGTTTATTTCTCTAGCTTCTATTTTAAAAAGCCACTGGAGGTTTGACAATATAAAAGTTTCAACTTTGAAATTTGATGGATTAAACCTAATGTAGAGGGGCTGAAATTTTATAGTCACTATCTGACTGGATTCAAGTGTGTGAAACAGAGAGGTTTTCACAGGGGCAGGCAAGGGTGGTGGCAGTGTGCAATACATGGATCAGCAACTGGCTTCTTTTAACAAAACATAAAAGCTATTTCCAGCTGAAATTCTCAGAAACACTGTAGGAAATTAGTATAACTGATTAATGTGATCTCATCTAATAGAAATGAGAGTTGAAGTTTTATCCCTCTAGAACAGGTGATTAGAGGCAAATGAGGGGCAGGTTCCCATGGCAACCATGTGGCTATCTGAGACCCGAAGGAGGCCTCTGAAGGGGAAGCTTTGAGAAGGAATATGCATTTTTAAAGGGAAGAGATAGTAGACCTTTGTCTTTTAGGAACGTGCTGGAATGCTTAGGGAATTAAGGTGATGTGGAAGTACCTCTAGAGTTGTTCTGTGCGTGCTGGGGAAAGACCTTGAATACTGTTCCAGTTTCTTGATGTGTGAGGATCATTCCTCCATTTGCTTACTCCTCTCACTCCAACCCCCTTTGAGGGGGGCCATAACTGAAAGGAAGCAGGGTATCTATGGACATTACTGCAAACCTGTTTGTGGTCATGGTGGGTGTGGGTGTCAGGTGAATCCACCACGCCCAGACCCTCCCTATCTCCACATAGATCTGCCCTCTCCTTTTTGAACTCATAACCAACAATTCTAGCCCAGCATGGGATTGGGAGAATCTTTGGGGTGGCAGTCCTTGTGTTGAGGGAGGTGTGGCAGGATATCACACCTCCTTTTGTGAAGGGATATGGCTGACAGCTTCCTGTTGATTTCCTTTTAGTAGATTAAAGTCCTGTTTCATAGAAGCTACCATGGATAAGGGTACAAATCAGAGCCAAGTGGCACTGCTCTTCTTATTCTAAGGACTTTAAACTACAGCTTCTGCCATATCAACCTCTTTCTGCTGCCTTTCTCTTCCCTCCTTTCTCTACTCCTTAGGAGGGTATGGGGGATCGAGGACCATGTGTTCCCAGGAGAAGATGTTATTGCAGTCTCCAGAAGGCAGCTGGAGTGTGTGTGGGGGGTAGATCTTTAAAGACTTATTTTGTTTGACTGTTACAACTCCAGGAGCTTTGCAGCAGTTCTTGAACTTGAGGCCTCTAAACTGTTTTCACTCACGGTGATGGAAAGTAATTCGTTCTCAGTCTCCCACAGGAGAATATCCTGTTCCCACCATAGGCCTTGGATGACCTGAGTCAGGAGTTTTCTCCATTCTGCTTTCTTGATTTCCATTCAGTCATTCATTCTTTCACTTGCACATTCATTCCTTCACTCATTCATTCATTTGTTCAACTCTGTTGTGTATATCTCAGGTACCAGACACTAAGTAAGGAGTTGAGGATCCATTGATGATGAAGCCATAGTCTCTGCTTTTCTGTAGCTTATGGTTTTCTGGAGTATTCAGGGACCAGTAGATAATGGCAATGTGATAGGGGAAGAATAGTGATACCACTATGGATTGATTTACAGCATGGAAACTTTGACCTGAGTGGGGGGATGAGGCCAGTTGTGAAGGTTTATCTTTGTAGGAATCAACATTTTCTGGCTCCCAGGTATCCACCTCCCCCTTCTTTCCCCAGGTTCCTATGTGTAGCAAATACTCAAAGTCACTACTTTATTTTCTAAATAGGATTTCTTTTTGGTTGGGGGAGGTAGTTCATCATATGAACCATCAATCAGTGTCTTTAAAGAAAAATATAATGCCCAAATGCTCTTTCCCATTGAAATTCTGGGAACTATAGTAGGAAATTAGCCCACAACTGACTAATGCGATCCCCTCTAACAGAAATAGTCCCATACTAATATATCTGATCAATCTAGAGAGCTTAGATTGCCTGGGTACATAAAGGAGTAAGTGGGATGCATTTTTTTTATTAACCTGCTTTGTAAATAAATGTCCCTGCATTAGAACATAATCTTTAAGTGATGTCTTCCATACAACAGTCTTCCTGTGTCTTTCTCCCTAGGGGTAGATGCCCATGTGCACAGCAGTTACCTTTTCTTCTCTCTAATCTACCTCATTGAAAGCTTGCTTTCTCTTGTTGTTTCTCTTGGAACAGACCTGATACGGAAATTCACACTGTGGGGTAAATGGATGAAAACAACTTAATGCTGTACCTTTCATAAGGTATTTGCATTTTAATGAAGACCAATCACTCAATTTGGAGACATAAGTCCTTCTTTTAAATTTTCATGCCCACAATCAATTTATTTTTTAGAAACTCATGCACAAGTCCCCTAATTCCAGATCTTTCAGACTTAGAATTCTCATGGGAAAATTTCAGGCACCAGTAAATTTGACCCAGGGGAAATATTTGGGTGTAGAAGTGGATCTTTCTTTCTCCTATCAAGTCCTAACTCTGTAATGCTGCTTGGGGTGACAGCTGTAATTTCTCCTCACTTCTGGAAGTACTTTTGGCTCAGCCCATCTCTATTTCTTTGCAGTCAGCCATTGAATACTTCTAGTCCATGCAGAGTGGAGCTGAGAACTGAAGGTAGGCTTCCATCATCTCTGAGGTATGAATGGGGAAGATATTATTACAGTGCTATTGGACAATTGACCTGATTCTGGTTGGTTGTTTGGTTGAGAATCAGCCTTTCCTCACACATGAGTTCTGTGGATAGGTAAGCTCATATCTCAGCTCACATGTGCATGTGACCACACATGCTCTTGAACATATTTGAAGACAAAAGGGTTGTGGGGGGATTGCTGAAAGACAGGTAATGATAATAAATGCTTTAGACACTGTGCTAAGGGAGTTATATATCCTCAGAACCTCCATATGAGGTAGGTATTATTATTGCCATTTTAAAGACGAAGCTGAAATTCAGATGTGTTAAATAAATTTCTTCAGATCACACAGTAAGTGTAAGAGGTAGCATTTGAACTTCAGTCTTGATCCAGAGCCTGTACTTTTAAAACCACTATATAATACTGCTTTTCCATGGGAGTGAGTAGATGGATAAGTTTGAATATTCCAAACTGGAAGGGGATACAAGTTTGAACAATGTCCTGGGGGTAATAATGGACAAGACGTGCCCCAGGGGCACAAAGTATCCCAGTCCAGTGTGACTTAGAGGCAAGAATTCTTGCAGGGTAGTAGGGAAAAGAATTCCTGCAACAGTTGTCTAGGGCTACATTGTGGAGGGTCCAGAATGTTGATCCAAAGAATGTATCCTTTATCTAGTACTTCAATTATTTTTTTATTATTATTATTTTTTTGTGGTACGCGGGCCTCTCACTGTTGTGGCCTCTCCCGTTGAGGAGCATAGGCTCCGGACGCGCAGGCTCAGCGGCCATGGCTCACGGGCCTAGCTACTCCGCGGCATGTGGGATCTTCCCGGACTGGGGAACAAACCCATGTCCCCTGCATCGGCAGGCAGACTCTCAACCACTGCGCCACCAGGGAAGCCCAGTACTTCAATTATTGAAGACCAAGTTTCAGGAGCTAAAGAAGTTTTCAGAAAGTATAAATGAAAATATTTTTAGAATTGTACAGAGGACTTTAGAGATAAACACTAAAGCCAGAATAGAAACATATTTAATAAAAGTAATCATTCAGCACCACGAAGCATTAAACAAAGTCTATTGTGAATTGTTTTCCCTTTGCACATCACAGAGAAAACATTCAGTATTGTGATTACCAAGGTAATTTGTCTTCAGATTAATAGGTGATAAGAAAAAATAATGATGTTTTGTTGTGTTCCATTCTACAGGGGCCCAAAGGTTCTGTTTGACCTATGTAGCATTTACAAAGAAAGTACTAGTCTAATAATCCTAAAATGACAATCCTGGTAACTTCACAAAATGACTTCTATTGTTAGATGGAACAAGAGAGATTCTAGGTAATAATGGAGATGACTACCTGTGTGATGCTCCCTGGCCTGGAAGACCAGGGGCCTGGATTCCAATTCCATTTCTACCACTAACTACTTGTGTGACCTGAAGACAGTCACCCAGTTTCTCTCAAGCTCAGTTTTCTCACTTATAAAATATGGGAGTTGCAGTAAAGTTCCTGACTGCCTTCTTTGCCACTTTTTTATATGTGTATTTATTTTTTAATGTATTTGTAAATTTCACTAGTAATATGCGGATCTTTTCTCATTGTAAAAATGTTAAACAATACCAAAGTCTCCCTTCAACCTTCTACTTCATATCTCTTCCAAGATAGAAATTACATTTGTAGTGTAATCTTCCAGATGATTATTATGTATCTATAGACATATAGATATACGTACATAGTTTTGTGGGAGTGATTTTTTAAAATAAATACTATCAAACTGTGTTGTTCTGCAACTGGATTTTTTTTTTATTCAACAGCATGTCTTGGGGATATTTTCATGTCAGTACATATAAACCTACCTCATTTTTTATAACTGATACATAGTATGCAGATACCATCATTTGTTTAGCTATTTTCCCACTAATGAATATATAGGTTGTTTACAAATGATCACAGTTACAATTCTGCAGTGGACAATCTTAGACATCTCCTTGTACAGATGTGCAAGTGTTTCCTTAGGATATATTTTCTGACATGGAATTGCTGGGTCTGAATATTTCAGTTGTATTAAATACTGTCAAATTGCTCTGTAAACTAAGTTACACACATGCTAGCAGTTTCATTGCAACTTTATCAACACTATTTCATTCGCCAGTCTTATGGGTGAAAATGGCATATCCGGTTACTTGTAAGTTTGAACAGTTTTTCTATGCTTATTGTGGATTTGAATTTCCTTTTCTTTTTTGGTAAGTTGCTCATTCATATCCCTTTCCCATTTATTCTAATGGATTGGTTACATTTTTTGTGGTATTGATATGGAGGATAACTTTATATTCATGTAAATGTGTATGTCTATAACTTTAAAATCATAACTAGATTGTAATTATGTAATTGTAGATTACGATCTCATTTCTTAACTTTGCTTATGGTGAACATCATTATTCAGAAGTTAAAAATTCTTGACCCTGTCAAATTTATCCAATTTTTTTCTTTATGATTTCTGAATTTTAAGTCTTGCTTAAAAAGGCTTTTTAAATTATTTCTACTATATTTTCTTCTAATATATTAATAGTGTTGTCTTTTTATATAGCTTTTTAATTCATCTGGAATTTATTTGTGTTTATATTGTGAGGTAGAAATTTCTGTCTTTGTCTCTATCTCTAATGTCATTTTCTTTTTGTGCATCTGTGTCTACATATATTTTTTCCCAATCACCAAGTGTCCTAACAACATTTATCGAAGAGTTCCTCCTCTCCCCAGTGATTTGCTTCCTTATTAATCATATAATGAATTTCCATTTATTTACATGGATCTGGTTTAGAACCCTGTGTTATACTTCACTGATCTCTTTGATTGTTCCTGTATCAATATGACTCTATCTGAATAACTGTAGTTTTTATTAACATATTTTGATATCTGATATAATAAATCCCCTTTTTTTGGTTTTCTTTTCCAAAATTGTCTTGGTTATTTTTGTGTAGTTTCCTTTCTGGGTGAGTTTTAGAATCAGCTTCAAATTCTATAAACATTCCTACATGGAATTTTATTGTACTTGCATTTAATTTATAGAACAATCTGAATAGAAATGACATTTCTATACTAGTGATTCATCCCACCCAGGAAAATAATAATTCGCTTCATTTATTCAGTTCTTCTTTTAAGACCTTTAGCATAATGTTAGAATTTTCTATATAGAGGTTTTAGATATGGCTTATTAGATTTACTCAGTTTGAATATTTTAATAGACTTCTTCGTAAGTACTCCTTTTTTTTCCTATTGCAAATGAGATTTGTTTTCCTATTACATTTTCTAATTGGTTGCTTCGTTGACTTTATTCACTTAACAAATATTACTTGAGTGCCTACAATGTACTAAAAGGCACTAGGGATTAAAAAGGAACAAAACCCTTTTTTTTTAGTTTTAGTGAGCTTTCATTGATTTATTTGGCTTTTTCAAGGTAAACAGTTATATATTTTTCTCTCTCTTCCTCATATTTGTATTTCTTGCTTACTTTTCTTGCATTGTTGCATTGACTTGGACCTCCAGTACAATGTTGAATAAAAGCAATGATAGGGGGCTTCCCTGGTGGCGCAGTGGTTGAGAGTCCGCCTGCCGGTGCAGGGGACACGGGTTCGTGCCCCGGTCCGGGAGGATCCCACATGCCGTGGAGCGGCTAGGCCTGTGAGCCATGGCCGCTGGGCCTGCGCGTCCGGAGCCTGTGCTCCGCAACGGGAGAGGCCACAACAGTGAGAGGCCCGCGTACTGCAAAAAAAAAAAAAAAAAAAAAAGCAATGATAGTTTGCATCCTTTTTTGTTCCTTATTTTTATGAGATTTCTTCAATTTCATAATTAAATGTGATATTTGTTGTATGTTTATAGTAGATACTTTTCACAAATTAAGGATACTTCATTCTCTTCCAACTTTACCTAGAATTTTTGTTAGGAAAATGTTTGTTAAATAGGTCTATGTAAAATGCTAAGGTATATTGCCAAAAATTCAGCTGAACTTAAAGTTTCACGGGATCATTCCAATGAATGAATTTCTAATAATTCAGTTATTATATTGACAATGATAGAGACTATTTTAAAGAAGTTTTTTTCCTTTGTTTTTTAAGCAATGACTCTACTTATTCATTAGTATATACACTTAGGTATTAATTTAATCAAAGATCTAAAAATATTTTAAAGAGTGTAAACATGGTTGAATCATATATAAGAGCTCCGAGGAACCACAGAAGAAATACCAATAAAATTTTAGTGGAGAGATAAAATAAATTATAAAGTAGACTTTAAACTCCAAGACAATAAAAGCAGAACCTTGGAGAAAGAGAAATGAAAAGAGTGAAAATCCTTGAGACTAATTAACCCGAAGGACCACATTCAAATAGTCGATGAGGTGTAATCAACATGTATAAGCATAGAGAAAAGTATGGAGGTTCCTTAAAAAACTAAAAATAGAACTACCATATGACCCAGAAATCCCACTACTGGGCATATACCCTGAGAAAACCATAATTCAAAAAGAGTCATGTACCTCAATGTTCATTGCAACTCTATTTACAATAGCCAGGACATGGAAGCAACCTAAGTGTCCATCAACAGATGAATGGATAAAGATGTGGCACATATATACAATGGAATATTCCTCAGCCATAAAAGAAACGAAATTGAGTTATTTGTAGTGAGGTGGACGGACCTAGAGTCTGTCATACAGAGTGAAGTAAGTCAGAAAGAGAAAAACAAATACCATATGCTAACACATATATATGGAATCTAAAAAAAAAAAAAGGTTCTGAAGAACCTAGGGGCAGGGCAGGAATAAAGATGCAGATGTAGAGAATGGACTTGAGGACACAGGGAGGGGGAAGGGTAAGCTGGGGCAAAGTGAGAAAGTGGCATGGACATATATACACTACCAAATGTAAAACCGATAGCTAGTGGGAAGCAGCTGCATAGCACGGGGAGATCAGCTTGGTGCTTTGTGACCACCTAGAGGGGTGGGATAGGGCGGGTGGGAGGGAGGGAGATGCAAGAGGGAAGAGATATGGGGATATATGTATATGTATAGCTGATTCACTTTGCTATGAAGCAGAAAATAACACACCATTGTAAAGCAATTATACTCCAATAAAGATGTTTAAAAAATTAATTAATTAATTAAAAAACATGGATAAGCATAACTTGGAAATATGTATTACAACTGTAAGCTCAATGCAGTGAATAGAAACAATGTTTTATTAACACTAAAAGAAGATATGCTGGAATGGTGTGTGTCATGTTAGGAATGGCTGGATTCATGAAATAATTTGGGGCATCTATGGAGGTGATCATATAATTTTTATGTTTCAATCTGTCATTTGCATTAATAAATAACCTAATATTAAGCCGTATTTGTTTCATAGGAAAAGCCTTATTTATCATGACTCATGCTGTATTTTTCTTTTAGTACACTGCTGGATTTGAAGTGTTAATATTCTATTTAGCATTCTGCATCTATGCTCATGAGCAAGGTTGGCCCCACAGTTTCCTTTTTTCTGCTGTATTTGTCCAATTTTGGGCATCAAAGTTATGCTAGACTTACAAAATGAATGAAAAATATTCCCTTTTTTCTCTATGTTCCAGAATATTTTATAGTGCATGAGAGTGATTTGTTCCTTAAGGATTTGATATAACTTGTCTATTTAAAACTTCGGAGCCCTATGCCTTTTTTAAAGGGTAGATCTAAGATTCTCTTTCAGATTATTGGTCCATTCAGGTTTTCTATATCTTTTTTTTTTATAAATTTATTTATTTTTGGCTGCGCTGGGTCTTCCTTGTGCGCGCGGGCTTTCTCTAGTAGCGGGGAGCGGGGGTTACTCTTCGTTGTGGTGTGCAGGCTTCTCATTGCAGTGGCTTCTCTTGTGGAGCACAGGCTCTAGGCACGCGGGCTTCAGTAGTTGTGGCCTGTGGGCTCAGTGGCTGTGGCTCACGGGCTCTAGAGCACAGGCTCAGTAGTTGTGGCGCAGGGACTTAGTTGCTCTGTGGCATGTGGGATCTTCCTGGACCAGAGCTCAAACCCGTGTCCCCTGCATTGGCAGGCGGATTCTTAACCACTGTGCCACCAGGGAAGTCCCTCTATATCTTCTTGAGTCAATTTCAGCAATACATCTTTTCCTGGAAAATAATTCATGAAGTATTGATTTTCAAAATTTTAGTGTCATAAAATTACATTTAATAAAACATTAAATATCCTCCATATATGTACTTATTTTGGCTATTGTTTCAAACATTGCTTATTTATACCTTCTGTTTTCCTTCCTCAGATTTTTCCAAAAGTTTATCTATTTTAGTAGCCTTCTCAAATAAACTGTTTTAGGTTTTATGGATCAATATTACCTATTCTTGTTTGTTTCGGTCTTATCAAAATTTCTTTGAATTATGTTTTATATTTACTTTTACTTTCCCTGTTTAAACTTACTGTTTTTTAACTAACATCTTGAATCTTCTAATCAATTTATTTAGACTTTGATATTTACTTTGAGAGCCATTTTGGCCATGCTCCATAGGTTTTGCTATATGGTGCTTTCATTCTTGTTCATTTCTAAATAGTTTGCAATTTTAATTTTGATATTTTTCTTTAACCTGGAGTCATAGAGAAGGATTTTTTAAATTATGTAGAAATTCTTTAAAAATTCTTTTCGTTAACCATTATTACTAATTTCCAATTGTATTGATATGCTCAGAGTATGTAGCCTTAATGTTCTGTTTTTCCTAATTTGTTGAGTTTTTTGTAACTTTATATATAGTCAAATTGTGTGCGCAAGACCTATATGTGTTTAAGGAATGTCAATTCTCTACTTGTTGGATATGTTCATGTACATATCTATTGTATCAAACTCATTGTGTTCTCCAAATTCTCATTTTTATTCATGTTTCCACTTGATTTGTTGCTGTGTTTCTGAGAGAGAGGTATGTAAAAGTTTCCCATTAATATTGTAGATTGCCAATTTCTTCTTGTTTTCCTATCCATATTTATTTCATTTGTTTCACAGTTATGTTTTTGTGAATAAACTAAAAATTAGTGTATCCTCCTGGTGGATTATACCAATATGAAACATTCCTCTTGTTCTTTTTAATTTTTTGTCTATGCTTTAGTTTGCTTGATATTACTATTGTTACACCTACTTTATTTTTGTTAGCATTTTCTGCATGTGTGTCAATTTAGTTTCAAGTCTCATGTGTCATTTTATTTAAACTGTATCTCTTTTTAACAGGTTATGGTTAGATTTTATTTATTTGTCCAGCCTGAGATTATCTGTCTTTCAATGAGAAGATTTAACTCATTCAGATTTAATGTGATTATTGATATCTGAGATTGTCTTTTCCATCTTGTTTTACCTTTTCTAATTAGAATAATTTCTTGTCTTTTCTTTTCCAGCAGCTTATTGGAAATAGCATTCTATTCTATTCTGTGGGGTTTTTTTTGTTGTTGTTCTCTAGTAGTTTTTTGGAAGTTTTATATTTTATTTCATATTCTAGTTGTTACCCTTAATTTCTTTAAAAATATTTAAGCATTTATTTTCCTTACATTTCTAGAATTTATAATTATGTACTTATCCTGAAAAAGACAACCATAGCAATGATTTACCTTCCTTTTCTCTTTTCTCCTAAATCCCATAGTTGCTATGTAGAGATCATCTGGGATTTAGTTCCATATTGTTAATATTTTTTTCAATCAATAATTATTTAGGTTTTATTATAATTTTTACTGGCTTCTTTTATCACCATTGTTTCTTTTACTGCACATCATCCCCTTGGGTTCATGTTTCATTTTGCTAGAGTACATTCTCCAATAATTCATTCAAAGGTAAACTGCAGTTAGTAAAATATCTGAGTCTGTGCATACTCAGTGAAAAATACCTTCATTTTGCACAGCCCCCAACTCTCCAACATAAATGTTGTTTTTTCTGAGTATAATATCTTTACTTCTAAATTATTTTTTTACTTCTAAATTATTTTTATCATCAGTTTGAAGCTAATCCATTACTATTTTCTAACATTGAGTATTGCTGATGAGCGATCTCATGCTAGCTTGATTCTCATTCCTGTGCAGGTGGCCTATTTATTGCTTTGGAGACTTTCACAGATTCTGTTTTCTTTGTCCTTGGAGTTCTGAAATTTCACCATGATGTGTCTTAGGTATGGATACTTGTTTTTTGCCACTTTTTATATAGTGTTTATTTAGATTTACCACCATATTCACAGCTTTCTTTGTCCTTAATTCCTTCTTACATCTATATCTTTAGCTAGAATCATTTTCCTTTCTTTCATTTATTCTTCAGTACTTTCCATTCATACTTTAATGCAGTTTTTTTAGTGGAATTTTTTCATTTTTGGTTTATCCAAAAAGTGTTTACATTTAAAAAAATAAATCTGCTATGAACATTTGTGTACAAATCTTTTAGTGGACATACGTTTTCATTTCTTTTAGGTAGATTCTTAGGAGAAGGATTGCTGGGTTGTGTGATAAACACATTTGAATTTTTAAGAAACTGCCACACTTTTCCAAAGTGGCTGTACCATTTTACATTTCCACCAGTTTTGTATGAGCCTTATTAAGCTAGCTTTCCCAGCAATTGGTGTGTGCTATTTATTTGAAGATTTTTGTCTTTCTTCAACTCTGAGAAATTTTATACTGTTATTGTTTGCTAGATCATTTTTTTCTTCAATTTTCTTTGTTATTCTTTAACTCCTATTTACTCTGTTTCTTTTTTTTGAGGGGGGCATTAGTCCTGATTCTTGAGTTTGGCGACTCTGTTTTGGGGTGCCTCTTTCCCCCAAATGTTTGTGGATATTTGCTTCGTGCTCACCTTGGGTTTTGAGAAACCCTGTTTGCCTCTAGATGACGTTTCCTTTTCTCACAGCCTGCACACTTGTCAAGAGATTGAGAAGGGACAGGGCATACTGCTGAACAGGGGCATGGAGGCCTCCTGTTTCTCCTGGGTTTCTCCAACCACTTGGGTCCCAGCCTTGCTTCTCCAGCCCAAGCATCCATAATAATTGTTCTAGCCTGGGACAAACACCTATTCTACCCACTACCTGACACAATTGGGCAGAGGAGAATTAAGGGATCAAACCACTAAGCTGCTCAAAATGGGATATTATAACAAATAATGGTTTTCCCATGGCTTCCATATACTACCTGTATCTCTTACCTCTGGGCTTGGAGATCATCTGAAGTGATACCCACCTTATTCAGCCACCCTCTATTACATATGTTTTAGGCAATATGTATCTCCATTAATCTTATTCTCTCTGCCTTAAGCCTCAGAAAAATTCCTCAAAATTTCTTATGCAAATTATACTTCTTATTTTAAATTTCTGTTGTAGAGATATTAATTTCAAATATATATTTCCTACTACTTATGGGGATTTGGAGAGAAAACCAGACATGTGAGCCCAGTCCTTCTTTAGTCAATTTCTACAGGAATAGGCTAGCTACAAGCATACTTTCCTTTCTCCCAACTATAATCCCACCTCCAATACAGAAACAACTTTCTAAGAAGTGCCTCATGCAAATTTTTAAACTGTGAGCAAAGTTGAATAATCCATAAGATGATGGTTTGTGAGGGATGTTCTGGGCCCAAAGGGAGTGATTCTAATAGACTACAAAATATGACCTACAATCACTTTTAAAATTTGCTGAATCTAGATACAGTGCAGAATGTACCAAATTCTTAGATACTTTGCAGGCTGATTGTCGTCATAGAACATTGATTTAAGGGGCCTGTATTTAGAGCTTCTATTTAAAAAGAATAAAGTAAAACGTTGTTTTAAAATTCAAACTTGTAAACATCCAAGTCTTAAAAATTCTGCTCTTTACACAGATCAGAGATTTTCAATTCAAGATCAGATATGAATCCGATGTGTTAAGTGTGTTAGGGCAAGAGCTTTTAATGGAGTCACATCATATTGGAAATGGTATTTGGTCAGACAGTTTGATGGAGGTGGGGAAAATGTGTTTTGCAGTGTCAGAGTGGCTTCATTAAAGACAAAAGGAGAAGTGATTTGCAGCTGAAAATTTCAGATTCACTACAAAATAGACATATACGCTTGATGGGTTCTCATCTAATAAAACTGAGAGTGGGTGCTTGGTTTCCTAAAGGCAAAACAACTTAATAAAATTAATCTGTAGTGCTCCGAATGCTTAGATACTGCAAGGCTTCAATGATGCATTTTTCATTAAGTGGCTGGGGTAAATATAATTGTCTATGCTAGAAAGTCTGAGTTCTTATTCTAATTTATTTAAATTAGAATAAAAGAACTTATTTAATGACTCATCACTGTTGAGGAGATGGAAGAGGGGGCATCATTTTGTTGTGGTTCCCATGACTGGGTGAAGACAGGTGGTTTGAGTTACATTTGAGCTTGAGATAACAGGACTCTTCCAGGACTCATTTATTCTTCCCAGATACCTTAGCCCCAATTTTAAGGGCTAGGCAACCCCCCCACTCCATCCATCCAAGTTTTCCAATGTACGTAGAACTCTACTTTTGTGTAAGGGCCAGACTGAGCCAGGAAAAATGGAGCTAGTCTAGAGCCTGGCCTTTGTATTACTGTCATGGTGTGCAGAGTAATCCTAGCAACAGAAAGAACAGACCAGGTGCAGGACCAGCCTAGCTAGTCCAGTGTTATGTGTGTGGGTGGGTGGGTGGGGGTTAAGGAGCAAGCACCTTGGGTTGGGTTGGGTTGATGTGCAGAGGACCCAGGGACAGAGGCTTCTTTTCCTGAAATCTGTGCCTCATCTGCCTGTCCCTTATACCAGAGATTCCAATGTTAGTCATTCAGTCTTTGTAAGAAGTCTCCTTTTAACCTGCAAATACTTCTGAGAGGTATAAATTATTCATATCTCACCAGTCCTCTCAAACTCTGGAATCGGACAGACCCATATCCAAATTGCACTTGTCTTAGATATAGTCTTAACTTATCTTAGTTTTCACATCTGTCAAATGGGGATGATAATCTCTACCTCAAAGGTTAATATATTAAATGAGAAAAGCAAATGTGGAAGTACCTAGGAAAATGCCTGACATGCAAGAGATGTCCTCATTTCATTCATATCAGTCAGCTTATGAGGGAGGTGCCAGGACAGAATGTCCTCAAAGTATCTAAATGAGTGGGGCTCATCCAGGGAAAGCAAGATACAGAAAGGCCAACACAGACTCAGAATTATGTCCAGAGAAGGGATTTCTGGACCTGGGGCCTGGAGATAACAAGCAGCAGCAGCAGCAGCATCTCCATTATTGTGATTATTACTTTTTAATATCTATGTGCATATGTTTATTTTACAGGATATTTTAAATTATTTATATTTTTCTCCATAAATGATATTTAAATTCAATTTAGTTACTGGAGTATTCTGGTTAATCACTGTGAATATTACCTAATATTATTTCTTCTTCTTATTATTATACTCCAGGGTTAATAAATTACTTGAAAGTTCCAGAGCAAAATGTCCTGGGACTAGATTTCAGGTGAATTTGGGGAAAACTGAGGATTCTTTCTGGTGTTATCCTACTTCTTATTTTAGAGTCTTTTTAGGTCTGGTGGTACTCTCACCCCAAAGGTCCAGTGCCCTGTTTGCCTTTTTATTCTTTGCTCTTTCATATACTGTTTCAGAGTTTCTTGTAAGGATGACTCCAACACTAATTCATGCTAAGATATGAATGGGTATTAACTCAAATGCTGCACCTTCCATTGAATTTACACTTTTAATAAGGGCTTAATTTCAGAGTTGATTAGTTATTTCATTCCCTTCAAACTCCAGGGGTGGATTAGCTATAAACAAGTAGCCCATATACAGACATTTATGGTCAATTTTTCATACAAACTAGGAAATGAAAAACAGCTTGTGATGGAAGAAGCTTAGACCAACGTGACATAGGCTTGTGAGGAATGACCTGGGCCCAAAAAGAGAGATTCTAATAAATCAGGAAAATGACTTTCTTAACCCCCATTGCTCATTGACGTCAACCCCAAAAGCACAGGCCCGGGTGCTGAGCGGGCTTGCAAGTCACACCAATTTAAGATCCTTAAAGTTTGGGTTACTTTTCAGCCAGGTAAAATGGGGAAGAGGGAGTTTGACAATATGTATTTTAAAACCCCAAATTAGAAGAATAAAAAGGTTCACCTTGACCTTTTATTTTTGCCATTTCCTTCCCTGCAGTATTTTTAATCAGGTGGATGCTAAGTTTGGGGTCAACAGAGGATGAGAAGGCACTTTGGGTACCAGAATCAATTATTACAGTCTTTAAAAGAAATTATAATATCCATATGCTCTTTCAAGATAAAATTCTCAAAAACACCCCAAAGAAATTAGCCCTTAAGTGACTTATGTAATCTTCTCTAATCTAAATAGTCCCTTACAAATATGTCCAAAGAGTCTAGAGAGTTTAGATTGCTGAGGTTCAGGTGAGTGGGATGATGCATTTTGTGGTTAAGCAGCTTGGTACATTAAAGTGCCATTGTTAGAACACAAGTTTTAACTGCTCTCCTCCATGCAACCCTCTTGCACCCCCATCCCTCGGTGATCTCTGTCTTGCTCTCTGTTGGCCTTTACTTCTTTTTTTTAAACATCTTTATTGGAGTATAATTGCTTTACACTGGTGTGTTAGTTTCTGCTTTATAACAAAGTGAATCAGCTGTATGTATACATATATCCCATATCTCTTCCCTCTTGCGTCTCCCTCCCACCCTCCCTATCCCACCCCCCTAGGTGGTCACAAAGCACCGAGCTGATCTCCCTGTGCCGTGAGGCTGCTTCCCACTAGCTGTCTATTTTACGTTTGGTAGTGTATATATGTCCATGCCACTCTCTCACTTTGTCCCAGCTTACCCCTCCCCCTACCCATGTCCTCAAGTCCATTCTCTAGTAGGTCTGTGTCTTTATTCCTGTCCTGCCCCTAGGTTCTTCATGACCCTTTTTTTTTTTTTTTTTAGATTCCATATATATGTGTTAGCATACGGTATTTGTTTTTCTCTTTCTGACTTACTTCACTCTGTATGACAAACTCTAGGTCCATCCACCTCACTACAAATAACTCAATTTCGTTTCTTTTTATGGCTGAGTAATATTCCATTGTATATATGTGCCACATCTTCTTTATCCATTCATCTGTCAATGGACATTTAGGTTGCTTCCATGTCCTGGCTATTGTAAATAGAGCTGCAATGAACATTTTGGTACATGACTCTTTTTCAATTATGGTTTTCTCAGGGTATATGCCCGGTAGTGGGATTGCTGGGTCGTATGGTAGTTCTAGTTTTAGTTTTTTAAAGAACCTCCATACTGTTTTCCACAGCGGCTGTATCAATTTACATTCCCACCAAAAGTGCAAGAGGATTCCCTTTTCTCCACACCCTCTCCAGCATTTATTGTTTGTAGATTTTTTTTTTTTTTTTTTTTTTTTTTTTTGCGGTACGCGGGCCTCTCACTGTTGTGGCCTCTCCCGTTGCGGAGCACAGGCTCCGGACGCGCAGGCTCAGCAGCCATGGCTCACGGGCCCAGCCGCTCCGCGGCATGTGGGATCCTCCTGGACGGGGGGCACGAACCCGTGTCCCCTGCATCGGCCGGCGGACTCTCAACCACTGCGCCACCAGGGAAGCCCGTTTGTAGATTTTTTGATGACGGTGATGGCCTTTACTTCTTTCTGGACTTCCTCTCAAAACTTTTCATAGACTTTTTTTTTTTTTTTGCCTTGAATCAGGCAAGAAAAAAATCACACTGTGTTGTGAATGAATAAAGAAACACAGCTCAACAAGATATTTGCACTGTAATAAAAGACATAAAGTCCTAAAGATAAAATTTCAAGCACTAGTAATTAGGGAGTAAGGGGCTTCTTGGACAGATGGAGCTTTATTATGTTTCCTTTTACTATGCGTCTGCAATATTTAATTAGGCTCTAGTCACGTCTACCTGGCCTTTTTAATCATCTAGCTTGGATAAGAGGTTATAGGTACCAGACAGTAGCTGATGAGAAGAGGCTCCCACTGGGTTCGAGGTAGAGTTAGCAAAATGTGGCACATATAGGCTACTAATTGTCTTCAAGCAGGCTTTGTTCACCAACACAGGAAATTGAAATAGTATCCAGTATTCATTCAACGTGTATTCAGCAAATGCTATCATGTGCCAGGCACGGTGTTAGATGTTGGATTACAACAATTAATAAGGTAGAGTTCTTTTCTTGGAAGAGCTCAGATTCTAGTGGGAGAGGCAAGTAAGCATTAACAAATACATAGTGTTTGGGCAACTGGCTAGCCATTTGAATAAAATATCTGGATCCCTACCTGACCCCTTACACCAAAATAAATTCCAGATCGCTCAACAAGTTAAATATTTAAAAAAGGAAAAACCATAAGGTACTAGACAAAAACATGTGTGATTGTTTTTATAATCTAGCGATGAAGGAGACCTTTCTAACTAAGCATGCTACAAAAGCCAGATGCTATTAAGGAAAAGATTGACACATTTAACTTCGTAATATCATTTTTATGGCAATAAATAAGCAAGCCAAAAGGCAAATGACCAACAAAGAAAAATATGTTACACATATAACAGAGGATTTAAAAAATCCTTCTTAAAATAAAAAAAAATTTAAAAAATATATATGAAAAGCTTTTACATTGCACAAAGGGCAAAGATCTCACAGGAAAAATGGATAAAAATTTTTAACAGAAAAATAAATATAAATATTCAATGAATATAAAAATTCTACTCAAACCTGCTGATGCTTATTTAAAGACAAATCAAAACAATGAGATATAATTTCCCTACCACACTTAAAACATGATAAAATTTTATAAAACCTAATGTTTTTGAGAATGTAGGGATTCATAAACTCTCATTCACAATCAGTTGGACTATAACTTATGGGTACACTTTTGGAGGGCAATTTGATGTATTTATCAAGATTGTAAAAGGCCATATTCTTTAACCCAGTAATTCTACCTGTAAGAATTTATCCTCAAGGTATGTGAATATAAACATGCAAATATACATTTGTAAGAAGATGTTCATTGGAGCATTGTTTCTTTTAGCAAACCAAACCATTGTGTAAAGCAAGGGCAACAAATGGAAATGACAACAGAAAAAAGAGATAGTGTCTTCAATAGGTAAAGATATCATGATATATCCATCCTTTGAATATTATATAACAGATTAGAATAAATATATATTCTGATATGGGAAGCTCTCTATGATATATAGAGTGAGAAAAGCCAGGAAGAGAACGGTATGATCCTGTCTGTGTGAAAACAAAGCATATACAGATATTCTTATATATGCAGCAAATATTTTTTGAAAAATACATAAGAAACTGTTAACAGAGATTCCCTCTGGAGTTTAAGACTGTGGTGGGAAGGATATGAAAATATTCTACTTTTTATTTTATAATCTTCTGTACTGTTTATGTATTTTAACCGTGTGCATTTATTACTACTATTATTCTTATTAGATAAATACTATTTTATATGTAACTGAAATACAATAATACATGCCAACAATAATTATAACATATATACTATACGTATAATTATAAAGATAGGTGAAAAGCCAGATAAAATCGCAAGCTGCTCTAATAGCACAAGCGCTGGTGACCTAAGCCAGATCATAGAGCTGTGTGCATAGCGGTGGTGGTGGGTGAGTGGAGGATGAGGGTTACTGGGGGGAGGTGGCATCCGTACTGAATTTTGATTGACAATGAAGAATTAGGTGAAAGAGAGAGAGTAGGGGTTATTTTAGGTAGATGGAACGTTAACATATCAGGAGTTGTTGGTTCAGGCTGGAGTGTGGTGGGAAGCGTTAGGATGGAGAGTGCCAGCAGTTGAAGCTGGAGATGGAGTTTGAGACTAGATATTATGAAGGACTTTGCCTATCAAGCTAACTACATTACTAAAGTCTCAGAGACTAGTTTTCATGGAAATGATGAACGAAAAGGTTCACACTGTGGTGTAAATGAATCAAAACAGGTATTTGCATTTTAATAAGGGACAGAATGTTCCAAAGGTCTAATTTCAAGCATTAGCAATTAGGGAGGAGGAATCTCCCTCATGTCCCTCAATTCACACAATTATGAGAAGATGACACACCTGGTTATCTGGGTATCAGATTGTTCTACTCAGTGAGGAGTCGGCCACCCTACTGGAGGTGGGGGAAGATTCTGCTTTTCAGAAGCCCCCTTGTCTCTGGGACTGGTAAAAAGAGGTTAGGGGAGAGAGGGTGGCTTCCATGGTAACGAGTCAGTTGTATTAAGAACCCTGCAGACATTTGTTGCTGAGAGGAAGTGGAAAGGAAACAGGTGTCCTAAACAGCTAGGTCAGCTGGTTTCCCTCCGTTGACACTACATGGCACAGGGGAAAGTGCATAGGTTTTGGAGTCAGACAGACCAAGATTTTCATACCGGCTTTGCCACTTGCTAGCCCTGTGACTGTGGGCAAGTTACTTAACCTTTCTGAGGTGCAAGTCCCATGAAGTATTGTGTAAAATAATACATACAAAGCACTGAGCACTGATGTGTAGGGAGTAATTGATAATTGTTAAGCTTTTATAGTAATGATTATTCTCTCTTCTTCATGAGCCCACCAAGGATTACCATGATCTTTGTCACATTAAGTATAATTATCATGATCAGTTCTTACCCATGAATCTTCCCGGCAGCTTTGTCTTGTTCTCCCAAAAGTCCACCAAATATTACTATTATTGTTGCTTTTGCTATTATCATTCCTTCTTCCCTATGAACTTACCATGGGCTATTATTCTTCCTGCTGTCATTATTATTATGGCTGTCATAATGTTATTATGTTATTGTTATTGTTATTTGCTCTTCTCCATGAGTCTTCCCAGGATTACACTCCTTACCCTGTCTCCAGCTCACAACTTTTCCAGGCCCCACCACTGGAGGGAGCAGCAGAGCTGACACACTGACTCCTTGTGCTCCTTTCCAGAGCTACCTAGCCTGCTTTTAGCAGGTGTAGAGGAGGGGCTGAGAAGGCAGAAGTGAAAGCATTTTCTCTGTCTCCCACCCTGCCCCTCCCTCCCTGCTTGCCAGCGTCTCAGGGTCTCCTACAGTTTTATTCTGTATCCTCTGCCCCTTTCCTCCTTGATGGAGTGATTGAAATAAGTAAGCTCTACCGGTGGGTGGAAATAAGTCAGCTTGTTTTCCCAGAAAGCAAAAGAGGACCTAGGAGTAAAGAGAAGGTGAAAAAACTCCTCAGATGTAGATGGAATCTATCGGCACAGCCCCAGAAATTCACAGATCCAGGAGGTATGAGCACAGGCTAATGAGAGCAACTTCTTTTTACTGAGCTCTTCTTACACTGTGACAAACACAATACACCTTTACTACGCTCATATGAATTGGGTACTCTTATTATTCTCCTCCTGCTGATGAGGGAACTGAGGCCAGGAGAAATTAAGGGACTTAAGGTCACAGAGCTAGTAAGGGACATCACTGGCATGTCATCCCAGGCTCGTCTGACTCCTGGGCCAGGCCTTCATCTCTACCCTAGACTGCAGTTTAAAGAAAAAGAAAAAACAAACAAACAAACTTGAAGTTGAGCAAACCTGGGGCAGAGGCAGCTCAAGGTTATTTCTATTCGTATTTCAGTGATTACCTCAGGTTGTGATTTTTATAATTTTCTCTTGTATTTTCCTTTTAAATGGTTGTGACTTTGTAGCCTTCATCTTTTGTTTGCAATTGGTATCTTTCAAACCTTACTAGTTGTTTTCTCTATAGTTTCCAAGAGAAAAGTCCGTAGGAAAAAATAATTAAAGCTACTATTTATTGACCATTTACCTACTGCATGCTAGGCACTTGACATACATCATAACTAGTCGTCATAACCACCCTCAGAATTGGGTACTATTATTATTCACTTCCATTTGACATAAGGAGAGACTGAGGCTCATAGAGCTTTAGTGGGTGTGCAAGGGCATGCATCTGTTAAGTGGTGAAATGGGGGATTCAAACCCTGGGCTCACTCACTCCAAAGCTCGTGTTCTTCTGTACACCATAAAATGAACTGTGTGTGTTCCATGCCACCTCAGAAGGGTCTGTGGCTTGCTTTCGGCCAGACAAGGAGAAATAAAAGTATCGTTGTGTGTTAACCTTGGGAGGAAGATTGGGGGCAGTCTAACAGCAAGCACAGAATAATGCCTAGGGCCCATGGAAGAAAGAAGGTGAGTGGCCAGCTGTCGGCAGACTAAGTATCCCAAGGAGTTTATATTAACAAATTCCTCAGCCTGGAGTTGTCTTCTTCCAAAGGGTGACCCTTGACCCACGGATACCACACTGAACAGCATCTGGAACCATGAGGTGCTACAAGGAAGGATTTTTTTCTCTTTTAAACTACCAGGCTGATAGAAGGTTTAGAATGAAACGTTGGAAGAAGTGTGTGAGGTTTGAGGGTAATGAGGAGTAGGGACGAGTTCAATTCTGAAGGAAGGGAAAGTAAATGAAGTCTCTTCTCTGTCTTTTGGAGGTTCTTCAGGAGGACATGAGTCACTGGAAAATCATCTGACAGGGCCCTTGCTAAAAAGCACTCGGGAATCACAAATTTTCCCTACCAGGTCTCCCTTTTTAAGATTCTCTAATGTATGCCTAGTGGGTAAAAAGAAGGGATTTGCTAAATATTGACTCTTCTCATGTTGTAAAATGGTCAGTAGTGTAATAATGGTGATCATATTAGCAAACCTCAAAGTGGCCTTTTTCTACGTTGTCCCAAAGGATTGTCAGGTCTGGCGTCAGCAGGAATTGTTGCCGAGGGAAGATTCTTGCCTAGAACTTTTTCGAGACCTGCCACCATCCAGTCTGCTCTTTGTTCCCCTTTGAGCCTGGCCTCATTTTGCTGTTCTCCCTCTGGTATGCCCCTAGCTGGAGTGCCAGCTAAGCCGTTGCCCTTCACACACCCCACCACAGACTGATATGCCTTCTCCCTTTACTTGGCTGCCAGGGAGAGGATTTATATCAGGATTGCACAACTAAGAAATGCCCAGCGATGTAAAATTCCAATGCTTGCTCTCTGCTATGTGTTTGTTCTTTCATACTGTTGATCCTTAACCTTTGTTGGAGAATCTTCATGGAAGAGTTTACCTTTGAAGGATTTGTTTTTGAGTCTTATGTTGAATATTCTGTGTGTCAAATTCTTTTAGTTGCTTGGGCTAGCCCGCCTCCACTGTCATTGACCCACCATCAATAAAGACAGGGTTTGCTTAAGAATAAGGCATATTCTGTTTTATGTGTGCACTCACTCTGATCAAAAGAGAGATGTTTACTATAATTGGAGTTCTCTATGGAGGTCCGGGCCAAACCACAACCTGGCTCTTTCTGTAGTACTTTCTAAATTGCCGTACAAGTGGTAGTATTGTATAAAATAACCCACTGGGGGGGAAGTGAGTTTTTATTGCTACAAAACTATTTCTAACCTAACTTTCCTCCCACACATGCCACCCTTCTGGCCCCTCAATTATGGTAGTAGGCGGCAGTACGAAAGCAAAAGTAACCCTAAAATCACCCCCATTGAAATATAGTCTCTTAAGGCTTACAACACTTCCAATACGCTTGGTTAACAATATTTTACTTAAAAAATGTTTTTATGCATGGGCCTATAATAGGCAGATGGGAACCTACACTGCAACAGTTGCATGAGTCAGGGGATACAGTCTGAGTCCTCCTGAAAACTGTTAGCCAAAAGATTAAAGATAATTAGTTTTAGAAGAAGGTTCTCAACCTTGGCTGTGCACTGGAATAACCTGAGGAGTTTTAGGAACACCCATTCCTGGGTCCCAACCCCAGAGGTTTTGATTTGTTTAATGTGGAGAGCAGTCTGATGATAGGGGTTTAAAAAAAATTCTCTTCAGATGATTCTAGTGTGTAGCCAAGATCTAGAATGATTATTCTAGATCCTTGCTATACAAAGTATAGTCTGTGTACGCACAGCATGGACCTGGACTTTGCCCCAGATCTACTGAGTCAGAATCTGCATTTTAACAGGATCTGTTGGTAATTCATATGCACATTAAAGTTTGAGAAGCACTACTGCAGAAGGAGTGTGAGCTCTCGTAAAGCATCGCCTGGAAGGAACACTTTTGCATCATCACCCAATCTGTCCATTGGCATTATGGGTTTTCTAAAATATGGCATATAAACCCTGTAACCTCAACTGCAGGTGATGTGTCTACAACAGTCTAATAAAGATGAATTCTCCCACTTCAGAAAAAAATGAGGAAAAGTGTAGACAGTTTTGGATCTAGCATCGTTTCTTCCAGTTCTGTCTTATAAACTTGGATACCTTTGCTGGTAGTCTTCCAAGACTTGTGGGTAAGGAGTGAGATGCCAAAAAACTAAATAAAACAATGATATTTTTTCCCCACAAAGCAAGGAGATACTACACATGCTAGCCTGGTGAGTTTGACCTCGATCCCCCGCAAGCTTCTAGAATGGATTATTAAGAAGATGATTTCTGAGCTCTTGGAAAGGGACTCACTAATCACTAGGAATGAGCATGGGTTCATTAAGAGCAAGGCATGCCAGACTAAACTCACTTCCTTTTGGATGGGCTTACAAGAGGAGGCTGCAAAAATCATTTACCTGGGTTTCGGCAAGGATCTTGACAAACGCTTCTGTGATGTACTTTCAGGCAGGATGAAGAAATGGGGTAAGCTGATAGTATGGATGGTTTAATGCTTAACTTGTTAAATGACCACATACAAAATGTATACATTTAATCAATTATTGTAAACCCAGGAAGACAAGTGCTTTCCAACGCTTGGATAAAGGTGAGACATTGACTAAATTTGGGATTAAGATGACGCTTGTAAGGATATCTGTGTACATTGTACAACAGAAAATAAAAATCCTCCTTGTTGTCACCATCAGGCCTTATACGGACACAATACTTTTCTATATTATAGAGCACTTTCAAGCATATTATTTCATTTGATCCTCAGCACAAACCTGCAAAATTAGAATAGTGATTATCTCCATTTTACAGATATGAAAACTGAGGTTGAACGATTCAGTAATTTTCCAAGGGGACAAATAGTTGTGAAGCTGAACATAAGAAATAAACTCTTACTGTAATGTAGTTGTGACAAATATGAAGCTGTATATTTCAACTCTAAAATTAAATACATAAATTCAGAGTGAAGGCAAGGCTTAGAAGTACTTCTATAGAAGGGATAGGGGTTTCTGTTAGCTTAAACTTACTATAAGCCCATAGTGTTTTGTGATTGCTAAATATGCTATTGAGATCTGAAGGGTATATTAATGGAAATATGCAGTCCACCACATTGGAAGTGCTAGTTTCTTTCTATCTAAGGTTGGCCAGAGCATTTTTCTGTATTTGAAGAAAATGGGGATGCTTCACTTGTAAAAGCAAAGACTTAAGGAAGGATTTTACATTACACGTTTTCTGTGGGTCAATGTGTATGAAAATTGGAAGAAGGCAGTCCTCAGAAAATTAAAAAAAAATTTCCTCAGCATTACAGCTACCTGATAATTGAAGGGACAACCATTCGTTATAGGTGCTAAGTCTCCTCTGGGCCCCCAAACCCCCTGTACCCCTCCTCTAGAAGGGTTCAAGTAGAGGTTTGGTCAACCTCTTGTTGGGTGTGTTGTAGAAAGTGTGTGCATTGTGTCATTTTGAATGGCCCCTCAAATTCTATGATTTTGAAGTCTAGGATTCATTCTTTCACTGTGTCCAGATGTATATGATCAAGTCCAACTTTGGAGCATCAATTGATGAATTCGCAAAATTGACTGCTGGGGTTAAGATGGAACAACTGCTTGAGTCATGATCCTGCAAAATAAGGGAGCTTTGGCTAGTTTTGAAGTTTCTTATGATGTGCCACCCTTTATGGGATTTGTCTCAAGCTCAAAATTAATTCTAGCCCCTGTACATTCTGCCAGCCTATGATGTCATATAGGTCATCCTTGGGTCTTTAGCATGTGGTACCAAGGATGACCTTCTGAAATAAGAAGGGACTTCCTCACAAAAGTCATCCTTTATAGGTTAATAACTCAGGTGAATGGCTGGAATTTCTCTGCACATCCTTACCACACCCAGTTTAAAACATGACTCTAACCAGGATCCTGTAGAGTTAATTTAACATATGATGGTCTGGCCTAGGGCCTATTCTTGGGGATGGGGAGTGGTCTGAGGGAACATCTTTCTTCTCCAGGCCTCTTCTGACGTGTCACCACCAGCCATGTGGTTTCCTTTTCAGGTATTTCCCCAACATGGTGACCATTTCATCACATTGCCTGCCTCCTTAGGAAGGGAAGTTGAAAATGTTGGTCTATAGCAGAACAGAGTAGCATGGAGCTCTGGGAGTGAAGGGGAGAGATCAAGACTAAATCTGGGGACCTGAACAAGTCTTCATTCTTAATAAGCCTAGAGTCCAGATTCCATTGGTAAGGAAAGGAAATGGAAAAGAAGGGGGAAGCTGAAGTAGATTTCAACAGGAGGGCCACAGGTTTAACACTGGAAAGTGGACAGTGAGTTAGTCCTAGGCACCTCCTTCCCTTGAGAGTGCAAGGTCAGGATCTCAGAATAGCCTGAGACAGCATAGCTTAGTGGTTATAAACACAAACTCTGGAGCCAGACTGCCTGGGTCCAAATCCTGTCTCTGACACTTGCTGGCTGTGTCACCTAGGCAATTTGCTTAATTTCTGTGGCTCTGTTTCTTTCTTTGTAAGAAATGTGAATAATGATAGTACCTACCTCATATATGTACTGGAAAGATTAAGATGCTTAATAAATGTAAAGCTTTTTAACACAGCCTAACAAATACTAAGTGAATATGAGTGTCTGTTCAACAAAAAAGAAAAAAGTAGGGTGCGAAGGTAGACAATTTAGTAAATATTTATTGTATACCTACTATGTTCCAGATACTGTGCTAACCAAAGTTTAGTATGGGGAAATCTGGCTTTGGAGTCAGGCAAAATTGGATTCTAATTACAGCTCTGACCTTGGCTATGAGCTGGATGGCCTTGGGCATGTTCCCTAACTTCTCTGAGCCTCTGTTTCCTCATGTGTAAAGTGAGGATGATAATAGCACGGGGCCATACAGGATTGTTGTTAGGAGTAAATGAGTTAGTACCTATATGTGTGGTATATATGAGTGGGCTCACTAAGTGGTAATACATGACTTCTGTAAGCTGGGGCTTATATGATGAAACCTAACGGGGATAAATGTAAAATCTTAAATCTGAGTTTAAAACTCAATTGCAAAATAACACATCACTTGTATAAGTGAAGGAAAAGAAAGGATTGAACTGGCAAGATCTTGTGTGAGAAAGAGCTGTGGGTTTTGGTTGACCACAGTTTCCTATGAGCCAACAGTGTGATCTCGCTGCCCAAGGACTAATGTAATTTTAGATGGCATTAAAAGAAATGGTGAGTTGAAATCCCAGAAAATGATCATTTTACTGTCCTCTGTACCCTGTGCTGGTCAGATCACTTTAGACATGTAGGACTTCATTTTGCTTACATTTCTGGATGGACAATGGCAGACTCACTGACAAACTGCCCAGAAGTGGTGACCTGGATTGGGAGGCAATGGAAAACCCTTTCTTGAGGATGAGATTAAAATAACCCAGGGAAGGAAGCACTAAGGCAATATTTGAAACAGTTTTTTCTTCTAATGAGAATGTTTATACAACACACCCCACATGCAATCTGTCAGCAAATCCTGTTGGCTCTTTCCTCAGATTATATCAATAATCCAACCATTTCTCATCACCTGTCTGCTACTGTGCTGACCTAACCTACCATCTCTTGCCTCATTATTGTAGTAGCCTCCTTGTAGATATCTCTGTTTCCACCCTGGCCCCTCAGCCGATTCTCTACACAGAAGACAGGATGGTTCTATTTAAATGTTAAGTCTAATCATGTCACTCCAGTGGCTTCCTAGTTCATTCAAAGTGTAAGTCAAAGTCCTTACAAAGATCTGCAAAGGTCTTGCTTGCCCTGGCTCCCATTACTTCTTTGACCTTGTCTCCTACTTTCCCCCTTGCTTACACTGCTCCAGCCACTGTAGTCTAGTCACAGTTTCTTGAACCAGCCAGGCATTCTCTTGTCTCAGGGCTCTTGTACTCCCTGTTCCCTCTGACCAGAACCCACTTTGCCTAGATAACTGCATGGCTTACTCCTTCATATCCTTTAATCATAAGTCAAATGTTACATTCTCAGTGAGGTATTCTTAGTCACCCTTTTTAAATTGCAACAATCTCCCCACAAAACACACACTTCTGTATCTCCTTTCTCTGCTTTATTTTTCATCACATCTTTCTTCATTGTTTAATATTCTATATAATTAACGGGTATATAAACTATATAAAAAAGCTGTTTTGGTTGAATCTGGCAGGAGTCGGGTAGGCATGAACTCTTCCCTCTCCAAAACCTGGATAATTGAGAGTTAACTACGTAGAGATACATTTGCAAACGAGTGTTGGCCAAACCCTGGAAGCAACACTGAGTGAGATATTCTGGACTCAAGGAAGACAACTCATGTCTTCCAAATGTTGTAAGACTATTATGTGTAAGAAGTAGATTTCATCTAGGTTGCAACTTGGGTCAGAACTAGAGCCAGTGAGTATGAAGGGAATATACACAGACAGATGTGAGATCAGTCAAGCAATCTGAAATTCTCAGGTTGTGTCATGGAGTGGTGAGCTCCCCATCGCTGGAGGTGTACAGAAAGAGGCTGTGTACTACCTGTCAGCTTTGCTATAAAGGAGATTCTGTACTGGGTTGGGGACTGGATCACACCACCTTGACAATCTTTGTAGCTCTAAGATGCTGAGGACAGAGATGTGACCCATGGATAGAGGGTAATTTACATTTGTTTTTTAGAACTGAGGAGAGGATTTTTGGCCTTTGTTTCTGGAGTCCCAGAGACAAATTCTCCTCTCAAAGGTCCATTCCACCCTAATTGAGATTCCATTTCCCAGAAATTACTTGATGCTGAGCTGATTAGAGGCCATCCAGGGGTAAAGGGACTGATTCCCATGGCAACCAGGTTAAAAAAAACATACCATGTGGAGCATTGTCAGCAACAAGCTACGTTTGCATTATAAATAGATATTTAATTCATTGAAATAGCTCTGACAGTGAGTAGGAAAGTTAAATCCCAAAGCCACTCTTTAAGTATTTCACAGTTAATTGACAACTATTTTTTTCTCTTCTAAATCATGTAGAACTTGGTTCTCTAAGTGTAAGAATAGTATATGTGAATGCTTTTAGAAAACCAACTAACAGTCCAGTGTCACAATATTTCTCACTACTTGTTTCTCATTTAAAGATTTATCAGAATTTTTCTCTTATTGCACGAGTATCTCTGTTTGACTCTTTGACACTGGAGACCCCAGGTTCAATGTCTGGATTTCACAAGTCTTTTTCTGTCATTTTTGCTTCATCTTCATCCTGCTTTTCTAACGCAGAGGTTTCTGTAAATTTCAGTCCTTGGCCCTCTGCTCTTTTCTTCCCATCTCTCTTTCCCTGAATAGCTAAAGCAATCAAGTGATCACTTGCTAACTTGCACAGCCCTACCACTAGGCTTGACAATACACGCTGGAATATCCAATGATTGGAAAACAAAATCAGACCTGATCAAAGGACTTCTATCCTAAAACCAACGACCAAAAACAGGCCTCCCTCCAGTGTTCAAAATGTACAGCTTGATTGAGGGTTAGGGATGGAGAGTTTGAAGGCAGCTAGTGGTGTTTGGCAGAAAGCAACAATTAGGTTTTCCTAAATTCAAATGTAAAAGCATTTTTGAAATGAATTTTTAGAAACACTATAAGAAATTAGTATATGCGACTAATAGAATCTCATCAAATGGAAATCAGAGTGAGACTTTGTACTTCTACATTCCAAAGAGCTTAATACAAATTAGTCTATAGTACTCAAGAGTGTTTCATTCTGTAAGGATTAAGGGAAATGTGATGCATTTTTTTTTCATTAAGTTGCTGGGTAAATAAGCTTCCTGATATAAGAATATGGGAGTTGTTTTCTAAATTTTATCATAACCAAGGATAAATAACTCACTGTGTGCAGCACCCTTGTACATTGCTCTATTGAACAGTGATAGCTTAGAATTAAACAGTGTTGAGAGGTAAGGAACTTTAGGGTCAGATGTGAAGGGGTTGTGACCTCCTCTAGGACCCATAGGTCAGTTCTTCTGAGGTCTTGAACAGGTTTAAGGAATTAGGTAAGCCCCCTTCCCCAATACAACCCTCCTAATGTGTACTGGATTCTCACCCGTGCGGCAAGTTGCATGCTGATCCAAGGAAAGAGATCAGGGGCTCGGAATGCGAGCCAGCCTCCGTTTGGAATACTGGGAAAGAACACTGGGACAGGACACTGGGAGGTCCCCTGCTCTAAACCAATCACCTCACTTGCTTACTCACTCTTTGAGATCCCACCACCAGAGAAAACAGGGTTTTCTTTAGGGAGGGGCAAAATATTCAGCTTTTATCAACCTTTCACACTTAAGAGTGAATTAATGTACACCTGTGGTTGTTAGGTAAGGGCCACAAAGCACACTTTGCCAATTTCAAAGTTCTGTAGTGGACTAATCCTAACACTGGAAAGCAGGTGTACTACAGACCTAGAAGTAACACAGTACAAAGTATGTAACTTCAGTGTTTGCCCTCCTCAGGCTCAACTTGGAGAGAATATTGCCATTCATTCATTCTTCCATTCATTCAAAAATGAAATGGAAGGATGATGGGACATTCTGTTCAGTTACCATGTCCCAAACCAAAATGGACATTTTGGAGCCTTCCTTCCTCCCCGACCCCATCCTTGAGCTCCTTTCTCTGTACTAGCAGCGCTGTGCTCTCTTATTCTGCCATGGAGATCAGCTCCAATACACCATTTTTGCTAAGTGTTAAGTGGACAACAAACCAATGGAAAACCACTGCCATAGTTTTTGCAGTTAAATAGTGAATACTCTCTTTATTCAGAAGAATACATTTTTAATAGAATTTCATGCACCAGTAAATCAGTACAGTGAGGAGTTACGAGGGCAGGGACTCTCTCTTCAGGAAACATCTCACCCTGGTAGGGCTCTCAACTCCTAAAATCCCCTTGACCTATCTCAGGTGATTAGTGGCCAAGGAACAGTAGATGGGGTGGACTCCCAGGGAAACCAGCCAGATTTGCAGGTCTCTGAGGATAAAAAAAGAGGAGAGGAAAGCTCTTGCCAAGGAGGTGATTATTACATTGGGACTGGCAGTTCCACTGAGGTTCCCTGAGAGATCGATGAGGGAGAGTTGGTATTGGTGCCCAGGTCTCCTTCTTGGTTACACTCTTCCAAGGCTATGGTCTGGTCTCTTCCATCTGTCTCTGAGCCTCTGTGTAGAGAAAAAGACATGACTAAGGGAGGATCCAGAGCCATCAACCTGAAAACAGGTTGCATTGTGGGACTCAGATTCTAGAGGAGCATATGTACCATTGTTTTAACAGAAGCCCCTGGGTTCACAGAAGGAGGCTGACATAAGGCAATTACCTGGTTCGGAGTCGAGGCCACTTCTTCCACTCTATGGCTAGCACCACCCCTAAAGCTACAACCACCACCACGATCAGGGTACTTCGGACAATGTTCCCCACAGTGCACTCCTGAGCAGCAGGCCCTGTGGTGATAAAAGAGCAGAAACCAAGGCCATAGAGATCAGTGCATGTATGCTCCCCTGGATCTCTTGTTGCCCCCTCATCTGGCCTCCTCCGGGGTTCACTCAGGAACCATGTGTTGAGACTGCAGATGGGGTGGTCAGAGGCAGTGCTTATGCTGAGGCAGAAGCAGCCCTCCTTTTGGGGGGTGGAAGAGGCCTTGAAAGTATCCTTCTCACTATCTTTGAGTGAATCTGAGGTTCCACCTCCTTACCATCCCTAGGAGAAAGAAAAATGACCACACTTGAGGTCTCTGACTCCAAACCCCTCCCCCTCCATGTTTGGCCTGTCTCCATGGAGACTATCTCTGGGATCCCACGTATGTCATGCCAGAACCATGGAGGGATTATCATCTCACCTGCTGCCCCCACCAGCTCCAGGGGATCACTAGGCTCTGACCAGATATCAGGGTAGGCCTGCAGACGGTAGCTGCAGCTATAGTTTCCAATGCCCTTTCCTTCTACGTTGTTGATGACAAAGTCTCCATCCTCTGAAAACTGCTGAGGTGCTTCTTCTCCATCATGTTCCAGGACAAACTCCACACCTGGCAGGGGTCCTCTGCACTGAAGGGTGATATCCTTTCCTAGCTTGAACACAGTGCTGGGCCAGGCTGACAGGGAGGGTTTAGGGGGCTTATCTGCAACCAACCAGGACACAGAGTTAGAAATGGCCTTGAACCCAGCCCTTTACCCCCTTAGGCCTCACTACTAAGAAACTACAAAATCTAGACTCTTACTGAAATCTCCAAGACCTTACCAGTCACCCAGATCTCCAGGGAGTCACTGAGATTAGAAGCTGCAAAGGGAGCAGAATCCAAATAATAAACACAGCTATACATCCCAGAATCTTCATTGCTCACTGCTGGCATCCGGAAGTCAGCCCTGTACCCTCTTGGCCTCTGTTGCCTTAAGGGCTCTTGAGTACCCTTCTTCAACAGGACAAATGTTGAGTCTGGCAGTTCCCCTTGACATTGAAGAGTCATGTTTTCTCCAGGGGCCACCATGGGACCAGGCTGGGCTAATAGGCTGGGTTTGGGGAGCAAACCTAGAAGAAATTGACTCTTGGTCATAGAGAGGTGGCCACTTTCCAGGGCATCACTGGAGTCTCAATAAAGAGGAGAGACTACTGCTTGCCTCTCCTTGAGCTCTTGGAAAACCGTTTACCGTTTCCCATGAACCATCTGACAGCTTACTCACTCTTTTCTATACTCCCCTGCTCACTCCAGAGCATCTTCCCCTTACCTGTGACTATGAGTTCCAGGGTGTTGCTAGGCTGTATCTTGATAGGGCTGGTCCAGTCAGGATGGTAGCAGCAGCTGTAACGACCTATGTTAGCACCAGATATATTGGTGATGGGGAATGCCCCATCATTACTGATGGATCCCCAGAGCTGCACTGAAGTGGCTTCTGTTTCTTTGTGCAGAATGTACCCTACTCCGTGGACTGGCCCTTGGCACCAGAGAGTAACATTCTGCCCCATGGGAACTACAGAACTGGGCTCAGCAAACAACCATGGCTTGGGGAATGTGTCTAGGAAGAGACCAAAGATGGAAAGTGGTTAGTATGCAAACTTATCACTCGCTGAATTAATCCTTTATTTTTCTCCTTCCAGACACAACCGTTCCCCTCCATGGCCTAGCCTACCCTTCCAAGAGGAGTCACCCTCTCTAACCCTTATTCCAGTTGTCTCTGTCCCAGTCCCATGTCTTGTCTGTCCTTACCAGTCACCCAGATCATAAGAGGCTTGCTGAGATATGATCCCCTGTTTGACATAGTGGTCTCATAGTAGACACAGCTATAGTTCCCAGAGTCGTCTGCTCCAACAGTGTGGAGGGGAAAGTCAGCCACATTCCCTGAGGCACTCTGAAACTGTAAGGGAACCTGGGTTCCCTCCTGCAAGAGGGCGAACCTCATGCCCTGGAAAGTCCCTTGGCAGCGCAGGGTCACATTCTTCCCAGGAAGCACCACAGGACCTGGCTGTGCCAGGAGAGTGGGTTTGGGGTAGAATTCTGAAATTAAAGAGATCACAACATGAGAGAATCCTGCCCCTGACATTCTGAACGTTGTTTTTTTTAGTGTTATTAGAAGAAACAATATATGCTTATTGTAGAAAACTAGAAAATACAGAAAAAAACCTATGAAGAAAATACAATTCTACCGCTCAAAGATAACCATTCGTGCTACATTTTTATGTATTTATTTCCCATTTATTTTTTTGTACATGGCCATGTCATTGTAGCTCTAGCTATTTGCATAATTGGGCCTACTATATGCACAATTGTGTAGTTTAATATTTTTCACTTTATATTGTAAATATTTTCCTATGATGTTAAACAGCCTTTGAAAACTATCATTTGTAATGGCTGCATAATATGCAGTAGACATTTCAAGGTCTTCGCCATCTCTCTGAGGGCCATCCAGCCCACCAATCTCTGACAGCCCAGCTAAAGAAGTGGACATTGGGCCTAAAGCTCAAGGCCAAGCCACAAAAAGATTTCAGAAATAGGGCAACATGTGAAACACCCCCATCTGCCTCATTTCTTTCCCCAGACGTGAATTATTTTCCTCCCTCTTCTCCTCTTTCTCACCTTCCTGTATTAGTGATCATATAAGCAGCTGCCTTACATGGACTGTTTACCATGTGCTAGGCACGGTCCTAAGCACATTCTTGGTGACTTTTAGAAGGAGCAGTTCTTCCTCTCCCACTGACAGCCCTCCCGCCCACTGTCCCAGAGTCAGTACCACCTCCACCTGCATTTCCCCACTCCTGACCTGTCACCACGAGCTCCACAGGGTCACTGGGCTCAGACCAGATAGCAAAGTCATAATAGCGGCAGCTGTAATTCCCTCCATCACCAATGCCCACCGAAATGATCAGAAAGTGGGCTGCACTGGCTCCCGGACTCGCCCAAGACCTGTCACTGGACGCTATTTCACTTCCATCTTTGTAAAGAATAAAGCTCATTTGCTGGTGGGGGGTGGAGCAATTGAAAGTCACTCGGGCACCAGGAGTGACCACAGGACTGGCCCATGTCTTGAATAAGGGCTTGGGGTACATTTCTAGAAGGCAAAAAACCAAACACAATACAAAACCAAATTAAGAGAAAAGAAAGATTGCTAATATAGCAAATATTGGTTCCAGAAAGCTGCTTTGTTTCCTATAGTATTTCATTCAGAAGAAGGTGCATTTAAAAGTCAAGGCAAAACCACTTTGCAGATGAACTTTTCACAGGGACCCCTCACCCCACCCCTCACCTCCTCCAGCCAAATCCTCCCTGTCAGCAGAACAAGCAATGGAAGCTAGCTAAAAGGGTGAGTTGTCACTGGGGCTCTGCTGATTCCCTGAGCCTCAGTTTGCCCATTTGGACAAGAAGGGGAAATGGTACCTGATCCACCTCCTTTGAATATTTGCTCTATAGCTAAATGAGATAATTGATATGAAAATAATTAGAAAAATTAAATCACCCTCTACAAACCCCAGCTATTAATAACGATTATGGCTATTAATATCGTGCAGCCAGAGGCCCTGGCACTCCCAGCGCCACGCCTGCCTGGCTCTAAGATTGGACACAGGCTCCTAGGACCAGCAGCAAAGTTTGCTGTGAGGAGAGGAGTGTCTGACCCAGAGCTTTGCTTCCCCACTCCTCTCTCACACACCCCTTTCAGCTCTACCTTTTATGACAAGCTCCAGGGGCTCACTGGGCTCAGACCACTTGAAGGGGCGCTTTTCAGTGTGAGTGCGGCAGCTATAATTGCCTTCATCTTTATCCTCCATTCTTTGGATTGTAAAGAAGGTTTCTCTCCCAAGGGCACCAAGTTGCTGGACAGGTTCCTGCACTCCCTCCTTATACAGAGCAAACCCCATGCCTGCCAGCCATCCTTTGCACCGGATTTGCAGTTCCTGGCCCCGAACTGGGGGGGAAGCAGAAATGACAGGTTTGGGGAGGATGTCTGGAAAACAAAACAGGGACACTCGGAGTCACTTTGTCAGCAAAATAGAAATCCATCCTGGACTGGCCTTTGCCTCTTCCTGTCAGTCTTCTCATAACTCTGTTCCCCACCCCTCCCCCCATTTCAGTGCCCCTCCTCTCCTACAGGCAGCAGAAGCCCCTTGGGCTCTGGGTCTCTGAGCATTCCCCATCCCTAGGAACAGTGCTGGAGTCCCAGGGGCACTGGGGATCGCTCCAGGAGGACCCTCTGCCTTTTCTTACCTGTCCCCACCAGCTCAAGTGCCTCACTGGGCTCTGACACAGCCATCTCCTCCCACGAATGGCAGTGGTAACTCCCGGTGTGGCTCTGGGTCAGGGCTCCAAGGGGGAAGGCAGCCCGGACCTGCTCTGAGGCCGGGCGAGTTGCAATCCACCCGGTCCCGTCCTTCAGCAATACAAATTCCTTAGTTGAGCCAGAAGGGCTTCTGCACCAGAGGGTTAAGTTCTTCCACGGGGCCAGAGGGAAGTTGGTCTCTGCCCACAGCTCAGGCTTTGGGGTTGGCATAATTATTTCTAGAAACAGCAGAGTTAGTGAAGCCATCCTCCCTCACCCTCACCCTCCCCTTTTCCTTGCCCTTGAACACCCTCCCCAGATCACATTGCCCACCTCCCCTTTCAACCTCAATCCAAACTCTTTCCTTCTCTCCGCAGGTGCTGGGGAAAGGGGAAGCTGATGTCTCAGCTGAGGTTCAGAAAAATGCAGAAGCTTGGGGGAAATTTTGCAGGCAGAAAAGCAGAGTTGGAGGCTGAGTTTTGCCAGCAGCTTTAGCAAGTGCCCCTTCCTGGCTGTCCTTCCCTCCCAACCAGTCACTCCCTGGCCACTGACACTGACACTCTGTAGTTATTTCGGATCTCCAGGGAGGAATGTCCCAGTCTGGAGCAGGAAAAACTCACCAGTCTCTTCTGTCAATACCCCATTGCACAGTCCTGCAAAAGAAATTGCTGCCAGGGCTTTGTCCCCTCCCCCACGGGGCTTCACCCCGGCCTTCTGCCCAGGCCCCTTCCCCACCCCCTTCTACTCACCACAGCAGAGAAGAGCTGTGAGTATGAAGAGCATGGTGACCCCTTGAGCTGTTCCCAGCAACCAGGCTTCTCTAGCAAGACCAGAAAAGAGATGAGAGGAGTTGCTGGGATTAAGGGGAGGGCGGAGAGAAGGGGGCGGCAATTTATGTCATTGGCTTACTCACCACCCAATAGGGATTGGATATGGCCAGGATAATGGGATATAATCTTTTCTGACATGGATGACTTTTCTTTTTGAGGGCCTCACCACCTACAAACCTCTTGCTCTTTCATGACCCACGTGCCCCCCGCCCCCTCCCCCATCCCCAGACAATATCAAATGTCAGGTCCCCAAGGCCCCTGATTAGGCTGTTGCTGGAATTGAGATGTCAGATGTGAAAATGCCTTTGTAACTCCAGCTCTCAGAACCCCTGGAGCTCAGTGTAATCGGCAGCTCTGGGTGGTGGGTGTGGGGGTGGAGGGAGAAATCTTGGGGGTTTCTCAGTCATCAAGTTTAAGTTTGGAAGCAGTTTTTATTATGGCAGTATTGGTCCTCTGACCGACCTGCCTCACCTGCCTTTGTTATGGAAGGGTTGCCTAGGCAGCAACAGTGAATTACCAGAGGATTGTCAGTGCTGAGCTAAGCTTGTCAGAGAGTGGGATCTCTCTACCCCCACCCAGATTATGACTAGAAATGTGCAGCATTTTTAGGTTATGGGTCCTGTAGAATTAGATTATACTAAGCCAAAATTCATTTGACAATTTTTACTTAGAAAACACTGACCCTCCTTCCTGGTCAGGAAAACATGCTTTTCAAGCTGCATTCTCTGAAGTCTGGTTTCTGAATTCATTCTTTGATGCAGTGGACCTGGGCTGGGGTGGGGCACTTGAAGCTACATTTTTTCTAACCCCTGGCTTGAAGGTTACCCCAGTGTATGTGGAACTCAGGATAGGTTCTGTGGAGAAGTAGGACTTGACCCCCATTGAAACTTTTTGAAAGCTCGAAGGGTAGTGGTTTTGCAGAAAGTTTAGGTGGCTCCCTTCTCATTACCCAAGCACTCTGTCCCTCAGATCCCAGTGGGACACACAGACACACACAGTCATAGTCATCATCCATTGTATATTGAATACTCCCAGGCACACGAAGTCCTGTGATCATGGTGGGGGAGGGGTACAGCCAGGATCACAAGGTGGGGGAAAGTAAGCAAGGCATTTGGGAACAGAGGCCCCACCAAGCTAGGAGCTGTCATTTCTCTTCTCATTTTCAGGCAGAATAGCCAGAGCACAAGGCCATAAGGATCAGGGAGAGAAGGAGATGACCCAGGGGACACAAAAGGATAAAAGTAAATGGCAGGAGAACCTGTTTGGCTTGACATTTTATGGGTCAGAGGAAGCAGTCTGATTCCCTGGCCCAATCCATTCCCTCATCAGATGCCCACCCAGGCTAAGGCTATATTCTCAGAACGCTCTGCACAGTGGTTGGGGGCCAGAGTGGCAGAGAGACTGGTTTCCATAGCAGCTAGGATGGACTACAAGTCTTGCTAGCCCTTGAGAGCTAGGGGTAAGGATGAAAGTTGGGATGGGAGTTAGATAACATCCTGGGAGACAGGACAGCATGGCTTCTTACAAACAAAGTTCAGTTGAAGTTAATGCGTAAGACATCAGTCATCTCTGAGAGGCAGGGTGGCTTGGGAGGGAGATTTGGGCACCCTCCTGGGGGAATCAGTGAACAAGGTTCTGATTACTTCTCCAGGCTCTGAGAAATATGCATTTCTCCACCCTATGGCTTGGGTGCTGACCCCTCTGTGAGGTGAAAGGGAAACTGCTGGAATGAGAAAGTCTTATATCTTAAGCCCAGAAGGTAGAGGATACAAAGGGTCCCCCCTGTGGCTTGTCTCAACTGGAGTATGACCCATTCCTGAGTCTCTGGGGAGCCTGAACTCAGCTAGATTGAGGAACAGGGGGTTGGGACAAGACAGTTACCTGATTCTGAGTCTCCGACACTTCCACCTTATCCACAGCTCTACCAACAGCAAGGCAAAAAGCTGCACGATTAGGGACAACCTGATAGCCTCATTCAGAACGTAATTCCAGGTGAGAAAGCCTGTGGCCAGAGAAGACCAAAAGCAGGGACCTTGATGGGGACAGGGACTGTTGAATACATTCATGGGGGGAGGGGGATCTGGTTACTGCAGGTGAAGGGAAGTTGAGACAAAAGTGGCCTTATTTTCATGAAGAATAGGACCCTTGAAAGTATCCTGCTCACTGTCTTTGAGTGACTGTGAGACCACTCCAGAGGAAAGATGCCCAAACCCAAGGGCCCTGACTTACAAGCCCCCAACTACCCTTTCCACATCCTTCTGGGCATTGTTCTGGGATCCCAGGGGTATGATGGCCAAAGCTGCGGAGGGGGCATCCCTGTGAAGAGTGTTCCTCTCACCTGCTGGCCCCATCAGTTTCAGAGGCTCACTGCGATATGACCAGATGTTAGGATGTGCCTCTATGCGATAGCTGCAACTGTAGGTCCCCGTGCCTTTCCCTTCAACATTACTGATGATGAAGTCTCCATCCACTGAGAATTTTGGGGATGTTGCTCTTTCTTCCCATTCCAGACAAAATTCAAGTACTGGTTGAGGTACTCGGCACTGAAGGGTGATGGCCTTTCCTAGCTTGAACACGGTGCTGGGCCAGGCTGACAGGGAGGGTTTGGGGGGCTTATCTGCAACCAATCCAGAGACCAGAGTTAGAACAAATGACTTTGAACTCAGTGCCTCCTCCCTCAACAAATGTTTCTCAGGTCCTTATTTGGTCTTCTCTTTTTTTTCACTTCCACTAGATCACTGGCTTCAAAATTTGATTGTGCATCAGAACTCCTTGGCCCATTCCTTGATTCTCTAAAGACTCCTAAGTTCCTAGCTTCAATCAGAAAGACCCATACCTGTAAGTTTCCCCTGGTCTTAAGGAAAATAACTTTTCTAGGGGCTCACAATGGAGCTTGTCCATGCTGAGAGACAGGGCTTGAGTATCAACCCTGGGAGAGAAGGTACCTAAAGTTTTTGGAGAAAATTCTACACCACCCTCCTAGTGTGTTTTTCTTTGGCCTATAAATCCAAGAGGGTACAGGGCCACCAGCTCCTTCTTATAACACTGTAATGATGATTAAAACAAACAACAGTTGTTAGCACTTGCCTACAACCACAAGCTCCATGGTGTTGTGTGATGACATCCTGATGGAGGTCTTCCAGGAGAGGAGATAGTGGCAGCTATAGATGCCAGCATCACTATAGGTCACATTGTTGAGGAGGAATGACTCATCATCACTGATGCTGGTGGTATCCAAGAGCTGAAGTGTTTTGTCTTCTCCTTTCTTATAGAGTGTAAGTTCCACTCCATCCACTGGCCCTCGACACCACAGGCTCACATTCTGACCCATTTGGACCACAGGACTGGGCTGAGCAAGTAGACAGGTCTTGGGGAAAGTGTCTAGGACAAGACCCAAAATATAAAAGGCTAACTGTCTGACTTACCCCTCCCACTAATTAGGGTTCTTTTTCTCTTCCTCCAGTCCACCCTTGGCAAATCCCATCCTAAGTCCACTTATACAAATTCTGCTCCTTCCCCCACCGTTATCCCTGGCTGCATGATTAGGTTCTCCAGCAGGCCCTGAGCAAGTTGTACACCCTTAGCCCCTACGATAGGTCCCATTGCATCCCCTTCTCTTACCGGTTACCCAGATTTTCAGGATATCACTAAGGAGTGAACCCCTGTATGACCCATCATAGTAAAAACAGAGGTAATGTCCAGCATTGTGGATTTTCAAAGCCCCGAAGAAGAAATATGCCTCATTTTTTAATGGTCTCTTGTGGTAAAAGGACTTCTCCAAGTCTTCAAGCCTTATTAAAGCAAAGGTCATTCCATAGATTGGCCCTTGGCACCTGAGATTCAGGCTTTCTCCCGGTGCCATGATGGGCCCAGGATAGGCTGTCAGAGTTGGTTTGGGATAGAGTCCTAGAAAGGGAAGAGACCCTGAGTTAGATGTAGGATGATTCTTCCTTATTATATTCTGGTTTAATTTTCCTAGTTTCCTTAGATAGAAAGTGATAGCTGAAGTTTACCCTCTGC
Source organism: Monodon monoceros (assembly GCF_005190385.1). Lineage (NCBI taxonomy): Eukaryota > Metazoa > Chordata > Mammalia > Artiodactyla > Monodontidae > Monodon > Monodon monoceros. The sequence continues at coordinate 109,756,328 of NW_021703779.1, forward strand.
TCCCTCTTCCTTCCTTGAATCTCTGCCTCTTCTAGGAGGCAATCAAGGGTAAGTTCACTTATGCCCCTTCCCTCTCACCAGACTCTATCAGCTCCACTGAGCTCTAACTATGTGTAGGGTGTGTCTCAGTGGAATATCTACATTTGTAATTCCCTGTATCTTTAGGTCCCTGAAATGCCAAATGTAGTTCTTCAAACCACCCAAGAAACCAAACTTCTGAAAATGACTTTTATTCCATCTTCATAAAGCATGAATGCTACTGCAGTATTAAGGATGGCTTTTGAACTCATTAAGTTCACAGAGGACACTTCCCACGGGGGATTGAAAGAGGCCAATAAGGAGGGATTGGCCAGTAAGTCTGCAACCCAAAGAAACCTCTGTTAATGGGGTCACACCCTCATTTCCATGTATTGTTCCTCCAAAGAGATTAAACTACAAAATAGAGGGCAAACCTCACTCCCAAACCACTCCTTCTTACCCATCCCAATCCCAGGTAGGCCCACCCACCCATTCTTGGAAGGATCAGCTCTATCATATGCTCATTAAGCATTTAGGATGTGTCAGGCATCGTGTAGGTCTAGGAATATACAAGTAAAGAAGATAGACACACTCCCTGTTAGCCAAAAGCTCATGGCCTAGTGGGGGACACCAGCAAACAGGTAACTGCAGAAGTGTGTGTTAGTGGCATCTACACTGGAAAGGCATTCGTACAACAAACATCCATAACACGCAGTTCAAACAGACAGGCTTTTGTTCTTTGATCCTCAATAAAAAGCTATACTAATAAAATTAATATCTACCATTTATTGAGAACTTATATGCCAGGCACTGTACATATATTATATTTAGGCAAATCCTCACAACAACCCTGTGAGGTAGGCATTATTATTATACCAATTTTGCAAATGAGAAAACTGAGTCACAGAGAGGCATCACACAGTAGATTGGATAGATACTGTTATTCCATTTTAGAGTGGGGGAAACCGAAGCACAGAGGTGAAGTAACTTGCTCAGTATCACACAGGGAGGCAGTGTCAGAGGTGGAACTAGAAACTAGGATTACTGCTTCTAAGTCCAGGTACTTTCTGTGGCACCACAGCTTTCCCCAAGCCTATTTAACTTGATGAGGGAACTAAAGCAAGTGTGGCCAATTCTGTCTAGAAGCATCCGGGCCATGGGGTGGGGGAGTTGGGGGTGGGGTGTGTGTCTAGTGTTTGGGCATTGTGGGGAGGCTTCTACTGTGTTTAATGCTTGGTACTGCCTTACTGGATCTGTATATACAAGACTAAATTAATTTATAAAGTCATTTCTAAAATATGAACTATCACTTTCTTTGTCATTTTTTTGTTTATTTTTATCATCAGCACTAGCAACTCATTCTATTTTCCACACTTAAAAATAAAAATCAGAAATAGAATAAAAATACTTTAAATTAAAAAAATCAGTTTACAAGACTGCAGTGGCAGTGCCTGGCACATATTAAGTGCTCAATAAATATTAGCCTAATGAATGAATGAATGCATGATTTTCGACAAATAGAGAACAACAAAGCTGTGATGAGCTGAAGCTGCTGGACATTTGGCTGGACTCACTCACTAGCCAAGTGATTGGCTCCCAAACATTTGCCTCATAGCGTGTGTGATTCTAATTTGCATCTCAGTAAAATGTCAAATGACTTTAGCTCATGGGCCTTGCAGAGAACTGGGCAAGTAAAGTAATGTCAGAAACGCTGGCTCATCCAACCATGATCCCGGGGACAACGATCATCAGACCCCAGCAGCCATAGCCACACCCACCTGCCATAATCAGCTTCAGGGGGTTGCTGGGCTCTGACCACAGGGTAGGGAGCATCTGGATATGAGTGCGGCAGATGTAAACCCCTTCACTCTCAGGTGTCATGTTGGCAATGGAGAATATGGCCACCGTCCCCGTTGGGACTTGGTAATCCACGGGTTCTGCATACCCCTCTTTGAACAGCATGAATACCAAATCCTGCAGCCAGCCATGGCAGAGTATGTTAACATTACATCCAGGAAGAGGGGAGGTCTCGGCCTGGATCCAGAAGGTGGGCTTGGGCAGCTGGCCTGGAAGGAGAGAATGAACTGGTATTCAGGTAGAGCAAGGGGAGTGCTGCTCAGGGAGCGGCAGAGCGCTCTACTTAAATGAGTCTTCCCTGTATGACCCTTATTTGTCACCCCTTGTTTCCCCATCTAGGGTATCCCCTATGTTGAGAGCTTGCCCTCTAGATCTGTTCCAGAGTCTGTGTCCTCACTCTGCATCTATAGAGACTAGGCACTTATTTACTAACTGTGGAATGCATGCATTATACATGCATGCATTTGAGGCAAACGAATGAATTAAACCCTGCTCTGGGAAGGCAAGGTTGAGTCCCAGGAGCTGGAGTTTATTCTTGATTTTCATCTCTGTCTTCTTACCTGGTGCCTCCAACTCTAAAACTTTACTGGGCTCTGACCAGCCCGTCTCCTTCCAGTAGCAGCACCTGTAAAGACCTGCATTGGACTGAGTAAGGGCACCAATGGGGAATGAAACTTGGAAGGTCTTGTGGGAAGGGCGGATCCAGGTCATCTGTGTCTTATCTTTCAGCAACAGGAACTTGCTTGAAATCCGAGAGGGGCTTTTGCACCAAAGTGTGATGTTCTCCCAAGGGGCCTGGGGGTAGTTGGTCTCTATCCACAGCTCTGGTTGAGATTGCATCATTGCTGTCATTCCCAAAGATAACAAAGACGTCAGCAGTCCAACCCTCTCCCTCCCATAACATGCCCCTCCAATGTCCCTTAAAATTAGCCCCAACCCAGATTCCTCCTTTTGTCTTCCCTTGGGGACAGGATGCATACTTTTATGGGGGGTGGGATAGGGACCCCAAGGTATTTGTTTAAGGAATTCAAGTGAGTTGGGGAATGAAGTGCAAGTCTTGCTTCCTTTCCATCTGAGACAAAGTTCTTTACTATTTTGTGGGAAACCAAGTTATGAAGTAAGAGGTCCTGGTTCCCAGCCAGCTCAATCTGGAAATTGCCTTTGGGATCTCAAGGCAGTTATGTCCAGGGCCATGGAAGCAGGTCAATGTCTTGTGGCCTTCAGGAAGGAAGGTACTTGAGGTAGCAGGACTCACTTACCTCTTGGTGTCATACCCAGACTCAACCCTGAAAAGAGAGATTATGGTAAAGGACAGCCCCTCATTGTTCCCTCCCACCCTCAAACCTCAATATTCTCCATTCCCTCCCCATAGGGGTAACTATAACAGGTTCACTTGCCCTGCCACCACTTCCTTGTACTCACGAATGCAAAAGAGTAAGAGAGTGAATGTCCGCAGCATGGTGGCCCCTTCCCCTGGCCTGTCCAGGGTCATGGAGCCTCCGGAGTCTTGAAGGGCTGTGCCCCTCACCAGGTGGTGAGATCTAAAAGCAGAAGTGTTTTTATTCAGGGGACTGATCCTGCTTCGGAAAGTTTAGTTTGGATCAGTAAGTTGCACCTGACATCCCTCCCTTCCTTCCACTCCCTCACTGGCAGGCAGGGTTACTGGCTACTTCTTCTCTTTGTCCCTTTTCCTCACTTCCCCCTTCTCCCACCCAAGGTCTTTGCTGGTATCTACCGTGTCAGATTTATTGAAATGTCTGTTTTTCCATGGGATCTCAGAGGCCCAGAGGCCTAATCCAGGCCAGCAGAAGCCACATGGTATGAGGGAGATGGGAGGTGTAGAGAGTCACCTTTTCAGATCCTTTACTCATACATATATATTTTTGTCAGAGTACTTCAACAACCTAGCAAAGGAAGCGTTTCTACCATCACCATTTTGCTGGCTGGGAAACTGAGGCTTAGACAGGATATAATTTGCCCAAAGTCAAAAGATATTAAATATCAGAGCCAAAATGCAAATCCATGTTTAACTCTAATGCTTATGCTCTAAAACCAGTATTTAAACTTTCAGAGGCAGCCCTTGACCCCTTTCTCACCCTACCTCACCTGTACCATCTCGTCCCATCCAGGCCTGCCCTTATGCAGAATGTCAGAATGCTTCAAATCTAATATTACTTTTATTTCTTACCCCCCCAAATCTCAAAGCCTCCATCTTGAGTAGGTGTTGGGGAATCAAGTTACTTGAGCTAATTGATATAAGATGCAAATGATTTATTGGCTGCCCATAATTTATAAGCATTCTTGTTCATTGCCCCTAAGGAAAAAAAAAGAATTGCTTGAATTTCAGGGAATATGGCAAAGATATGTGAGTTCAGCGAGGCCTTCTCATTTTCTTGAAAATCACTATTGACCACAGGCCCTACACGTCCATAAGTAGACCCCTTACACTCTTCTGCCTCTCCTACCCCACCCCCTGGACCCAGAGTATCCTTTTGCCAAGGAAAGGCATATGCCCATCACACAAACTCAGGCTAACTCCCTTCTACCAACTCTCTACTCAGAGCCTGAGGTTCTGGCCTACCCCAGCTGTTTAATTCTATTTCAACACAGTGGGATAAAGGCAGCTCTCAGAACAGAAAGCGGTGATTTTGCTTCCCCAAACTGATCCTGATCTTGAAGTCCCTAATTTTCTCCAGTGATAACACTAGGAGGGATGAAGGAGCAGGAAAAAAGAGGAAGATTCAAACACCTGGGATGTAGGAAGCAGGTGGACCATCAGAGATCCAGGGAAGCACAGTTTCCCTTTGCATTTCTTACTTTGCCTTGAAGGATGCTCAAATTACCCTCTCTGAACTTTTCTTATCTATAAAGTTGGGGAGTAATATATACCTAGCCTTGTTGTTGTGTTGAATCTGAGACAATACATGTACAGTGCCAGGCACATAGTGAACATTTCATTAAAACTTGGCTATTTTTCTTCCCAAAGGGGGTATTAATCTGGTATAGCACCCTAAAGATGCTCTTTCCATCTCACCTCCTACAGACTCTTGCCCCCACTCCTCTTAGGGTCAGGCCCAGGCCCAGGCTTGGGTGCCACCCTGTTGCTTTGTTCCCCTGAGGCTTTAGGCCAGAATTTATTGGAGGAACTCAGGTTTTACTGCCAAGGGAAAGGTTCAACCTGGGATTCTGCCAGGGAATGCCATCTGAGATTCTAGCCTTGCCACTTGGACCCCTAAACCAGGGTTTCGCTTCCTGGGGGCTTGAGGGGAATAAGGGAAGCTGGATTTCTCAGCATGGCTGACCCCTCCGCAACCTACTAAGGAAACTCTACCATTTATATCCAGCCAAAATGATGAATCTTCTGTCCAGGGAACATTGGAAGGAGCTGCAGGCTTCAGGTTAATTGGCCACGCCCATTTTTGGCCTTTCACACTCCCCCCCCACACCGCCAACTTCGGCAGTCTAGCCTTTTCACCCTTCCCTTCTACTCCACCCCAAGCACTTTACACACCCTTAGGCAGCGCCGCAGTGCTTTTGAGGGTGACAAACCTGAAATGTCTAATGGCTCGCCCCCTGCATAGCTTTGAGGGTTCCAGGAATCAAAGGGGTTGGGCTCAGCGGGGTGCCGGGTACATGCTCCGCTAAAGGTTTGGAGGGAAGACTGAGAAGGAAAAGGAAAGATACCTACAGCGCCCAGAGATTCTCAGCGAGGCACGGCTGGGATCGCGGAGGGAAGGAAAAAGGGAGGGATGAAGGGGGTGGGGGGAAAGACTTGGGAGCATTTAGATTTATGGCAATTAATTACATCAGGGAGATTATTTCGGGGTTTTCTTTAGGATCTGATGGGCAGTATTTAATCTTCAGCCACTGGACTATGCGCTCATTTGCAGGTACTTACGGTAGTTGAAGGCCCACTCCGCTGCTGGAGATCCTCCAGTGAGCTCCTCCAGATGCAGCAAACTGCCCGGCAAGAGAAGAGCAGTCTAAGGACAGCCTCCCAGGCTCAGGGCCACGCCTCCCTCTCTCCCCCGCCGGCTCTGCCGCTCCAGCCTCCCCTCCTCCCTCTGCCAGGCTCTGGGAGCCCACCTACACTAACTCCCTGACACCTGCAGTCCTCTGACAACCGGGATTTCCACGCCCCTCCCAGCTCCCGCCCCTCTCACGATTCCCTGCAGAGGTTGCTGGAGCCAAATTCAGGCCCCTGCCCCCTCGCCTGTCGCTCAGAGTTTCATTGGGTCATTGTATTCTAGAGGGGAGATGGCCAGCTCTCAAGCCTGCCAAAGCTGTAGATCCCTCCTCTTCAGCTCCCCAATGCCTTTAAAGGGATCTCAGATCTTCCTCTGCCCATTTAATACCCCACGTAAGCATAAACACCACCCAACCAGGCTTATATGCCTACTATGTGCCTCTGAGCCCTGGGCATCTATTATTTCAAATCTTCATAGCAACACTGCAAGGTGTGTTACTTCCCTCAATTTTACAGATGAGGAAACTGAAGCTCACAGAGGGTTAAGTAACTTGGACAGCCTTCAAAGTCCAGCTTGGACTAAAAGCCCAGGCTTTAGAGACACACAAATTTGGATTTCAGTCTGGTTCCACTATTCAGTAGCTGAGTGACCTCAAGAAAGTGAGTTAAACTCTCTGAGTCTCAGTTTCCCCATCTGTAAAATAAAACAACAGAAGCTATTGCACAGGCCTTCGATGGGATACTGTAAGTAAAACTTACAGCATAGTAGGCCTGGTACATGGTAGGTGCTCAGTAAATGGTAGCTGCTGCTGTTGCTACCACTACCACCACTACTACTATCATTAATCTGTACAGCTTTCCACAAATGCCCTAGAGAAACATGATTTCAATGATGTAGATAACCTTTCATAAATTTAGTTAACCATGAATGACTGTTTCAAATGATTATGTATGGATAAGATACTAACCAAAGCTCCTGACATATACTATACGATGGGATTAAAGTATAGCATCCAGTGGACCCCCAGATCAATTGATTGTTGTAAGAAATAGCCACATTTTTCTTTATGTACAATTTTTACATTCATAGAAGATTAAAAATTATCTAAAGAAAAAATACTGTGATTTGAGAACAAGCTACATAAAAATAAAGTAACTGTGCTTTTAATAGGAAAATTGAATATCATATCTTCATGCATCAGGGATATCAGCTGTGGCTTCCTGGCATCTTCTGTTCCTACACACCATTATAAAGTACAGATTATCACATAGGAATAGAATAACCATATGAATATAAATAGGTATTTTAGGGGCAAGTTATTTAACCTCTCCAGGCCTTAGTTTTCCTATTTGTAAACTGGGGATAATAATTGTACTTAATATCACACAGAGTTTTAGGTAGGATTGAATGAAAATCCCCCTGTAAACTACTACATAGTGCCTGGGACACAGCAACCAACCATTCACTAATTCAATACACGTTTGTTGAGTATTTTCTTTGTGCCAGACATTGTTATAGATGCTGACAATCCCGGGAGAATGGCAGTTTCTGCTCTTAAGGAGTTTGTAGTCTGAGGATAAACAGTGATAGCGAACAAGTAGGAGAAAGCCAAAGAAGGGGGTGCCATGGGAATCAGAGAATTGCAATAGGAAAGACCAGCAAGTAAGGCGTGGAGAACTGTAAGCAGTTTACTGTTACTGTGTGCCGAAACCAGGGCAGTGGAAGTAAAGAAGGAGAGAGCAAGGGTTCCCGAAATATTTAAGAGGTAAAATTGGCCAAACACAAATGGTTGTTTGGAACACTAAAGTGAAAATTATTATATGTCAGGGTGGAAATATCCATGCCTATTTTCAAAACATTTGTATAGAAATCACTATGATGGTATCAGGCACTAAGTGCTTTATAAATATTAACTCATTTTATCCCAATCACAACACTTGGGGATAGTATCAGTCCCATTTTACAGATGAAGAAGCTGAAACTCAGAGCCATTAAAAAATTGCCTAAGGCCAACACAGCCAGCAAGTGGAAGAGCTAGGATTCACATCCAGGCAATCTGTATATACAGTTCCACAGTCCCATGTTTTTTTTTAATTACTTAAACCACTTTATTGATTATAATATACCTATAAAAAAGGGTCTTATTTAGAAAATAATTCAAAAATTTTTTATGCAAAGTAACTGAAAACTTCTCAGTTCCTTCCTTCTTTTTTTTTTATTGAGGTATAATTGATCCACAACATTAGTTTCAGGTATACAACATAATGATTCAATATTTGTATATATTGCAAAATGAAGTCCCATGTTCTTAATCACTACAATGCTCCCTCTGCATTGGAAGTTTGTAATGATAAAAGTAAAAAAAACCTTTTAATTTAAAATGAAGTTACCATATGATCCTCCAATCCCATTCCTGGGCATATATCCGGAGAAAACTATAATTCGAAAAGATGCGTGCACCCCAGTGTTCATTGCAGCACTATTTACAATAACCAAGACATGGAAGCAGCCTAAACATCCACCGACAGATGAATGGATAAATGAGATATGGTATATGTAGACAATGGAACATTACTCAGCCATAAAAAATAAGAAATTATGCCATTTGCAGCAACACGGATGGACCTAGAGATTATCATACTAAGTGAAATAAGTCAGACAGAGAAAGAGAAATATCATGTGATATCACTTACATATGGAATCGAAAAAAAAGATACCAATGTACTTATTTGCAAAACAGAAGTAGACCCACAGTGGTAGAAAACAAACTTATGGTTACCAAAGGGGAAAGGGGTGGGGCAGGGGTAAATTAGGAGGTTGGGATTGCCATCTACACACTAGTGTATACAAAATAGATAACCAACAAGGACCTACTGTATAGCACAGGGAACTCTACTCAATATTTTGTAATAACCTATAAGGGAAAAGAATCTGATACATATATATGAATATTTTATATATATATATATTTACATAAAACACTGAATCGCTCTGCTGTATACCTGAACCTAACACAACATTGTAAGTCAAGTATACTTCAATAAAAAAATTTTTAATTTAAAAAACAGATGTGAATGTACTTAGTAAAACAGAGAATCACCTATCAAATGCATTGTTAATAATGTAGAAAAGAAGGCAATGATAGCATCCTCCTACTCTCTGAAGTCCTTAGGCCGAAGCTTGTGCTCTCACCAGCAGCCAGAATCTAGAGCCCAGATTTCCCATTAATGCCATGAAAGCCTGAAAAAGGTCCTGGGACTGTGTGGGTGAGAATACCACTCACTCTTTTTTTTGCTCTGGGTCACTGTAGAATCTTGAAAGGGCTTATTCAGACTTCATAGAAGCCCCTCATTCAAACTATGGCTGGCGATTGAGATATTAGAAGCTCCATCTCTAGGCTACCTCTGTGGGTCTTGGACCTTGTAGCCTGCCTGCAGAAGGAGAAATATTCTCTGGCCAAGCTCCCTAGAGGAAATTTTGCAGCCCAATATTTATAAAGCTGGTGATAGAGGCCAAGAGAGACTGGGGCTATGACTTAGCTGAGGTGGAGTTCTTGACATTGGCTCTGCTGGCCTTCCCCCCACCACATACACACACTTCAAGACAAAGGTTGGCAGCGGAAGCAGGGCAAGCCTTTCTCCTCTCCATAACCTCATTTTGGAGTACTTCTTCATGGTGAGGTCTCCAGACGCTGCAATTGTTGCAAAGTACTGGGTGATCCTTTTGGTGTCCACAGTCTTTCCTGACCTGGATTCTCAGCTATTTGGAGCAATCGAAACAGAGAGACAAAGAGAAACAAGCCCCGTGAGTGTAAACGGGCCCCCTAAGATGTCACCTGAGCCATGGCAGACACACACCTCCCAACAAATGTGAGACCACTTGGAGAGGCAGGGGCCCCGGGGGAGACTGGCACCACTGAGCAGGCTGGATGGGGAGCTCCAGCTTCCTAAGGCCTCACAGGTCTTCCTGCCCATCTCTCCTCAGCCCCCCCACCCCCACATCTTTGCATCACAGACTTTGTTCTCGGTACTTTCTCATTAATAAAACAGAGCAAGTGGCATCTTCCTCTTCTGCATTGGGGACAAAGGGCCACAGATATGAAAACACACTCCACCTTGGATACTTACATGATCAGAATAGACCGGTTTTCATGATCTGCCAAAGGGAAAAATAAAATAGAGATGACGGCAATACAAAAAGAGCTTCCTCAACCTAAATGTCCATCGAAAGAGGAATAAAGAAGGTGTGTATGTGTGTATTTATATAAATACACACACACACACAATGGGATACTACTCAGCCATAAAAAAGAATGAAATAGTGTCATTTGCAGCAATATGGACGGACCTAGAGATGATCATACTAAGCGAAGTAAGTCAGAAAGACAAATACCATATGATATCACTTATGTGTGGTTATGTGATACAAATGAACTTATTTACAAAATAGAAACAGATTCACATAGGTAGAAAACAAACCTATGATTACAAAAGGGGAAAGGGGGGGGATGGGGGAGGGGTAAATCAGGAGTTTGGGATTAGCAGATACAAACTACTGTTTATAAGATAAATAACAAGGCCCTAGTGTATAGCACGGGGAACTATATTCAGTATCCTATAATAAACCATAGTGGAAAAGAATCTGAAAAAGAATATATGTATATATATATATATATATATATATATATAACTGAATCACTTTGCTGTACACCAGAAACTAACACAACATTGTAAATCAACTATACTGCAATGAAAATATTTTTTAATAAAAATTAAGAAAAAAAGAAGTCTGGGTTTCTCCCCTGGTTTATTACTCTAGAGCTGGCTGATATTAAACAACTCCTCTTTCAGGAATGTTTTGAGAATGATCAGTCTTATTCTTAATGGCTGGCCCTCCTCTGATTCTCCATCCCCTTAAACTGGTGAGATGTACAGGAGGTGGGGTGGTATGGGAGCTCTCACTGTTACTGTCCTGGGAGGTGGTGATACCAGAAATATTCCTGAGCCATACCCCTTTGCACTTTGACACCTTGAGCCCTGGGGACTGGAAAAGGGATCCTCCTGCAAAAGCTTCAAAATCACCTGTTACGAATTATGAGACAACTGTTAAACACAAGGTTTTATTGAGTACATACTATGCATATTGATGTAGGGAGTGTGGTTGAGTGTAGAGGCAGGATTAATGTGATTTGTAAGGTCTAAAGACTCTCAGCCTAGACAGAAGAAAAGAGCAACTGTCTTACAAAAGCTGTATTTGGGACCAGAGCAGTGCTAGAAAAGGTTCGAGAAGGTGGAGCTTAAAGGAAGTGAGACACCAAGGACCATGTACATGCACAGGTTTGTCTGGGGAGCCTTTCTCTGTAATTAAGTCCAGTCTAGGATGATGAGATTTTTTAAAGCTAAATTTCTGTTATAGTAGTCCAACCAGGAGATGCACAGGGCAAAGGTGGTCTCCTCCCAGTGATATGCTGGAGGCAGCTATGGCTGGCTCAGGAAAGCTGAATGTATGCATCTTGCCTTAACCCAGCGTTTAGTAACATCTTGTTGGTAGCTAAAAATTGGCCACGGCCATAGAATTTACACCACTGAACAAGCAAATGCTACAAATCAGTTTTTTTTCCCTCAGAAAGCCGTTAAACATTCACTAACAAACCACTTTCTTTCTTTTTTTTTAAACATCTTTATTGGAGTATAATTGCTTTACAATGGTGTGTTAGTTTCTGCTTTATAACAAAGTGAATCAGCTATACATATACATATATCCCCATATCTCCTCCCTCTTGCGTCTCCCTCCCACCCTCTCCTATCCCACTGCCAACAAAGACATGAATGGATGCTCAACATCACTAATCATTAGAGAAACGCAAATCAAAACTACATTGAGGTATCACCTCACAACAGTCAGAATGGCCATCATCAAAAAATCTACAAACAATAAATGCTGGAGAGGGTGTGGAGAAAAGGGAACCCTCTTGCACTGTTGATGGGAATGTAAATTGATACAGCCACTATGGAGAACAGTATGGAGGTTCCTTAAAAAACTAAAAAGAGAACTACCATACGACCCAGCAATCCCACTACTGGGCATATACCCTGAGAAAACCATAATTCAAAAAGAGTCATGAACCACAAGGTTCATTGCAGCTCTATTTACAATAGCCAGGACATGGAAGCAACCTAAGTGTCCACTGACAGATGAATGGATAAAGAAGATGTGGCACATATATACAATGGAATATTACTCAACCATGAAAAGAAATGAAATTGAGTTGTTTGTAGTGAGGTGGATGGACCTAGAGTCTGTCATACAGAGTGAAGTAAGTCAGAAGAAGAAGAATAAATACCATATGCTAACACAAACCACTTTCTTCCAGTTTTATGCTTTAGGACAGTGATTCTCAGTGGTAAACAGGAACTACCAAGAATCCTGATAATTTTCATACAATCTCAAGAGAATGATGAGCATTATAGCGCATTCCTCCTCCCCCCACTTTACTACTGTGGTAAGCCACCTAAGGGCTGAGTTAGATCTCTAGAGTATTTGGTGCACAGGAGAGGTGCTAATATGTTTTAGCACTCCTCCCAACTCCCCATTAAGTCTCAGCCATGGAGTAGACAAGAAAGGAACTAAGGTCGCACTAGACAAGTAGTGCTCTGGGACAGTGAGGAGGCCCAACCAGACAGATTAGGTTCTAACAGTAAGACCTGAGGTAGGGGTGTTGAGGTTTCGAGGTGGGAAGTACCTTCTTTTAGAGATGGAAAGGGAAGCTGGGGCCCATCCACAGAGTTTGGGTTTCAACTTATCCAGGATTTCAATTATTAAAGGCACAGATTGGGGCATTAAGTCACTTCCAGAAGCTATAACTGAGGGTATTTTCAGGACTGTGAAGGAAGATTCCAAGAATAAATCAAATGCAAGTGATGAACCAGAACAGAAACTTATTTAATCAAAACATTCATTGTGAGCCATAAGCCATGGAGACCTGCATGATCAGGCTTCTGGATGCCTGTCATAAAGCAAACCAACAGTGTGATTGCCTAGGTGAATTTAACTTAAGGTTAATGGGTGGATAGAGAAAATGATGTTTTGTGGCGTTCCAATCTAGCAGGGCCACAAGGTTCTGTTTGGCCTACATACCATTTACCAGGAAGGTAAACTATTGCCCCACTGTCCCCAAATAATAATTCTCCTAGCATCATAAGATGCCTTTTATTTATATAAGAAACAACAAGAAGAAAAGATGTGTGTGCTTGTATGTTGTGTGCATCTGAGTACATAGGGGTAAGAGTTCAGGGATAGACTTATAAAATGAAGGAAGCCTCTGAGGGTGGGCTGCAAAGTGTTTCATTGTCCCCTTTTCCTATGTTGGATGAAGTTGATGGCCCCAGAAGGAAAGAGGTGGGCTCAGCCCCACTGCCTTTGGTGGGCAGGCAGAGTGGCTTTGACGAGCAGTTTAGGTCTGACACAGGCAGGATGCTTTAAAGTGCCAGTGCCAGGAAAGCTTTTTTTTTCTGCTTCAGAGTCTGACTTGCCTCCAGTGTGTCTAAATTGTAGAAATTTTCGGGGGGCTGGGATATGAGGAAGAGAAGGGAGGTAATGTCATTCGGGAGCTTTTAATCAGTTGTCCAAAGGAAAGTAAAGAAGTCAACAATTGGGTGCTTTAAGCTCCATTTATTGTATGATTAACAAATTATATAATTAAAGTTAAATGGAGACATCTAAACTGCAGGAGCAATACAAATTAGCAATTTAAAAACACATCACTGCAACATCACCCACTGTTTACAATCTGTTTCTAAAAATATCAGTTTATAGGCAATCATTTCAATGTACATGCATCTCTTCCAGTTCTACTAGTTTTGTGCTCTAAGATATGGTCAAATTTTCTAAAAGATCCAAGTACCCTTGACAGAGGGTGGGGGAAAACTTTCTTTCTCTGAACAAGTCTGTTAATTTCCTATAGTTTATTGCTTTCACATTCACAATAAAATTATTTTTTATTATTTTATCTATCATATTCCAATGTCTCCCTATCCCACCCACTACTAAGTATTATCTTGCTGTATTCATATCCTCTTTTCCATTTATCCCTCCCTCATCCCTTCCCATTTTTTAAAACTTTTTCTTCTCCCCTTCTCATGTAGAATAGATAGATGATAGATATATAGATAGGTATAGATATGGATATAGATGTAGATATACACACACTTAAGGGCAAATCGGTCAACATTACATTTGTACTTCATTTTCACTAATTACCCTGGTAAAAATGAAATTAATCATAAAACTAAGATCTACATTCTATTAAGAAACAGTTTTGTAAATCAATTTAGTCACTTATCTCAAGGAGCACACTCTCCCTGGGCTGCAGCTGTTTGCAGAAAAGCCAGTAGTTTTGGAGTTTTGCTGACAAATCCCTTGAAGTCATCTTGATTGTCAAACATTCTTCTCTCATCTTCAAATAGGCAAGATAGCTTGGCAGGATGGTTCACTTGAGGCTTCAGACCCAGGAACTTCAGGTGGTAGTAGATCTTGCTCCAACTTTGTCTCTCTTGCACTGTAAGTAAGGCATAGTCAGGGGTCAGCCCTATCTTTACTTTGTTGAAAATCAGTCCTCCTTTTTTTTCTGAGCAGCTTGCAAGATTATTTCTTTTTCTTTCAAATTCAGGAACTGTACAATTATGTGCCTTGGACTTTTACTTTAAGAGGTATATTTAAGTGGGGACCTGTAAATTCTCTCTGTAAGTTGAGATCTTTGTTTAGCTCTGGAAAATGTTTTTCAGTAATTTCCTTAATAATAGTTTCAAGGTTACTGTCATTTTCTATACCTTCAGGGATGCCAGATACACAAATATTATACCTCCTTGATGTGTTTTCAAGATCCATCACCTCTTCTTGTACTGTGAAGAACTGTTTGCTTAAAATTTTTATCTTTTGAGACTGAAGCTCAATTTGGTCCTCATTTGTACTGTTTTCTCTTCCATGATATTTATTCGATAATTTTCCTTTCTTAGGGTTTCTTTCAGTCCTGTGACCTCATTCATCAGTGTCCCGTAGTCTTTGATGAGCTTTTCCTGTGTGCTCTTTAAAACGTCCACATGGTCCTGTATCACCTTCAGGGTGGGACACATCAGCTCCCTCATGTTGGCCCTTTCTCTGGGTTCTGCCTGCTGCTTCTCCAGACCAGCTATACCTCTTGAACTCTCTGAGGTCCCTGGTTCCTCTGTAGCATCACAGTACTTCTTGCTTGCTCCGGAGCTTCTCTTCATCATTTTCCTCGTTCTCTTTTAAGCTTGGGTAGCTTTTGGTCTCTTTTTTTCCTGCTCTTGTAGCTGAAGTTTCCGTTGGCTTCGAGGTGTTTCCAAAGCTCAGCAATTTGGTTCTGCACAAAGCTGCTCTCTCTGTCCTCTCCCCCAGGAGCTCAAGAGCTGGGGTCTTTTAATTGAAATTCAACACCTATTTTAAGCTGAAATCCTCAGAAACACTATAGGAAATTACGGTACAATTAACCGATGTGCTCTCCTCTAATAGCATTGGGAGTAAGAGCTTCATAGCCCTACAGGTAAGATAAAGAAATACATAAAAGCATACATAAAAAATAAGCACACACATATAAATATGTAAGTACACTAAATACCTGGATACATAAACATACAAACACAAAAAATATAATATAAATAAAGGCACAAATACATAAACATAGAAATAAGTATGTCATTAAAATGAGCTTCATGTGTTCAGAATATTTAGCTTCTTCCTGGCTGAGGGTACACAAAATATGTTTCTGATTAAACAACTAGGTGCATTAGAATTATAAACTAGAGAGTGAGAGAAGTTCATCTAAACGTTTCAGCGTTTGTGGAAAGAGATTTTGACTTCGTGTCAGGGGGCTTGAATTTCAGTCCTGGCAGAGCCACTTATTAGCTGTGTAATTGTGTGACATTTGGCAAAGCTACTGAAAGTTATTTGGGTCTCCATCTCCTCATCAGTCAAATGAGTATTCAATAACTGTGAGTTAAATCTGTTATCCTCAGCCTAATCATGTTTTAAAAAAATATCTCTTTACAGTGGTATCTGGGATTTAGCTTGGTGATGATGGTTGGGGTAGAGACAGGACAGTGATGGGGAAGGGGAAACTTGAATAGGACTCAAATGGATACCCTCTCAGGTCCCATAGCATCATCTTTATTTTTGAACAATTAAAAATAAGTATTCAGCTTGATTATACCCAAAGTATTGTAGAAAGTGATGAGAGACATGAGAAAATAGATAAACTCTGCCTTCAAGATTATGATCTAATGGGAGATATATCCACATTCACAGCTAAGAATAATATAACACAAAGCATGGTAAGTTTTGAAAGACAGAACATCAAACAAAACATTATGGGAGTGTAGAGGAGAAAACAGTTAATTCTGATTGGCAGCACTTAGGAAGTTCTCAATCCAAGTTCTCCAGACTGAAACATCCCCATAATTAGGTATGGTGAGAGCACCTATGAGGCTTCCTACTCTAAAACATCTGCCTCACACACCTGATGTGTCCCTCACATTCCACCATATGATTTACTTTTTTGGGAATGCAGGGCAAAGAAGTGCAAAATATGGCAGCACGAGGTGTGTCTGGAAGTGAGGTTAGGGACATGGACAGGAGCCAGATCATTAAGGGCCATGTGTGTCTCATATCACTTTTTAGTAAAATTTCTTCCTTATGCCAAACTGAAAGGCCAGGTCATGATCTAGGTCCAAGGGGAGAGCTTCTAACCAAGTAGAAAATGACCTTCTCTACTCCTAATGCTCCCTGATGTTAGTTATCCTATCCTGGGCACAGATCCTCAGGGATAAGGCTCAGAGGACACTTTTTGAGATGACAGTCCACCTGTCCCTCTAATTCAGGCTCCTAGTAGTTCAGGTTTCTGTTTCAAAAGAAAACAAAAACTAGAGACAGGGTAGTTTACAATTAGAGTTATGCATATTAAATACCCATATATGAAAATGTTGGCATTTTTCAGAGGTCTGGTGATTTAAAAATCAGTGTCTATCTCAGACTCCAATGTGTACAAGTAGATAACTTTGAATGGGTTTGGAGGAGGACAGTTTAGAGGGAGATATCTTGTGTAGGAGAAAAAAAAAATCAAAATTAAGTGCAGTAAGTTCAAATGAAAAGGTGATTTCATCTGACTTTCGTCTCCATTCTCAGAAATAATGAAAATTGCTACAGGAAATTAGTAAAACACTTGATGGGATTCGCCTAATAAATATCAGAACAGCTGTTTGGTAATTCTACATTCAAAACAACTTAAAAAATAGTCTTTAGAGCTCACAGTGTTTAGGTACTGTGAGATCTATTCCTTTGTGCATTTAATCAAAAATATTTATTGCACATCTACTTTGCTTTCTAGTTCTGAGAATACATGAGTGAACAAAACAGAAAAAGCTCCACATATTAATCAATGACTATATTTTACTAAGTATCTGGGTAAATACACTTTCTAAGGCTTTAATATAACAGCTATTTTCATAACTTTACAGTTACTAAAGACACAGAACTGACTTTTGCTACAAACTATGGCAACTGAATTTTGGATGGCAGTAGTGTCTAGGATTGCTTGGTGTTTGGATAACTCCGAAGAGATTTTTGTATGGCCCTATCTAATCTCCTTTTCCTGTACCCCTTTATTCAGAGTCAAGTGAACAAAAGGAAGAGAAAGGGTAGGAATGTAGGAGAAAGATTATGGAAAGTCTTCTACATGTTTAAAAAGGAGTAGAGGAAAAGGTTTGACCAGTTGGCATTAAAAATATTTTTGATTAACTATGTGACCTTTACCTACAGAAGACATTTTCTTAGTATCTTTAACAAGATCTCCAGAAACATAGGATGGCATAATCCATGGGGGAAATTGCAGTGCCAGGGAAATCTACAATACAATTGTTGTAGGGCACTATGATGTTAAAAATATGTATTAACTAATGGAAATAGTGCTGGACACTAATTAAAGTATCCAAATGACTTGTCATTATTAATAACTCTGTACTTCAACAAGGAGCACTTGCTGTGGAAGTTCTGTGACTATCCTGGGCACAGCATGACAATATTTTAAAAATATGTACACCATGAAAGAATCCCACTTGAAATAGCTGTAAGATGGAGCCAAAAAGTTACCAAGTGGAACTTAGCACAAACTCAAAATGAAGTGGAAATCTGTTCTTATGGCCTCAAGTAGTTTAAATTTTATACTTTTTGAAAATATATGAGATAGACCTAATAACATGCACCTTCTTGAATTTCAAATGGTTAACCCCATTGCTTATTTATTTAACCAGCCTTTTTCAAATACCCACTATAAACAAGGAACACTCAAATATTTGGTGGAATAAGATGAGTGAAGATGGAAGGAAGGACAAAAGAATGCAAAACCCTTTGCATATACTCTGGCAGCTAAAAGATTAATAAAACACATTCACTGCCCTTCTAGTAACTAAAAGTCTAGAAATAGAGAAAAATGTGTAAACAAATAAAAATAAAAGTATAATGTGCTAAAATTTGATAAGGGAAGTGCAGGAAAAAAATCAGTCATGGAAATTTTAGTAAAAGGCAATATTTTTAATATTCTTCCTAGCTGAGGGGATCAGTGAAAGCCTTGTGGATAAGGTCACATTTGAACTGAACTCTAAAGTTCGGTTGGATTAATCTGGTAGCTGTAAATACTGGGCGGTTAGTTCTCCAAGAGTAGAGAGGATGACTTATTCA
This sequence comes from Monodon monoceros, assembly GCF_005190385.1. Lineage (NCBI taxonomy): Eukaryota > Metazoa > Chordata > Mammalia > Artiodactyla > Monodontidae > Monodon > Monodon monoceros. The sequence goes on from NW_021703779.1 coordinate 109,774,921, forward strand.
TCTGTGTACCTCTTGTGCCTAACACAGAAATAATGCTAATAATAGCTATTGTTTATCATGTGCTACTATAGTGGGGCACCATGTTAAGCATTTTCTATACATTGTCACATTTACCTTGACAACACTCCTGTAGTAGCAATAGGGACAGTAGCAGCAATAACAGCAACATTTGTTTAATGCTGACTGTGAGCCAGGTACTGTTTTAAAAGCAGTACAGTAGTCCCCTTTTATCCATGGGGAATACCTTCCAAGATCCCCAGTGATGCCTAAAACCATGGAGAGTACCAAATCCTATATATACACAATACTGTGTTTTTTCCTATAATACATACCTACGATAAAATTTAATTTATAAATTAGACATAGTAAGAAATTAATGATAACTAATAATAAAGTAGAATAATTATAACAGTATATTGTAATAAAACGTGTGAATGTGCTCTTTCTCTCTCTCAAAAATATCTTATTGTACTTTAGTCGCCCTTCTTCTTGTGATAATGTGAGATGATAAAATGCCTATGTGATGAGATGGAGTGAGGTGATTGATGGAGGCATTATGTTGTAGCCTTAGGCTACTACTGACCTTCTGACGGTATCTCAGAAGGAGGATCATCTGCTTCGGGAGATCATGGATCGTCTAGCCATGGCAATGTCAATGATTGGCTGTCAGGAGCAGATGACGGTTGGTGATCCCAGGCGAGATGGGGCTGGACAGCATGAGATTCATCACACTACTTCAGAATGGCATGTAATTTAAACCTTAAGAATTGTTTATTTCTGGAGTTATCCATTTAATATTTTCGGACCACAGTTGACGTTGGGTAACTGAAACCAGGGAAAGCAAAACCGTGGACAAGAGGGGCTATCGTATACCACTATTAGTATCCCTTTGTAACACATGAGAAAACTGAGGTGCAGAGAGGTTAAGCAACTTGCCTAAGATCACAGAAGTTAGTCAGAGGCAGTGTTACAATTTGAAACTAGTTCATCTGATTCTAAAGCCCATGTTATCATAGTTCAGCACCTGTTACCTAGAAAGCAGTTAGAAATTTTGAATAAATAAGTGAATGAAAACTGAAAGAGAAAGAAGAGAGATATTGTCAAGATAAGAACCAATGGGAGGACCTTCAAGATGGCAGAGGAGTAAGACGTGGAGATCACCTTCCTCCCCACAAATACATCAAAAATACATCTACATGTGGAACAACTCCTACAGAACACCTACTGAACGCTGGTAGAAGACCTCAAACTTCCCAAAAGGCAAGAAAATCCCCACTTACTTAGGTAGGGCAAAAGAAAAAACAAACACAAAAGAATAGGGACAGGACCTGCACTTCTGGGAGGGAGCTGTGAAGGAGGAAAAGCTCCCCCAAACTAGGAAGCCCCTTTACTGGCGGAGACAGGGGGTGGGCGGGGGGGAAGCTTTGGAGCCACAGAGGAGAGCACAGCAACAGGGGTGCAGAGGGCAAAGCAGAGAGATTCCCACTCAGAGGATCAGTGCCGACCAGCACTCACCAGCCTGAGATGCTTCTCTGCTCACCTGCGGGGGCGGGTGGGGGCTGGGAGCTGAGGCTCAGGCTTCAGAGGTCAGATCCCAGGGAGAGGACTGTGGTTGACTGCGTGAACACAGCCTGAAAGGGGCTAGTGCACCACAGCTAGCTGGGAGGGAGTCCGGGAAAAAGTCTGGACCTGCCTAAGAGGCAAGAGACCATTGTTTTGCGGTGCGTGAAGAGAGGGGATTCCTTCCCCGTGTGCCCACAGAAGGCAGAGCACTGCCTAAGCGAGCTCCACAGATGGGCACGAGCCACTGCTATCAGCTCAGACTCAGAGACGGGCATGAAACGCTAATGCTGCTGCTGCTGCCACCAAGAATCCTGTGTGCAAGCACAGGTAACTATCCACACACACACACACACCCAGGAGCCTGTGCAGCCTGCCACTGCCAGGGTCCCATGATCCATGGACAACTTCCCCGGGAGAACACACACCACAACTCAGGCTGTTGTAACATCATGCCAGCCTCTGCCACTGCAGACTCGACTTGCATTCCAATTATGACTACCCTCCCTCCCCCAAGCCTAAGTGAGCAAGAGCACCCTAATCAGCCAATGCTTTAACCCCGTCCTGTCTGGGTGGGTGACAGATGCCTGAGGGCGACCTACATGCAGAGGTGGGGCCAAAACCAAAGCTGAACCCCAGGAGGTGTGCAAACAAAGAAGAGAAAGGGAAATCTCTCTGTGCAGCCTCAGGAGGAGAGGATTAAATCCCCATAATCAACTTGATGTACCCTGCATCTGTGGAATAAATGAACAGAAAAGGAATTGTCCAAAAATTGAGGCGGTGGACTTTGGGAGCAACTGCAGACTTGGGGTTTGCTGTCTATGACTGATTTGTTTCGGACTTTTATGTTTATCTTAGTTTAGTTTTTAACACTTGTTATCACTGGTGGATTTGTTTATTAGTTTGGTTGCTATCTTCTTTTTAAAATTTATTTTATTATTTTTATTTTCTTATTTTAATAATTTTTTTAAAAATTACGTTATTTTTAAATTTTTAATTAAAAATTTTTTTCTTTATTTTTTTTCTCCCTTTTATTCTGAACCATGTGGCTGACAGTGTCTTGGTGCTCTGACCTTGTGTCACACCTGAGCCTCTGAGGTGGGAAGGCAGAGTTCAGGACATTGGACCACCAGAGACCTCCCAGCCCTATGTAATACCAATCGGCAAAAGCTCTCCAGAGATCTCTGTCTCAACGCTAAGGCCCAGCCCCACCCAATGGCCAGCAAGCTCGAGTACTGGAAGCCCCATGCTAAACAACTAGGAAGACAGGAACACGACCCCACCCATTAGCAGAGAGGCTGCCTAAAATCATACTAAGTTCACAGACACACAAAAACACACCACTGGGGGCTTCCCTGGTGGCGCATTGGTTGGGAGTCCGCCTGCCGATGCAGGGGACACGGGTTCGTGCTCCGGTCTGGGAAGATCCCACATGCCACAGAGCGGCTGGGCCCGTGAGCCATGGCCGCTGAGCCTGCGCATCTGGAGCCTGTGCTCCGCAACGGGAGAGACCACAACAGTGAGAGGCCCGTGTACGGCAAAAGAAAAACAAAACAAAACACACCACTGGCCACGGCCCTGGCCACAAGAAAGGCAAGTTCCATTCCCGACCATGAAAATAGACACCAGTCCTCTCCAACAGGAAGCCTGCACAACCCACTGAACCAACCTCACCCACTGGGGGCAGACACCAAAAACAATGGGAACTACGAACCTGCATCCTGCAAAAAGGACACCACAAACACAGTAAATTAAACAAAAGGAGAAGACAGAGAAATATGCAGCAGATGAAGGAGCAAGGTAAAAACCCACCAGACCAAACAAATGAAGAGGAAAAAGGCAGTCTTCCTGAAAAAGAATTCAGAGCAATGATAGTAAAGATGATCCAAAATCTTGGAAATAGAATGGAGAAAATAAAAGAAATATTAACAAGGACCAAAAGAACTAAAGAGTAAACAAACAATGATGAACAACACAATAAATGAAATTAAAAATTCTGTAGAAGGAAACAATAACAGAATAACTGAGGCAGAAAAACAGATAAGTGACTTGGAAGATAATATAGTGGAAATAACTATCACAGAGCAGAATAAAGAAATAAAATGAAAAGAATTGAGGACAGCCTCAGAGACCTCTGGGACAACATTAAAAGCACCAACATTTGACTTATAGGGTTCCCAGAAGAAGAAGGGAAAAAGCAAGGGACTGAGAAAATATTTGAAGAGACTATAGTTGAAAATTTCCCTAATATGGGAAAGGAAATACTAAATCAAGTACAGGAAGTGCAGAGAGTCCCATACAGGATAAATCTAAGGAGAAACATGCCAAGACACATATTAATCACACTATCAAAAATTAAATACAAAGAAAAAATATTAAAAGCAGCAAGGGAAAAGCAACAAATAACATACAAGGGAATCCCTATAAGGATAACAGATGCTCTTGCACCTGAAACTCTGCAAGCCAGAAGGGAGTGGCAGGACATATTTAAAGTGACGAAAGGGAAAAACCTACAACCAAGATTACTCTACCCAGCAAGGATCTCATTCAGATTCAATGGAGAAATTAAAACCTTTACAGACAAGCAAAAGCTAAGAGAATTCAGCACCACCAAACCAGCTTTACAGCAAATGCTAAAGGAACTTCTCTAGCCAAGAAACACAACAGAAGGAAAAGACCTACAATAACAAACCCAAAACAACTAAGAAAATGGTAATAGGAAAATACATATAGATAATTACCTTAAATGTAAATGGACTAAATGCTCCAACCAGAAGACATAGATTGGCTGAATGGATACAAAAACAAGATCTGTATATATGCTGTCTACAAGACACCCACTTCACACCGAGGGACACATACAGACTGAAAGTGAGGGGATGGAAAAAGATATTCCATGCAAATGGAAATCAAAAGAAAGCTGGAGTAGCAATTCTCATATCAGACAAAATAGACTTTAAAATAAAGACTATTACAAGAGACAAAGAAAGACACTACATAATAATCAAGGGATGAATCCAAGAAGAAGATATAACAATTGTAAATATTTATGCACCCAACATAGGAGAACCTCAATACATAAGGCAAACGCTAACAGCCATAAAAGGGGAAATCGACAGGAACACAATCATAGTAGGAGATTTTAACACCCCACTTTCACCAATGGACAGGTCATCCAAAATGAAAATAAATAAGGAAACACAAGCTTTAAATGACACATCAGACAAGATAGACTTAATTGATATTTTTAGGACTTTCCACCCCAAAACAACAGAATTCACTACTTTCTCAAGGGCTCATGGAACATTCTCCAGGATAGATCATATGTTGGGTCACAAATCAAGCCTTGATAAAATTAAGAAAATTGAAATCATATCAAGTGTCTTTTCTGACGACTATGCTATGAGAGTAGATATCAATTACAGGGAACAAAACTGTAGAAAATACAAACACATGGAAGCTAAACAATACACTACAAAATAACCAAGAGGTCACTGGTGAAATCAAATAGGAAATCAAAAAATACCTACAAACAACTGAAAAAGAAAACGCAGAAACTAACACACCAATGCAAAGCAATTATACTCCAATAAAGATGTCAAAAACACGATCACCCAAAACTTATGGGATGCTGCAAAAGCAGTCCTAAGATGGAAGTTTAGAGCAATACAATCTTACCTCAAGAAACAAGAAAAATCTCAAATAAACAACCTAAACTTACACCTAAAGCAATTAGAGAAAATAGAAAAAAAAACCCAAAGTTGGCAGAAAGAAAGAAACCATAAAAATCAGATCAGAAATAAATGAAAAAGAAATGAAGGAAACAATAGCAAAGATCAATAAAAATAAAACTGGTTCTTTGAGAAGATAAACAAAATTGATAAACCATTAGCCAGACTCAGCCACAAAAAAGGGAGAAGACTCAAGTGAACAGAATTAGAAATGAAAAAGGAGAAGTAACAACTGACATTGCAGAAATACAAAGGATCGTAAGAGATTACTAGAAGCAATTCTATGCCAATAAAATGGAAAACCTGGAAGAAATGGACAACTTCTTAGAAAAGCACAACCTTATGAGACTGACCCAGGAAGAAATAGAAAATATAAACAGACCAATCACAAACACTGAAATTGAAACTGTGATTAAAAATCTTTCAACCAACAAAAGCCCAGGAGCAGATGGATTCACAGGCGAATTCTACCAAACATTTAGAGAAGAGCTAACATCTATTCTTCTTAAACTCTTCCAAAATATAGCAGAGAGAGGAACACTCCCAAACTCATTCTACAAGGCCACCACCACCCTGATACCAAAACCAGTCAAAGATGTCACAAAGAAAGAAAACTACAGGCCAATATCATTGATGAACATAGATGCAAAACTCTTCAACAGAATACTAGGAAACAGAATCCAACAGCACATTAAAAGGATCATACACCATGATCAAGTGGGGTTTATCCCAGGAATGCAAGGATTCTTCAATATATGCAAATTAATCAATGTGATACACCATATTAACAAATTGAAGGAGAAAAACTATATGATCATCTCAATAGATGGAGAAAAATCTTTCGACAAAATTAAATACCGATTTAGGATAAAAAACCCTCCAGAAAATAGACATAGGGGGAGCTACCTCTACATAATAAAGGCCATATATGACAAACCCAGAGCCAACATCGTTCTCAGTGGTGAAAAACTGAAAGCATTTCCACTAAGATCAGGAACAAGACAAGGTTGCCCATTCTCACCACTATTATTCAACATAGTTTTGGAAGTTTTAGCCAGAGCAATCAAGAAGAAAAAGAAATAAAAGGAATCCAAATCGGAAAAGAAGAAGTAACACTGTCACTGTTTGCAGATGACATGATACTATACATAGAGAATCTTAAAAATGCTACCAGAAAACTACTAGAGGTAATCAATGAAGTTAGTAAAGCAGCAGGATATAAAATTAATGCACAGAAATCTCTTGCATTCCTATACACTAATGATGAAATATCTGAAAGAGAAATTATGGAAACTTTCCCATTTATCATTGCAACAAAAAGAATAAAATACCTAGTAATAAACCTACCAAAGGAGACAAAATACCTGTATGCAGAAAACTATAAGACACTGATGGAAGAAATTAAAGATGATACAAAGAGATGGAGCGACATACCATGTTCTTTGATTGCAGGAATCAACAATGTGGAAATGGCTATACTACCCAAAGCACTTTACAGATTCAATGCAATCCCTATCAAACTACCAATAGCATTTTTCACAGAACTAGAACAAAAAATTTCACAAATTGTATGGAAACACAAAAGATCCCGAATAGCCAAAGCAATCTTGAGAAAGAAAAATGGAGCTAGAGGAATCAGGCTCCTGACTTCAGACTATACTACAAAGCTACAGTAATCAAGGCAGTATGGCACTGGCACAGAAACAGAAATATGTATCAGTGGAACAGGATAGAAAACCCAGAGATAAACCAAGCACATATGGTCACCTTATCTTTGATAAAAGAGGCAAGAGTATACAATGGAGAAAAGACAGTGTCTTCAATAAGTGGTGCTAGGAAAACTGTCCAGCTACATATAAAAGAATGAAATTAGAACCCTCCCTAACACCATACACAAAAATAAACTCAAAATGGAGTAGAGAACTAAATGTAAGACCGGACACTATAAAACTCTTAGAGGAAAACATAGGCAGAACACTCTATGACATAAATTACAGCAAGATCCTTTTTTACCCACCTCCTAGAGAAATGGAAAGAAAAACAAAAATAACAAATGGGACCTAATGAAACTTAAAAGCTTTTGCACAGCAAAGGAAACCATAAGCAAAGCAAAAATATAACCCTCAGAATGGGAGAAAATATTTGCAAATGAAGCAACTGACAAAGGATTAATCTCCAAAACTTACAAGCAGCTCCTGCAGCTCAATATCAAAAAAACGAACAACCCAATCCAAAAATGGGCAGAAGACCTAAAAAGACATTTCTCCAAAGAATATATGCACATTGCCAACAAACACATGACAGGATGCTCAACATCACTAATCACTAGAGAAATGCAAATCAAAACTACAATGAGGTATCACCTCACAGCGGTTGGAATGGCCATCATCAAAAAATCTACAACCAATAAATACTGGAGAGTGTGTGGAGAAAAGGAAACCCGATTGCACTGTTGGTGGGAATGTCAATTGGCACAGCTACTATGGACAACAGTATGGAGGTTCCTTAAAAAACTACAAATAGAACTACCATATGAACCAGCAATCTCAGTACTGGGCATATACCCTGAGAAAATCATAAATCAAAAAGAGCTATGTACCAAAATGTTCATTGCAGCACTATTTACAATAGCCAGGACATGTAAGCAACCTAAGTGTCCATTGACAGAGGAATGGATAAAGAAGTTGTGGCACATATATAGAATGGAGTATTACTCAGCCATAAAAAGAAATGAAATTGAGTTATTTGTAGGGAGGTCGATGGACCTAGCGTCTGTCATACAGAGTAAAGTATGTCAGAAAGAGAAAAACAAATACTGTGTGCTATCACATATATATGGAATCTAAAAAAAAAAGAAAAAATGTTTCTGAAGAACCTAGCGGCAGGACAGGAATAAAGACGCAGACATAGATAATGGACTTGAGGACACGGGGAGATGAAGGGTGTGCTGGGATGAAGTGTAAGAGTGGCATTGATATATATACACTACCAAATATAAAATGGATGGCTAGTGGGAAGCTGCTGCATAGCACAGGGAGATCAGTTCAGTGCTTTGTGACCACCCAGAAGGGTGGGATAGGGAAGGTGGAAGGGAGACGCAAGAGGGAGGGGATATGGGGATATAGGTATACATACAGCTGATTCACTTTGTTATATAGTGTAAACTAACACAACATTGTAAAGCAATTATACTCCAATAAAGAGGTTAAAAAAAAGAAAAAGAACCAATGAATCTGCAAACTGGTAGAGAAAGTGTGAGAGACATAAAATTGCCTTGGAATTTTCGGCTTAAGCTAAGAAATATCAATATTTTTTCCCTGCAAAAGATGAGCTATTGTGTGTTGGATTTGAAAAAATTATTTTTATAAAGCATTTGAGAAATGTTATGTTTTATTACATATAGTACGAGTGATAGCCCATAAAAGTTCCATAGACTACACTTCAAAGAATAGACAAAATATTCATGTTGGTCATTTCTTTATGTGGTGGAGAATTATTGGTGATGTTCTTTTTCCTTCATCCCTGTATTTTCTGCTGTGACAGCAAATAATTTGTGATTACAACAGGAACTTTTAAAAAGTTGAGTAACATTTTAGGGTAGATTTAAAAAATAATCAGAATTCCCTGTTGTTAAGAAACACACACATACATATATGAGTGATGTGGATATTATATTTTCAACCTACTCTTAAATTGTTCAGGAAAAATTGGAGGGAAGGAGGGAGGGGGCCAGAGAGAGAGAGAGGAAACAAATATACCAAAATGCCAAAATTTAGAGAATCTGAGAAAACTTCGGAATTGGAATTTTTTATACTAATCTTGCAACATTTCTCTAAATCTAAATTTATGTTAAAATTAGGAAAAAAAACCACTAGTTCAAATAGGTAAAGCAAAAAAGCCAGAGGAAATATATATTTATATATGTATATATACATGTATATATGAACTATAACAATGCACATCTACTATATATTAGATATATATAGTGTGCATCATTTATAGTTCATATAGTTTACAATTCATAAATATGCAATATTACAATTTTAAATATGATAAAGAAAAATAATCATCAGAAGCATCAAATTTCCACTTTTCCTACAACACTTATTTCTGTCAATTTTCCTTGTTTTGGCACTGCCAAACTATTCTTCCAAAAGTTGCCAACTGTACCAGAAGAAACCCATTCGTAGTTTGCACAATTGGCCATGTTACCTACAGTATCACTTCAAGGGCTATCTTCTGCTCAACTTCTTCAAAATCATCTTGAGATAGTCAAGCCTTAATGCTTATTTTGACCACTTTTCTGAACGAATTAGCTGTTTAGTTGCATTTATTTGGATATTTGGTTAAATGGAAAATTGGTAGGGAGCTTTTGGATAGTGAGGTGGAGTGAAATGTTGGACTAATGGGGGCAGTTAATCCAAATGGTGAGCCTTTTTTGCAAATACAGTTCACCATGGAAACCAAAGAAAACAACAAAAATGAAAAGAAGAAGATAGTTATATAAGGTTTGTGAAATTGCTTTTACTTCTGCTCTCCAATTTCCCTTAGGCCAGATCTGATGACTGTTATTATTTTTATTATAATTCTTTATCTATGTATTGCACTATTGTTCCTTTCCTCCAAAGTGCTCATAGATCCATTTTGTTCATTTACCTTCACGACAGTGCTGCTAAATAGAGCCTTGCTATATGGCGTCAAGTCTTATTTTCTTAGCTAGCTTAGTATACAGCACCTAATTGCAGAAAAAACAATCTGTTCAGAGGCAATGGTGTCTTTGGACTGAATGTTGATATGCCATATATAATATAGGTATTATAACTGATAATGGACATAACTTATGATACTTTTGAAAGATGTTCTTGAATAGTATTGTTAGCAGATATACAGGACTAGACATAAACTGAGCAGAACTGGAAATGTACAAATTAGGCATCCCAGATTGAGAAAGTTTTCTCTGAATTTGTGTTCCCTCAGAGTTTAGGGAGAAAAATAAAAGGTAACAACAACCTGAATTTCATTTAAAGTGAGAATACCGTTCTGTGATTTTATAAATACATCACCTTATAACTTAATGTCATCTGCTGAAAATCATTCAAATGGAAAACATCAACAGAGAGGCTTTTCTAAGGCTCATGTTTATCACGAGGTAATAAGGTTAGATTGAGTTCTTTTAATGTAATTTTAATTTTGGCTCTAAATAATGTGTATCTCTTCCAAGGTTAAAAACACAGAAAGTACACATAAACACGAAGTAAGATCTAAAAATTTCCTGAAATACATTAACAATCTCATTTATATAACAAGTACCTTGTTTGTGACCATCTCAACATTAAGCTAGATAAGTAGATGCAAAAATGAAGGGAGTTTGATTTGTGACGCTGTCCATTGCCCAGCAACGAGGGACTGTGGTTATTTTTGCAGTATTGCACCATTTTAGGAGGCTGGGAACAGACTAGGCATATGCCACTTTTTTCCCATTTTAAGCTGAAACAGACAGCAAAATGAAGAATTTAAATCTGTTATTTGTCAACAGGTTAAATTTGAGAACACTTACATTTTAAAGATGAATTTTGAAAAACTCAATGCCCTTGAATGCTTAATTATCTGTGCCTTCATTCTGAAAATTAATTTCCAGAATGAAAACAAAACAAAATAGGACATTTACTTGACTGCAGAATTGATGATAGTTATTTTCAAAATAACTCTGAAATAAGCTTAATAATACATGCGTCAAAAATAATTTTTAAATGTTCACAAACATGAATGTGAAATCCTGCATTTGGGTCCGAAAACAATGAGATGTACAAGCAAAGGATGAGATGTGGCTAAGTAGCAACACAAATGAAAAAGATTTAGGGGTTTTCAGGGACTGTAAGCTCAATATTATTCTGTTGTGTGTTGTGGCTGCACCGAAAACTAAATCCATCTTCATCTGCATTAACAGAAAGATAGAGTCAGAAACAAGGGAGTGATAGCATAGCCCAGCTCTGTGCTTGGCAGACCTGTACTTGAAATGTTCAATGAAAGTAGCAGGATGGGGGGCAACATTTGGGTAGCAGCCACAGACTAAAATGCATCTAAAAGGGAGAGAGGAAGATGCTGAAGAGTCTGGAAACCATGCAGGAAAGGGACTGCTGAGAGGCCTGGGCTACCTTAGCCTAGAAATGAGAATTCTTGAGGAGGAACAGAAGGTAGAAGCTGCTTTTGAATCTTCCTTCTACATTGTGTCCTCCTCCCACTCCTTTCCCCTCTCTTTTGTCCCTTCTCTGTTCCTCCCAATTTATTTCACCTATCCTTCCTCCCTAAAGCTATTTCCCAAGGTGGTGATGTTCTGATTTGGTTCAATGACACGTGTATTATTTACCTGCATACTCTAGAGACCACACTTCCCTGCAGCCCCTTTTCACTTCCCCCTTACTCTCGTGCTTCCCCACTCATAGCTAATAGGACTGGACCACAGTAAACCCCCACTCCACATTTCATTTTTAGAAAGGGCTTCATGACCCTGGGAAAGGAAAAAGAATATGAGTTAACTAGCACAGACTCTTAAGCCAAAGTCTTGTGAAAAAAGGCCTAGGTACAAAAGGAGCAATTCTAATAAAACTATAAAATGAACTTCTTTATTCTCCCTAATGCTCATTGGAATTAGACATGAGAATCTGAGCACAGATCCTCATGGGTGGGCTGAAAATGCACCTGTAACACTAATCTAGGATGCTTAAATATCAGGTTCTTATTTAACAAGAAGAAGAAAAGGGGGAGTTTGTTAATACAAAAGTTTGAACATAGAACATCACCGCCTAAATGATTAAACCTATTTCAGAGGGATGAAATACTAATGACTCCAATTTGTCAAAACATAGGAGTTTTAATGGGGGCCAGGAAGGGTTGGCGTTGGTATGCGGCATAGGAATCAACACTTGCGTACTTTAAAGCAAAACATAAAAGCTCTATCCAGCTGAAATTCTCAGAACCACTACAGGAAATTAGGTGTAATTGACTGAAGTGATCTCATGTAATAGGAATTGGACTGAGTGCTTAGTATCCTCACAGTTAAAACAAGTAAATAAAATGAGTTGGCAGTGCACAAAATGCTTATGGTATGTAACAGCTCATGTAAATTGGCTACATCCTTGATTTAAACATTTTGTAAATATAAATTACTATGCTAGAATATGACAGGGAAGGAAAGAGGAAATGGAAGGGAAACAAAAAGAAGATAATAAGGAAAGGGAACGATAGATGGAAAAGATAAGGAGAGGAGGAAAAGGAGAAAACAGGAAGGAGAGAAGAGGTAGAGAAATAGAGGGAAAATAAATTTAAATAGGAAAATGCAGAAAACAGAAGGGAGAGAGAGAAGATGCAAATATTTGAGTGGCTACAATATATCTGTATGCACAAAAATCTTCAGAAGAGAAGTGAGAAATCACTGCTTTTTTTCAACTTGTAGTCACCGATAACAATATCCTTATAATAGTACTGATGAATTAGACCGGGTGGTCTAATTCAAGAACCTGATGGGTTCTTGGTCCAACAGTTTCTTCCAGGACCCATTCATCTCTTGCCAGGAACCTTTGGTCTGAGTTGAGGGGCTCAGCAAGCATATCACCACTGCTAGTTGAATGTTCACAGCAACTTTATTCATAGTAGTGCCAAACTATAAACATTCCAAATGCACATCAACTGGTGAATGGATAAATAAATTGTGCTACACCTGAACTACAGAATACTACTCAGCAAGAAAGGGGAACAGACTACTGATAGATGTAACAAACAGATGAATCTTAAAGATATTATGCTAAGTGAAAGAAGCCAGACCTAAAAGCCTGTATATTTTATGACTTCATTTATATGGCATTCTAGAAAAGGCAAACTACAGTAATGGAGAACAAATCAGTGGTTACCAGGACCATGGTTGGAAGTATAGGATGTCTTCAAAGGCGACTGAGGGAACTTTTGGGGGTGAAAGAAATGTTATTTATCTTGACTGTAGTGGTGGTTACATGTCTATGTGCATTTGTCACAACTCATAGAACTGTATGCTTACAATTGGTGAATTCTAAATTGTACCTCAGAAATGGCTGATAAAAACAAACAATTCATCTAAGATTAACTTACTACTAAATGGTGTTGCTCTTGCTTTTTCCCCCTAATCTTCATGAGGAGTAGTATGTAGAAAGCAGATATTTGGGGGCCTAAAGCAGAGATTTAAAGGTGTTTGTTCACAGAATTTCTTAGTGCCTTGTTCATTAAGTTGAAATTCTTCACTCTGGCATTCAAGGTCTTTCATAATCTGCTCCTACTCTGCTTCTCCAACTTTGATTACACACACACACACACACACACACACACACACACACACACTCTTTTTTTTTTAAATCTCTGTCATTTTATTTTATTTTATTCTATTTTATTAACATTTTTATTGGAGCATAATTGCTTTACGATGGTGTGTTAGTTTCTGCTTTATAACAAAGAGAGTCAGTTATACATATACATATATCCCCATATCTCCTCCCTCTTGTGTCTGCCTCCCTCCCACCCTCCCTATCCCACCCTTCTAACTCGGTGCTTTGTCACACACATACCTCTTGACTGCTATCAGGCAGTTCTTCTCACTTCATGCAACATGCCCTCCCTGCTTACTCTCCTAGCACACATGTACCATGCTTATTTCAATCTATTTGCCTTTGCTATTGCATGTTCTCCCTCTATACCTGGTATGCCTTACCCTCATTTGTTCAACTGTTTATTGATTGCCTACTATGTGTCAATTAGATACACATTAATAAGACTGCTAAAGTCTCTGTCTTCACAGAGCTGGCCGTTACACTGCAGTATGGAAAGGGTCATATGGTAGTGGAAAATACAGGGTATTAGTACAACAGAGGAAAGGAACAAAACCCAGATTTAGGAAGGGAGTGGTCAGGAACAGTTTCTCAAAAGAAATAACATCTAAGAGGAGACATGAAAAATACTTTGGTGTTCTCCAGGCACAAGGGAAAGAGTGCTCCGTGGAAAGAGCTAGAATGCTAAAAGGCCTGAAGGCAAGCAAGAACATGGGAAGGAAGCTGAAGATTTTAAATGATTTAAGTACGGCAAGAACATAGAGGATAAAAGAGGCAAGATATGATGCTGGAGAAAGAGACTGGGTTCAGATTGTGAAGGGCTTTTAGCACCATATCAAGGAGTATGAAATCCTTTAGAGACAAAGGTACCAATGAAACTGTTTGAGTAGAAGAGTAACATCCTCATGCTGGAGTTGAGAAAGGTCATGAAATGAGAATGAATAGGATAAGGAGAGACAGGGAGATCACTTAGAAGAAGTTGCAGTTTTCCAAGCAGACTTGACTATGGTGGTGGCAGATATAACAGAGAAAAAATGTTTAAGAGATAAAGGTAAAATTGGTATTATCTACCAATAGATTTGATGATTTGGATAGAGGGATAGGGTGGCATCAAAGATGACTATCAAATCTCTGCTTGGAAAACTTGATGCAAAGTGATTCAATTCACTGAGATAGGGACATAAGAAAGGTATTCAAGGGGTGATAGATACAAGTTCAGTCTAGGACATGTTAGCTTATGTTTTGTACCCTTGACCACTCTCACCTATATCAACCTCCCCTCTGAGAAATCCTAGAGCCTGGTTCATTTACCTGGGCTTTTGTGCCCTACAGACTTCCTAAAGACAATGGAAATCCTTAGGAGCAGGGGCTCTGTCTGAAACTTCTATTACTTCACAGACCCTATCTAGTGCTAAGCATAGAATTAATTCTCAAAAATACTTGTTAATCAACTGAGTACTCTCATGGGGCAATAAAATGTGATATATAAGTGGACTTGCATCACATCCACTAGTGAAGATGGTTAGTGATAAAGAATAGCTCCAGTACAAATAACAAATATAGCAGGAAAGGACTGCATTCATGGTTTAATTTTGTCTCAGTTTACCCAATGAGTAAATACAATTTCATGTGAAATCCATCAAAATTGCTTAATACTTAAATGAGAGCTCTTTATTATTTTATAGAGAAGAAAATTTTGGGGGGCTCTTAAGAATCACACTCCTGGAGAAGCGGAGAATGGAGGAGGGCTGGCTGCACCTCAAAGAAATCTATGTGGTCAACGTTTGTGTACATCTTTATGAAGATGTCCTTGCGGCACCTGTGAACATTTAGCAGGCACTATCATGAGTGTTTAAAACACTGTTGAAAATAGCAGTATTTGAAGAAACCGGATGTCACTTAAGATATGATCTGTGGATAAACATCACATGCTGCTGGCCTTTTTACAAAATGAATGGCAGCCGTTCTCCAGACCCGGTGCCAAGAAGCATGAGAGGAGCTGCAATCTACCTTCCACAGTAAGGCTGGCTGCAGATGCACAGTACAGCTGTGGGCGAGCAGGCTGCTGCCATAGGTGAAAGCACAGTTGATTTCCTCCCAATTTGGATGCAGCAGGATTTTCGGGGATAGCTTCAAGATGGTGGAGGAGTAAGACATGGAGATTACCTTCCTCCCCACAAATACATCAAAAATACATCTACATGTGGGACAGCTCTTACAGAACACCTACTGAATGCGGGCAACCACCTCAGACTTCCCAAAAGGCAAGAAACTCCCCACGTACCTGGGTACGGCAAAAGAAAAAAGGAAAAACAGAGACAAAATAATAGGTAAAATAGATGGCTAGTGGGAAGCAGCCGCATAGCACAGGGAGATCAGCTCTGTGCTTTGTGACCACCTACAGGGGTGGGATAGGGAGGGTGGGATAGGGAGGGTGGGAGGGAGATGCAAGAGGGAGGGGATATGGAGATATAAGTATATGTATACCTGATTCACTTTGTTATAAAGCAGAAATTAACACACCATTGTAAAGCAATTATACTCCAATAAAGAGGTTAAAAAAAAAATAGGTACAGGTCCTGCACCTCTGGGAGGGAGCTGTGAAGGAGGAAAAGCTTCCACACACTAGGAAGCCCCTTCACTGGTGGTGATACGGGGTGGGCAGGGGGGAAGATTCGGAGCCACGGAAAAGAATGCAGCAACAGGGGTGCAGAGGGCAAAGCGGAGAGATTTGTGCACAGAGGATCGGTGCCGACCAGCTCTCACCAGCCTGAGAGGCTTGTTTGCTCACCCGCCAGGCAGGACGGGTGGGGCTGGGAGCTGAGGATTCGGCTTCGGTTGGATCCCAGGGAGAGGACTGGAGTTGGCTGCGTGAACACAGCCTGAAGGGGACTAATGCGCCACAGCTATCTGGAAGGTAGTCCGGGAAAAAGTTTGGACCTGCCTAAGAGGCAAGAGACCATTATTTTGGGGTGCGTGAGGAGAGGGGATACAGAGCACCACCTAAATAAGCTCCAGAGACAGGCGCAAGCTGCAGCTAACAGCACAGACCCCAGAGAGGGGCATGAGACGCTAAGGCTGCTGCTGCAGCCACCAAGAAGCCTGTGTGCAAGCACAGGTCACTATCCACACCTCCCCTCCCGGGAGCCTGTGCAGCCCGCCACTGCCAGGGTCCCGTGATGCAGGGACAACATCCCCAGGAGAACACACATCATGCCTCAGGCTGTTGCAACATCACGCCAGCCTCTGCCACCGCGGACTCGCCCCGCATTCTGTATCCCTCCCTCCCCCTGGCCTGAGTGAGCCAGAACCCCATAATCAGCTGCTGCTTTAACCCCGTCCTATCTGGGTGGGGAACAGATGCCCTCAGGCGACCTACACGCAGAGGCGGGGCCAAATCAAAGCTGAACCCCAGGAGCTGTGCGAACAAAGAAGAGAAAGGGAAATCTCTCCCAGCAGCCTCAGGAGCAGCAGATTAAATCTCCACAATCAACTTGATGGACCCTGCATCTGTGGAATACCTGAATAGACAACGAATCATCCCAAATTTGAGGCATTGGACGTTGGGAGCAATGATATATACATACGTTTTTTCCTTTTTCTCTTTCTGTGACTATGAGTATGTTTCCTTGTGTCATTTTCTCTGTATAGCTTTGCTTTTACCATTTGTTCTAGGGTTATGTCTGCCTGTTTTTTATGTTTGTTTGGTTGTTTTTTTCTTTTTCTAATTACTTTTTACTATTTTTTATTTTTAAAAATTATATATTTTTAAAAACTTTATTTTGTTTTTCTTTTTCTCTTTCTTTTTTTCTCCCTTTTCTTCTGAGCCATGCGGCTGACAGGGTCTTGGTGGTCTGGCTGGGTGTCAGGCCTGTCCCTCTGAGGTGGGAGAGCCAACTTCAGGACATTGGACCACCACAGACGTCACAGCTCCACGTAATATCAAACGGTGAAAGTTCTCCCAGAGACCTCCATCTCAATGCTAAGACCCAGCTCCACTCAACAACCAGCAAGGTACAGTACTGGACACCCTAGGCAAAACAACTAGCAAGACAGGAACACAACCCCACCCATTAGCAGAGAGGCTGCCTAAGATAATAATAAGGTCACAGACACCCCAAAACACACCACTGGACGCTGTCCTGCCCACCAGAAAGACAAGATCCAACCTCATCCACCAGAACACAGGCACTAGTCCCCTCCACCACAAAGCCTACACAAGCCACTGAACCAACCTTAGACACTGGGGTCAGACACCAAAAAGAATGGAAAGGACGAACCTGCAGCCTGCAGAAAGGAGACCCCAAACACAATAAGTTAAGCAAAATGAGAAGACAGAGAAACGCACAGCAGATGAAGGAGCAAGATAAAAATGCACCAGACCTAACAAATGAAGAGGAAATAGGCAGCCTACCTGAAAAAGAATTCAGAGTGATGATACTAAAAACGATACAAAAGCTTGGAAATAGAATGGAGAAAATAAAAGAAACGTTTAACAAGGACCTGGAAGAACGAAAGAGCAAACAAACAATGATGAACAACACAATAGATGAAATTAAAAATTCTCTAGAAGGAATCAACAGCAGAATAACTGAGGGAGAAGAACGGCTAAGTGACCTGGAAGATAAAATAGTGGAAATAACTACTGCAGAGCAGAATAAAGAAAAACGAATGAAAAGAATTGAGGACAGTCTCAGAGACCTCTGGGACAATATTAAACATACCAACATTCGAATTATAGGGGTCCCAGAAGAAAAAGAGAAAAAGAAAGGGACTGAGAAAATATTTGAAGAGATTAGAGTTGAAAACTTCCCTAATATGGGAAAGGAAATACTTAATCAAGTCCAGGAAGTGCAGAGAGTCCCATACAGGAAAAATCCAAGGAGAAACACACCAAGACACATATTAATCAAACTATCAAAAATTAAATACAAAGAAAAAATATTGAAAGCAGCAAGGGAAAAACAATGAATAACATATAAGGGAATACCCAAAAGGTTAACAGCTGATCTTTCAGCAGAAACTCTGCAAGGCAGAAGGTACTGGTAGGACATATATAAAGTGATAAAAGGGAAAAACCTACAACCAAGATTACTCTAACTAGCAAGGATCTCATTCAGATTCGACAGAGAAATTTAAAGCTTTACAGACAAGCAAACGCTAAGAGAATTCAGCACCACCAAACCAGCTGTACAACAAATACTAAAGGAATTTCTCTAGGTAAGAAACACAAGAGAAGGAAAAGATCTACAATAAGAAACCCAAAACAATTAAGAAAATGGTAATAAGAACATACACATCAATAATTACCTGAAATGTAAATGGATTAAATGCTCCCACCAAATGACACAGACTGGCTGAATGGATACAAAAACAAGACCCATATATATGCTGTCTACAAGAGACCCACTTCAGACCTAGGGACACATACAGACTGAAAGTGAGGGGATGGAAAAAGATATTCCATGCAAGTGGAAATCAAAAGAAAGCTGGAGTAGCAATTCTCATATCAGACAAAATAGACTTTAAAATAAAGACTATTAGAAGAGACAAAGAAGGACACTACATAATGATCAAGGGATCGATCCAAGAAGAAGATATAACAATTGTAAATATTTATGCACCCAACATAGGAGCACCTCAATACATAAGGCAAATGCTAACAGCCATAAAAGGGGAAATCAATAGTGACACAATCATAGTAGGGGACTTTAAAACCCCATTTTCACCAATGGACAGATCATCCAAAATGAAAATAAATAAGGAAACACAAGCTTTAAAAGATACATTAAACAAGATGGACTTAATTGATTGATATGTATAGGACATTCCATCCAAAAATGACAGAATACACTTTCTTCTCAAGTACTTGTGTCAAAAAGCAAGGCTTGGTACATTTAAGAAACTTGAAATTGTATCAAGTATCTTTTCTGACCACATGCTATGAGACTAGATATCAATTACAGAAAAAATCTGTAAAAAATACAAACACATGGAGGCTAAACAATACACTACTTAATAACCAAGAGATCACTGAAGAAATCAAAGAGGAAATAAAAAAATACCTTGAAACAAATGACAATTAAAAACGATGACCCAAAACCTATGGGATGCAGCAAAACCAGTTCTAAGAGGGAAGTTTATACAAATAAAATCCTACCTCAAGAAACAAGAAACATCTCAAATAAACAACCTAACCTTACACCTAAGCCAATTTGAGAAAGAAGAACAAGAACCCCAAAGTTGGCAGAAAGAAAGAAATCATAAAGATCACATCAGAAATGAATAAAAAAGAAATGAAGGGGCTTCCCTGGTGGCGCAGTGGTTGAGAGTCTGCCTGCCGATGCAGGGGACATGGGTTCATGCCCCAGTCTGGGAACATCCTACATGCCGCAGAGCGGCTAGGCCTGTGAGCCATGGCTGCTGAGCCTGCGCATCCGGAGCCTGTGCTCTGCAACAGGAGAGGCCACAAAAGTGAGAGGCCCGTGTACCACAAAAAAAAAAAAAAAAAAAAAGAAATGAAGGAAACAATAGCTAAGATCAATAAAACCAAAAGCTGGTTCTTTGAGATGATAAACAAAATTGATAAACCACTAGCCAGACTCATCAGGAAAAAAAGGGAAAGACTCAAATGAACAGAATTAGAAATGAAAAAGGAAAAGTACCAACAGACACTACAGAAATACCAAGGATCATGAGAGATTACTACAAGCAACTATATGCCAATAAAACAGACAACCTGGAAGAAATGGACAAATTCTTAGCAAAGCACAGCCTCCCGAGACTGACCCAGGAAGAAATAGAAAATATAAACAGACCAATCACAAGCACTGAAATTGAAACTGAGATTAAAACTCTTCCAACAAACGAAAGCCCAGGAGCAGATGGATTCACAGGTGAAATCTACCAAACATTTAGAGAAGAGTTAACACCTATCCTTCTCAAACTCTTCCAAAATATAGCAGAGGGAGGAACACTTCCAAACTCATTCTATGAGGCCAGCATCACCTTAACACCAAAACCAGACAAGGATGTCACAAAAAAAAGCAAACTACAGGCCAATATCACTGACGAACATAGATGCAAATATCCTCAACAAAATACTAGAAAACAGAATCTAGCAGCACATTAAAAGGATCATACACCATGATCAAGTGGGGTTTATCCCAGGAATGCAAGGATTCTTCAATATATGCAAATCAATCAATGTGATACACCATATAAACAAATGGAAGGAGAAAAACTATATGATCATCTCAATAGATGCAGAAAAAGCTTTTGACAAAATTCAACAGCCACTTATGTTAAAAACACTCCAGAAAGTAGGCATAGAGGGAACTTACCTCAACATAATGCAGGCCATATATGACAAACCCACAGCCAACATTGTTCACAAAGGTGAAAAACTGAAACCATTTCCACTAAGATCAGGAAGAAGACGAGATTGCCCACTCTCACCACTATTATTCAACATAGTTTTGGAAGTTTTAGCCACAGCAATCAGAGAAGAAGAAGAAATAAAATGAATACAAACTGGAGAAGAAGAAGTAAAACTGTCACTGTTTGCAGATGACATGACACTATATGTAGAGAATCCCAAAGATGCTACCAGAAAACTACTAGAGCTAATAAATGAATTTGGTAAAGTAGCAGGATATAAAATTAATGCACAGAAATCTCTGGCATTCCTATACACTAATGATGAAAATTCTGAAAGAGAAATTAAGGAAACACTCCCATTTACCATTGCAACAAAAAGAATAAAATACCTAGGAATAAACCTACCAAAGGAGACAAAATACCTGTATGCAGAAAACTATAAGACACTGATGAAAGAAATTAAAGATGATAGAAACAGATGGAAAGATATACCATGTTCTTGGAATGGAAGAATCAACATTGTGAAAATGACTATACTACCCAAAGCAAACTACAAATTCAATGCAATCCCTATCAAAATACCAACAGCATTTTTCACAGAACTAGAACAATAAATTTCACAATTTGTATGGAAACACAAAAGACCCCAAATAGCCAAAGCAATCTTGAGAAAGAAAAATGGAGGAATCAGGCTCCCTTATTTCAGACTATAGTACAAAGCTACAGTAATCAAGACAGTATGATACTGGCACAGAAACAGAAATACAGGTCAATGGAACAAGATAGAAAGCCCAGAGATAAACCCACACACATATGGTCACCTTATCTTTGGTAAAGGAGACAAGAATATACAATGGAGAATAGAGAGCCCCTTCAATAAGTGGTTCTGGGAAAACTGGACAGCTACATGTAAAAGAATGAATTGATAACACTCCCTAACACCACACACAAAAATAAACTCAAAATTGATTAAAGACCTAAGTGTAAGGCCAGACACTATAAAACTCTTAGAGGAAAACATAGGAAGAACACTCTATGACATAAATCGCAGCAAGATCCTTTTTTACCCACCTCCTAGAGAAATGGAAAGAAAAACAAAAATAAACAAATGGGACCTAATGAAACTTAAAAGCTTTTGTACAGCAAAGGAAACCATAAACAAGACGAAAAGACAACCCTCAGAATGGGAGAAAATATTTGCAGATGAAGCAACTGACAACGGATTAATCTCCAAAATTTACAAGCAGCACCTGAAGCTCAATACCAAAATAAGAAACAGCCCAATCCAAAAATGGGCAGAAGATCTAAATAGATATTTCTCCAAAGAAGACATATAGATTGCCAACAAACACATGAAAGTATGCGCCATATCACTAATTATTAGAGATATGCAAATCAAAACTACAATGAGGTATCACCTCACAGCAGTCAAAATGGCCATCATCAAAAAATCTACAAACAATAAAGTCTGGAGAGGTTGTGGAGAAAAGGGACCCCTCTTGCACTGTTGGTGGGAATGTGAATTGACACAGCCACTATGGAAACAGTATGGAGGTTCCTTAAAAAACTAAAAATAGCATTACCATATCACCCCACAATCCCAGAACTCACATGTACCCTGAGAAAACCATAATTCAAAATGACACATGCAACTCAATGTTCATTGAAGCACTATTTACAATAGCCAGGTCATGGAAGCAACCTAATTGTCCATCAACAGACGAATGGATAAAGAAGATGTGGTACATATATACAATGGAATATTACTCAGCCATAAAAGGGAACGGAATTGGGTCATTTGTAGAGACGTGGATGGACCTAGAGACTGTCATACAGAGTGAAGTAAGTCAGAAAGAAAAATAAATATCATATGTTAACGCATATATGTGGAATCTAGAAAAATGGTACAGGTGAACCGGTTTGCAAGGCAGAAATAGAGACACAGATGTAGAAGACAAACATATGGACACGAAGGGGGGAAAGTGGGTGTGGCAGGGCGATGGTGGTGGGATGAATTGGGAGATTAGGATTGAAATATATACACTAATATGTATAAAATTGATAACTAATAAGAACCTGCTGTATAAAAAATAAAATTCAAAAAAAAAAAACTAAAAATAGAACTACCATACAACCCAGCAATGCCACTATTGGGCATATACCCTGAGAAAACCATAATTCAAAAAGAGTCATGTACCACAATGTTCATTACAGCTCTATTTACAACAGCCAGGACATGGAAGCAACCTAAGTGTCCATCGATAGATGAATGGATAAAGAAGATGTGGCACATATACAATAGAGTATTACTCAGCCATAAAAAGAAATGAAATTGAGTTATTTGTAGTGAGGTAGATGGACCTAGAGACTGTCAAACAGAGTGAAGTAAGTCAGTAAGAGAAAAACAAATACCATATGCTAACACATATATATAGAATATATATATAAAAGGTTCTGTAGAACCTAGGGGCAGGACAGGAATAAAGACGCAGACATAGAGAATGGACTTGAGGACACAGGGAGAGGGAAGGGTAAGCTGGGATGAAGTGAGAGAGTGGCATGGACATATATACACTACCAAACATAAAATAGCTAGTGGGAAGCAGCCGCATAACAGATGGAGATCAGCCTGGTGCTTTGTGACCACCTAGAGGGGTGGGATAGTGAGGGTGGGAGGGAGACACAGGAGGGAGGAGATATGGGGATATATGTATATGTATAGGTGATTCACTTTGTTATAAAGCAGAAACTAACACAACATTGTAAAGCAATTATACTCCAACAAAGATGTTAAAAAAAAAAAGAATCACACTTTTTGGTGACCTAAATGGGAAGGAAATCCAAAAAATAGGGGATATAGGTATATGTATAGTTGATTCATTTTGCTGTACAGTAGAAACTAATACAACACTGTAAAGCACCTATACTCCAATAAAAATGAATTTTAAAAAAAGTATCACACTCTTTAAGAATCTTCAAGTTGGAAGGGCCATGAAATGTTTTCTGGTCCAATCCCCAGTTGATTCTAGAATTCCTTCTACAATATCCCTGCTGATAGTCATATAGTTGGTACTTACATACTATTAATGACAGGGAGCTCACTATGTCCCAACTCTACCTATTCCATCTTCAGAGAGCTGTGACTATTTGAGTGTTTTTCCTTATAATCAACCTAATTATGTCTCCAAAAAGTACAATGCTTAATTTATGTATTGTTCACTTACATGTTAAAAAGTGGAGATTATAGCCCTTTTAGTTTTCTATTCTCTAGGCCACTCTGATCACTTTCATCAACCACTCTTTATATGATATAGTTTTTCATTCCTCACCCATCATATTTGCTCATCTGAGTGTGTGCTGTTTTATTTATGTCTTCATGAATTCTGGCACCCAGAACCAAGTAAAATATTCCAGGTGTCATCTTGTAAGAACAGAGAACAGTAAGATTATCATCTCCTTCATTCTGGAAATTCTACTCCTGTAAATATAATCTAAACTGACAGCAGCTTTTTAATCTGTGGCTAATATGGATATGCACTGAGGGTTGATTTCCAGCTCTACGTTTTTTACATGCACTGCTTCTAAGCTATGATCTGTGGGAACCAAGTGAAAATTTCAATGTGCAAGTCAACTTCCCTCTATTCCCATTTGTTGTATCAAATTTTAAAGTTAAGATTAGTATATTACATCTCTCATCACTGTAGATCATTTGCCTATTTCTGATGGGTACATGAGAATTATACATAACAGAGCTCTTTGTGCCATATTCATCTTGAAGCCTGTTATGGACCGAATGTTTGCCTCCCACCAAAATTCAAATATTCATGCCCCAACTTCCAATGTGACTGTGTTTGGAGATAAGGCCTTTATGGAGTTAACTAAGGTTAAATGAGATCATGAGGGTGGGGCCCTGATACAATAGGATTATTGTTTTTATAAGAAGAGACCTCAGAGGGCACACTCTTTCTCTTTCCCATGTTAGGACACAGAGAGAAGGCAGCCATCTGCAAGGCAGAAAGAGAACTCTTATCAGAAACTGACCATGGTGGCACCTTCATCTTGGACTTCCAGCCTCCAGAGCTATAAGAAAATAAATTTCTGCTGCTTAAGCCAGCCAGTATGTGGTAATTTGTTATGGCAGCCCAAGCAGACTAATAGAGAACCCAAGCCTAGCATAGTGCTTGGAATATTATTGGAGCTTAGCAGAAGTCTGCTACTCGACTAAAAGATAGGCATTTTCTAAAAAAGGCAAAAATGTTGAAAATATTTTTATAGTTTTCACCTTGACTATTCTGCAGTAATATGGGGGCTTCTTACTGGTAATATTGGAAGCCAGTTGCAATCCAAAATCACACTCAAAAGACCTCGCTGACTACCTTTCTCACAAACCTCTTCCGCACGCTGGTTTCTCAATGTGAAAATGTTTGGGTTTATAATTGGGAAGACAATAGTACTGACCAGAAAAACAACATAATGATAAATTAATTTGGTTGATATTCTGATGAAGTCCCACAGACAAATCACAGTGTAGCACAGTAAAGGATTGTGGCTGTCAGTTTAAAGGGGCAGGTAGAAATCCCATGCGGGATGAGATCATCAGATTGATAGAAAGCAAGTGGTTTCATATGAGTTTTATGCAATATTATAACACCAAAGGAAAACCAGATATGACCTAGAAAGTTCTTATCTTCACATAGATAACAACTATAAACTCTGGACAAAATACAAGAAACAATGACCTAAAACTTCTGTAGAGTGAACAAAAGCAAGCAGATTCTAGGAGTTAATTCTTAGGGAAAGAAGACAGCATAGTATGAGTTACCTATTTTCATGACTTTTAGCCTAGAGCCAGATGCAGTCAGTGCCATGTGGGAAGACCAGAATTCCAAAAGAGTTCTTCTGGCTTGAAGAATCATAGCACAAAGTTTGAGGCAAACACTGGCACTGCAAAATGAGAGGAAAATTCCATAAAGGAGAAAACCACAAAGGATGAGCCTCAAAATCTATATGTAATCTCTATTAGAATCTCTGACTGAACTCTTCCTTATGTCTGTGTGGAGAAGACCTCAAGAAGGACAGTTAAGGATAAGATAATTTAACTGAGATTTGATCTGTCATTAAGAAGACAGAGTTTGAAGTTTGAATCCAAATATGGGTTTTTTTGAATTTTATTTATTTTTTTATACAGCAGGTTCTTATTAGTTATCCATTTTATACATATTAGTGTATATATGTCAATCCCAATCTCCCAATTCAACACACCACCCCCCCGCCAAATATGTTAATACCTTCTAAAACAAAATATCAATCCTCTTTAGAGGAACATGAAATAATCCAGAATTTCCATAACATAATATGTGTCCAGAATACAATGTAAAATTACTTGACACAAAGTACCAGAAAAATGTGACACAGTAACAAGAGAAATAATAATAAAGGGGACCAAGTCCAAGATGATTCAGATGTTGAATTATCAAAAAAGGATTTTTTAAAGCAACTGTATCTGTGCTCAATGACAAAAAGGAACGTATGCTTATAAAAATGAAAATATCACATCAGTGAAATATAAATTATAAAAGAGAACCAAATGGAAATTCCAGAACTTAACACAATATTTGAAATATAAAAATTCACTGGAAGATGATAACATAGAAAGACATAAAACTTGTTGATAGATCAATAGACAGTATCCAATCTGCAGAAGAGAGAAAAATTCAAGAAAAATGATCAGAGTCTTAATTAACTGGAGTACCAGATGGAAAAGTGCAGAAAGTTTATTTGAGGAAATAATAATACCCCCAAATATCCATAGTTTGATGAAAGGCATAAATTTATAGACTCAAAAAATTCAATGAATCCAAAGATGAATAAATACAAAGAAAATCACTCTTAGGCATATCACAGTTAAACTGCTGAAAACCGAAGATTTTGAGAAATATCTAGAAAGACACCAGAGAAAAATGACACATTACATAAAGATGAACAATAACTCAAAGGACCATGGACTTCTTTTTTGTTGTTGTTGTCCTTTATTTCTTAACATCTTTATTGGAGTATAATTGCTTTACAATGGTGTGTTAGTTTCTGCTTTATGACAAAGTGAATCAGCTATACATATACATATATCCCCATATCTCTTCCCTCTTGCATCTCTCTCCCTCTCACCCTCCCTATCCCACCCCTCTAGGTGGTCACAAAGCACCGAGCTGATCTCCCTGTGCTACGCAGCTGCTTCCCTCTAGCTATCGGTTTTACATTTGGCAGTGTACTACTAGTGGACCATGGACTTCTAATCAAAAGCTATGGAGAGGGGCTTCCCTGGTGGCGCAGTGGTTGAGAGTCCGCCTGCCGATGCAGGGGACACGGGTTCGTGCCCCGGTCTGGGAGGATCCCATATGCCGTGGAGCGGCTAGGCCCGTGAGCCATGGCCGCTGAGCCTGCTTGTCCGGAGCCTGTGCTCCGCAACGGGGGAGGCCACAGCAGTGAGAGGCCTGCATACCACAAAAAAAAAAAAAAAAAAGCTATGGAGACCAGAAGATAGTGGAAGGACATCTTAAAGAACTAAAGTACAAAAGCAAATAATCAACCAAGAATCCTACATCAAGTAAAAATATTCCTCAAGAATGAAGGCAAAAATAAAAATGTTTCTATACATAAGGAAACTAAGCAAATTTAGTCGTCAGCAGACCTTCCCTACAAGAACTGCTAAAGGAATTTCTACAGACGAAATGGAAATAATACTGGTTGGAAACTAAGACACTCTGGAAGAAATAAAGATTATTAAAAGGGTTGAGATCTTAGTAAATATAAAATAAATTTTCTCTTAATTAAAAAAAATACAGGGAACTCCTGGTTTCAGTCTTAACATATAAAAAACTTAGAAGTTGTCATTCCCATCCTTACAATAAGAAAATGCTGGACAAAAATATTAATGACTTTTCTTAGACTCAGAGAATTGTGGTGGTAGGATAACCAAACACTTCAAAATCTGGAGTAACAAGTGTCAATCAGATCTGCTTACCTTGAGGAGACCTGCTGAAAGCCAGCAGCAGTAGGACTGCTAATTCATTAGTAATTATGAAAAATCGTTGGAGGCTGAGTGTGGACTTCTGTGGGTGTGAAAAATTCCTGGGGGCAAAATATAGGGGTCTCTCCACACTTTTGTGGAGTTTTCCTCCAGGAATCCCATAATATTCTCACAGTGAGGATGAGGAAAAAACCTCTAGTGGCTCTGACAGGGGAAGAAGAAATAAGAGAAAAATATGGAAAAATTATGGAACAATATCAAAAGGAGTGATATATATGCAACTAAAATACCAGAAAGAGAGAAGAGCACAGAAGAAATATTGGAAGCATTAACGGCTAAGAACTTAAAAAAATTTACGGTTACCTAAACCACAGATCTGGGAAACTCTGAGAATACTAAGCAAGATAAACACCAAACACACACACACACACACACACACACACACACCTGGTTATATCATATTCAGACTGCAGAAACCAAATACAAAGAGGAATCTTGAATGAAGCCAGAAGGGGAAAACAAAATCTTACAGATTATAAACAAAGACTATGAAATGTGTATGCAAACAAATTAGATAACTGAGATGAAATGGACAAATTCCTAGAAACAAATTACCAAAGCTGGCTTAAAAAGAAATAGAAAAATCTGAGCAGACATATAACAAGTAAAGAGATTGAATTAGTATTGAAAATCTCCAAAGAATGTAAAACCCAGAAAAAGATGGCTTTACTGGCGAATTCTACCAAACACTTAAAAAACATTAACATTAATCCTTCACAACTCTTCCAAAAAATAAAATGCTTCCCAACTCATTCTGTGAGGCCAATATTAACCTGATACTAAAATCAAGCAAAGAGTTCATAAAGAAACAAAACTTCAGAAGAATATCCCTAATAAATCTAGATGCAAAAAATCCACAACAAAATTGTAGCAAACTGATTCCAGCAGCACATAAAAAGGATTATATACCACGACCAAGGAGAAATTATCACAGAAATGAAAGGTTGGTTTAATATGCGAAAATCAATGTAATAAACCATAGCTTAAAGAACAAAAGCTACATGACCATTTCAACAGACACAGTAAAAGCATTTGACAAAATCAATCAACATTTCATGATAAAAGCACTCAGCAGTCTAGGAATAGAAAGGTTAGAGACTTACCTCACATCATACACAAAAATTAACTCAAAGGGACCCTAGACCTAAATTTAAAACCTAAACCTGCAACATTTATAGAAAAGAATGTAAGAGAAAATCTTTATAGTCTTGGGTCAGGACAAGATTTCTTAGATACAACACCAAAGACATGATCCATAATTGAGAAAACAATTTATAAATTGGATTTCATGAAACTTGACATTTGAGCTTCAAAATACATTAGGAAAATGAAAAGCCAAGCCTGGACTGGAGGAAAATATTTGCAAATCATACATCCACTATAGCATTTTTATCCAGAATATATGAAGAAAAATTAAAACTCAATAGTAAGAAGATAAAGAACCCAATTAAAGATATGGATAATGATTTAGATAGACATTTTCCTAAAGAAAATAAACAAATGGCTAATAAGCACATGAGATGGTAAATATCATTAGTCATTATGGAAATACAGAATGAAACCATGGTAAAATACCAACACACCCTCTAGAATGTATACTATGCAGAAGAAAGACTACACCAAGTGTTGGTATGGATATGGATAAATTGGAATCTTTATACACTGCTGATGGGAATACAAAATGGCACACGCACACTTTGGAAAACAGTTTCTTTTACATTCAGCTTAAACTTATAGTGTGATTGAACATTTCCACTCATAAAAATCTACCCAAGGGAAATAAAAACATATGCTCAAAGACATATACAGCATAGCAACATTGTTCATAATAGCTCAAAACTTACAATATTACAAGTATCTGTTGACTGGTGAATAGGTAAAAATAATGTAGTTTATCCACACAGTGGAATGCCTTTTGGCAATTTAAACAATGAACTACTGATATGTGCTATAACATGGATGAACTTCAACAACATTATGCTAAATGAAACAAGCAATACACAAAAGCTATATACGTATGATTCCATTCAGGTGAAATACTTAGTGGAAAGGTAAGTATTTAGAGACAGAAAACTGATCCGTGGTTGTCTAAGGTTAGGAATAAATATTATCCTAGGATTATATAGGAGAGCTAGGATTAACTGTAAGTGGACACAAGGGAACTTTTTAAGGGGATGAAAGTATTCTAAAACTGAATTGTCATGATGGGAGCACAGCTCTATAAATCTAATGAAATAATTGAATTGTTACATATACACTGGGGGAATTTTATGGTGTGTAAATTAAATCTCAATAAAACTGTGAAAATAAAGATAACAAGAGGATGTTATGAGTAACTTTATGCTAGTAAATTTGGCAGATTCCTTCAAGACAGAACTTATCAAAACTGACTGAAGTTTAAACTGATAGAAGAAAATTTGAATATCCTTAAATCTATTTCTAAAATTGAAATATCAAAAATCTTTCTACAGAGAAACTCCAGGGCCAGATGGTTTCATTGTGACTCCTATCAAAACATTAAGGAATGATATTTATACAAACACTTTCACATAATTGAGGAAGAAGGCACACATTCAAACTCATTTTATGTGGTTTTAACTCTAATATCAAAACCTGCAAAGACATTATAAATAAATGAGAAGTACAAATAAATATCCCCCACGAATATACATACAAAACTCATTAACAAAATATTACCAGTCAAATCCAGCAATATATAGAGGACAATATAACATGACAAGTACGGTTTATCCCAAGAATGCAAGGTTCGCTTAACATTCCAAAATCAATCATTTATTCAGTATATTGAGATAACAAAGGAGAAAAGAAATTATAATTTTAATGGATGTAGACATTTGACAAAATTAAACACAAATTTATTATAAATAGGAGTAGAAAGGAATTCCTCAATTAGATAAAGTGTATCTATAAAGAATCTATAGCTAACGTCTTATTCATTGCTAAAGTATTGAATGCTTGGCCATGATATTAAATTGGGAACAAGATAAAGATGCCTACTTTTACAACTACTATTCAACACTGTTTTGGAAGTCCTACTCATTGCAATAAGGCAAGGTAAAATAAAAGGCATAATGTTTGGAAAAGAAGATGCAAAACTGTCTCTATTTGAAGATGTCATGATTACTTACACAGAAAATCTTAAGGAATCTACACAATATCTAGTAGAACAGGCGAATTCAGCAATGTCGCAGGACACAAGGTTACTACACAAAAATAACTGCATTTATAAATTAAAATTTTTATCTTAAAATAATAAGTCTAAGTAATAATACAGCAAAATCCAATTTACCCTTTACCACTTTCCCTAATGGTAACATCTTGAAAAACTACAGAACGGTATAAAAACCAGGATATTG
The DNA here is from genome assembly GCF_005190385.1 of Monodon monoceros. Lineage (NCBI taxonomy): Eukaryota > Metazoa > Chordata > Mammalia > Artiodactyla > Monodontidae > Monodon > Monodon monoceros. The sequence goes on from NW_021703779.1 coordinate 109,806,407, forward strand.
ACATTGATACAAAGCAGTTCCATCTCCATAAGGATCCTTCCTGTTGCTCTTTTATAGCCATGCTCACTTCGGTATCCCTTTACCCATCCTTGACTTCTGGCAACTACAGCTCTGCCCTCCATTTCTATAATTCTGTCAATTCAAAAATGTTATATAAATAGAATTACACAGTATACGACCTTTTGTGTTTGGCTTATTTCATTCATCATAATTCCCTGGATATTTGTCTAAGTTGTTGCATGTTTCTATAATTTTCTCTTTTTATTGGTGAGTAGTATTCCATGGTAAGGAGGTACCACAGTTTATCTGTTCATCCATGAACATCTTGATTGCTTCCAATTTTGGGCTATTATAAATAAAGCTACTATAAATACTCATGTTTATGTTTTTCTATGAACTTAACTTCTTGTTTCTTCGGGATAAATGTCCAAAAATGCAATTGCTGGCTTGTGTGGGAGTTGCACGTTTAGTTTTCTAAGAAACTGCTTATTTGCCAGAGTTGCTAGGCACTTTTACATTACTTTTGCCAGTGAATGAGTGATCAAGTTTCTCTGCATTCTCAACAGCAGTTGGTGTTATCACTATTTTGTATTTTGGCCATTCTGATAGGTGTGTTGTGGTATCTCATGGTTTGCTGGTCACTAATGGTTAACGACATTAAACATCTTTATATATGCTTATTTGCCATCTCTATATCCTCTTTGGTGAAATATCTGTTCATGTTTTTGCACATGTTATAATTAGATTGAGTTTTTTTAAATTTATTTTTATTTATTTTTGGCTGCGTTGGGTCTTTGTGGCCACATGTGGGCTTTCTCTAGTTGTGGTGAGCCGGGGCTACTCTTCATTGCAGTGCGTGGGCTTCTCATTGTGGTGGCTTCTCTTGTTGTGGAGCACAGGCTCTAGGCTCATGGGCTTCAGTAGTTGTGGCACGTGGGCTCAGCAGTTGTGGCTCGTGGACTCTAGAGTGCAGGCTCAGTAGTTGTGGTGCACGGGCTTAGCTGCTCCATGGCATGTAGGATCTTCCTGGACCAGGGCTCGAACCCATGTTCCCTGCATTGGCAGGCAGATTCTTAACCACTGCACCACCAGGGAAGTCCCTAGATTGAGTTTTTAATCATTGTGTTTTGGGAGTTCTTTTTAAATTCTAGACACTAGTTCGTTAGTATGTGGTTTGCAAATGGTTGCTCCCAGTCTGTGCTTTGTTTTTCATCCTCTTAAGGGTAAATTTTGCAGAGCAAATTTTAAAGGTTTGATACAGTCCAACTTATTAATTCTTCCTTTTATGTATCATGTTTTTGGTGTTAAGTCTAAGAACAATTTGCTTAGTCCTAGATCCTGAAGATTTTCTCCTATGGTTTTTTTCCTGAAAGTTTTTTAGTTTTATGTTTAATATTCACATCCATGGATGGAAACAAAAGGAAAAATATACAAATGGAACTATATCAAACTAAAAAGCTTCTGCACAGTGAAAGAAAACATCAACAAAATAAAAAGGCAACCTAGTTAATGGGAGAAGATATTTGCAAATCGTTTAACAAGTAAGGGGTTAATATCCAAAATATATAAAGAACCCACAAAACTCAACATCAAGAAACAAACAAACAAACCCAAACAACCTGATTAGAAAAGAGGCAGAGGATCTGAACAGACATTTTCCCAAAGAAGACATACAGATGGCCGACAGCACATTAAAAGGTGCTCAATATCACTAATCATCAGCGAAATGTAAATCAAAACCACAATGACATATCACCTCACACCTGTCAGAATGGCTATTATCAAAAGAAGAAGAAATAACAAGTGTTGGTGTAGATGTGGAGAAAAAGGAACCCTCGTACACTGTGGGTGGGAATGTAAACTGGTGCAGCCTCTATGGAAAACAGTATGGAGACTCCTCAAAAAAATAAAAATAGAACTACCATATGAGCCAACAATTCCACTTCTGGGTATTCAGCTGAAGAAAACAAAAACACTAATTAGAAAAGATATAAGCACTCCTGTGTTCACAGCAGCACTATTTACAATAGCCAAGATATGGAAATGACCTAAGTGTTCATCAATGGGTGAATAGTTTTCTTTGTTGTGCAAAAGCTTTTTAGTGTGATGTGGCCCCATTTGTTTATTTCTGCTTTTGTTTCCCTTGCCTAAGGAGACATATCCCCCCAAAAATTACTAAGACCAATACCAAAAAATTACAAAAGCTCTTAGGAAAAATCGAAGAAATACTAAGTAACTGGGGTAAATACATAATGTTCATGGTTTAGGAGACTTTGTTAAGAAGCCGTTTCTCTCCAAATTGATCTACAGGTTCAATATAACCACAATCAAGGCATCAGCAGATTTTCATATAAAAATTGACTAATTATAAAGTTAATGTGAAAATTCAAAAGACCTAGAAAAACCAAAGCGATGTTGAAAAAGCACACAGTTGAAAGACATATATCACTTGATTTAAGGACAATATTAAAATACAGTAATCAAGACAGTGTGATACTCATCTTAGGAATGACAAATCTTTCAAATAGAACAGAGCATCTAGAAACAGACCCAAACTTATATGGTCATGTGATTTTTGACAAAAGTGCCCAAGCAATCCGGTGGGGAAAGGGAGTACTTTTGTTTTGCTTTGATTTGCCTTTTAACAAATGGTGCTAGAATAACTAGATATCCATGTGGGAAAAAAATGAAAAATTAATCTCAAACCTTTTGTGACAACATATACAAAAATTCCATGTGTAAAAACAATGAATCTCAAACTTTTTGTCATAACATACACAAAAGTTAATTCTAGAAGGATCATAAGCCGAATTGTAAAAGTAAAACCATAAAGGTTTTAGAAGAAAATATGGGAAAATATTTTTGTTACAAAGTATGTAGGCAAGAGTTTCTTATACAGGTTGCAGAAAGCAATAACAATATAAAAGTGGTAAGATAGATTCTATCAAAATTTTAAACTGCTGCTCATCAAAAGAAACTGTTAAGAGTGGAAAAGTCATGTACTGGGAGAAAATATTATATATATTGTATATAAGCATATATATGTGCTTATATAGTATTTGTTCTATACGTGTATAAAACAAATACTACTTATCCAGGATATATAAAAAATTCTACAACTCAATAATGAGAGGAAAAGAAACCAATAAAAAATGGACAAAAGTTGTACTTTCTATCTGAAAATAGTTTTACAGTTTCTTATAAAGTTAAACATAAAGTCACCATATGACCCATAACCTCTCTTCAATATTTATCCAAGTAAATTGAAAACTTATATTCACACAAAAACATGTACATAAAGTTTTAAAGTGCCCTATTCATTATTTCCCCAAATTTGAAACAACCTAGATGTCTTTCAAAAAGTGAATGGATAAACTGGGGTACCATGGAATATCATTCAGCTGTCAAAAGGAACAACACAGGTGAATCTTAAATGCATTTTGCTAGGTGAAAGCAGCACGACTACAAGGGCTACATAGTGTGTGAATCCATTTATACGATATTCTGGAAAAGGTAAAATTATAGGGACAGAAAAGAGATCTATTGTCTCTAGGAGCTGGGAGAGGGTCCAGAGTTGACTACAAAAAGGCCACGCAAGGGAATTTTCAGGGTGATAGAAATATTCTGTGTGGTACTATAGTTCTGGGTGCATGATTATGCATTTGTTAAAACCCATATAACCGCACCCCATGGAGAGTGTCTTATTGTATGTAGATTTTAAAAAATCAACCAGGATGTCTGGGGAAATCAGGGTAGAATGAAGACTATGGCAAATTAATCTAATGCTATTACAAGTATGGTATAACTTAATTGAAGGAAGAGGAGAGAAAAGGAGCTGACTTAATTATTTTATAAAACTGGTTTGTCTAGATACTGTTTTAAAGATAATGAATAAAGGACCTGTACATAAACACTGTACTCTTGTAGGTACATATATTTCTTACAAGGGTATGATTCTGCAATTCTGAAACTACATTTCGACTATACTAAGGGCAGAAAAAAAATAAGCAAGTGGATTATAGATAGTGACAGCCAGCTTTCTCTATCAAAGAAAGAAGTTACAAATAAGCACTGAGGGTGTATTAGTTTTCTATCACTGCTACAACAAATTACCACAAACTTAGTGGTTTATAATAATTCAATTTTTTATATTACTCTTCCATAAGCTGGAAATCTGACATGGGTCTCAATGGGATAAAATGAAGGAGTCTGGTGACTGTGGGGTTTGGTCTACTTCCTAGCCTTTTCCTGCTTCTGGAGGCCACTCATGTTCCTTGGCTCATGGTGCCTTTCCTCAATCTTCAAACCCAGAAATGTTGCATCTCTCGTGTCTTTCTTGCATAGCCACATCTACCTGACTCCTGCTTTGGCCTCCCTCTTCCACCTTTAAGGACTCTTAATTCTATTGGGCCCACCCAGATAACCCCAAAAAATATCCGTATTTTAAGGTCAGTTGATTAGAAACCTTTATTCCATGTGCAAACTTAATTCTGTGTAAGGTAACATATTCACAGGCTTCAAGGATTAGAATGTGGACATTTTTGGAGGGGAGTGGCATTAGTCTGCCCACCACAGGAGGAATAATAAAATAAACCTTGTAACGCTGAATTAGAGTAAGAGATATCAGTGTAAATCCATGTTATTCATGTTTATTTTCATAGATACACAGATATAAAATAAAATATAGATATGTGTGTATATGCACAGATTTCCTAGCTCTGTCCACTAGAAGCAATAATATCCCAGTAGCAACAAGCACTTTTAGGCACAGATTTTTTTTTCTAAATACTATTCTCCAATAAAAGCAACCAGTGCTCCTTGAAGAAATCAGTGATTCTAGGGCTGGAGCAAGGAAAATACAAGATGAACCTGGAGTATCTTGTAGTGCTAAAAAAACACTTAAAAAAACCCCAGAATGGGCTTCCCTGGTGGCGCAGTGGTTGAGAGTCCGCCTGCCGAGGCAGGGGACACGGGTTCATGCCCCGGTCCAGGAAGATCCCACATGCCGCGAAGCGAAAAAACCCAGAAGGATAGAACCATGTCAAAAGGATATAGGGCCCAACCTGAAAGAGTTCTCAATGACTGAAATTGGAGCAACAAACTAAATAATGGTATTATTGTATTTTAACTCAGAGAATAAGTGAGCCCATACTGATATAAATATATAATTGAATAATGGGGAAGAAAGGGCAACTCTTTCTTACAGAAGAATTCCAATTAATAAACCTACAAGGAATGCAGGACATAGAAAATCACCTTGGAGTAGCACAATAACTTCTAGGTAAAATGAACTGATGAGTGCCAAAATCAGTAAACAAAACTTTAAGGAGAAATGGGGTATTTACATCTCCCTCAAATATTATAACTTCCTGTGGTTAAGAAACATTCATAAGTTCCTTGGTACTCCTCCCCCTAGGAGATAGAGTTTAATTCTCCTCCACTTACATATGGGAGAGACTTAGTGACTTGCTTATGTTAGAAATACTATGAATTGAAACTGAGTATGTATGTATGTAGTGAGTATTTATGTTACTGTGAAGAGTACCTTCACAGTCAAAAACCTAGAAGACACCACCTTGACCAAGTGGCCAAGGTTAACATCACCAGTGGTAAATCTTGTGGATATATCATGTACCCTCTGATATGATGTGCTGGGAAGGGCACTTTGCCTCTGTGGTGTTTTTCCCATTAACATATAACCCCAGTCTAATCTTGAGAAAACATCAGACAAAGCCAAATTGAGGGACATTGTACAAAATAATTGACCAATACTCTTTAAAAGTGCCAAGGTTATGAAAAACAAGGAAAGATGAGAAACTGTCACAGATTGGAGGAGACTAAGGAGCTATGACAAGTAAATACAGTGTGGCATCCTGCATCTGATCCTCGGACGGGAATATATTTTCAACTTTGTTCTGAAAATTATGAAGATTTTTATAATAAAAATTTTGGTAAAAAACATAGTTATTAAATTAACAATTTCAATTGAACAGTATCCATGGAACATTAAAGAAATAATGCTCAGTACAACCACTTTAATAAAACAGAGTACATTTTAGACATATTAAAACAGATTAAAATTTGGCATCTAAAAATGGTCAAGATGGAATTAAGAAAACACATAAGCCATAAAATGTTTACTACCTGGATGTCAAAGGCTTGGTGTCAGACTGACTGGAGGTGAAGGGGTTTGAAAGTGGCAGAAACTTAAATGATAGCCGAAGACATTATGGCCCCTGGATAATGTTCAATTGTTAGCAACCTACTGCTATGTGTAGGCTAGTTGGCCTGTCTAAAGAAAAATATTACTTCACGGGACAAAAAATATGTGCAGAATCAATGAGACAGTGCTAAATTGATCACAGATATTCAAGAGGATGAAGTAGGACTAGAGTTGCACATAAGGGAGCAAAGGCTGTAGTTGGTTGATATCACTATCAGCTTCTCAACATTGTGTCTCAGAGTCCCAAGAAGGTCACCAGAAACATTGCAAAGACAAGGAACTCCAACCCATGGAGATTCCCACATCCTAGGAAAGCAAGTTCCATGACCCTTGCCAAATTTTCCTTTTCCTTACCGGGCATGCTCTAGAGTACTGGCTTTTAACTAAAGAATTCTGTCCGTTAGAATATGTTTGGGAAATTGTAGGGGCATTTTGGTTATTACAATGTTTGGGAGGTCTGACATTTAGTGGATAGAGGCCAGTGATGCTCGTTGTTCTGAAATGGATGGGATAATCCCATGTAATGAAGAGTTATCCTGTATCCTACACAGTTTTCAAATATTCCAGTGAGCCTAAATAGTATAGGTGAGAAAAACTGTTTATAATTATCTGAATCTTGTCTTATCTCAACAATAGTTTTTATCTTGCTATTTTCCTATATCTCTTTTTTTTATGTTTTCTTTTCTTATATATAATGACTACCAGTTCTCTTACTTTTCTTTAATATAAACTTACTCATTTTAAGTTGATGCAATCATGTATTTCATTATGCTGTCTGATATAGTCATGCCCTTGCATTTTTATATTGAAATAAATATCTTTTATTGTAAATTGCTCTCTGTGGATTTCTCATTTATATTTCAGTTAGGTCACTATATTGATTTTTAAAAAAATTATGTACATAGGTAGGTTATATTACCTATGAACTTCATTTCATGATAGTGAAGGGGGAGTCACAAAATATTTATTATTAAAGGGAGTATTAGGTCTCACAGGAATGAGAACTACTGATCTAGTGCTAAAAATAAAAGAGGAATATGGATAATAAGTAAGACTCGAGGTTCTTGAAATCCTGGCTTATTATTACTAAAGTAGGAGGAACAAATCATCGGTGAGCAGAAAGTTTCTGTTTGAGAAGAATCATTACTGGTGTGTGTCAGGCCTTTTTCATCAGCTTGTCATTTTATCCTCACAACAACCCTATAAGATAGGTACTACTATTATTCCCATTTTTCAGATGAGGTAATTGTACCTCAGAAAGATGAAGGAAGTTACCTACGTTTTCTTAGTCACAGAGTGGCAGGACCTACAGTGGAACTCAAGTCTGTCTGATACCAAAGATACATGCTTTCTATTATCCTATTCAGGTTCCTCAAGATCAAGCTGGGTAAGAAAGTGTTAGACATCCCCATCTCTCTACAGAAGGAACAGCCTGTGAGGGTTCATCAGTGACGATCTTTCAGCATTTTTTGAGTGCTTCGAGTTGTGCTAAGAATTAGGAAAAATAACACAGAAACCCCTTTCTTTCAATGAATTTCTAACTTAATTGGATACATAAGATGTACAGTAAGTACAAGTTTGAAGTAGAGGAAGGGGAGAAAATGGTGGTAGCTGCGGAATAGCAAGGACTGGTGTGTGTGTGTGTGTGTGTGTGTGTGTGTGTGTGTGTGTGTGTGTTCCATTGTGTTCCATGTGCTTCTGAAGGAAATTTCAACACAGATTTACTGAATGCCTACTATGTGCATGGCAAAAAGCAAGGAAAGGGATTTAAGACATAATGAAATGCTGGGGTCAGGAACCAGTCTTTGAGGAGGTGGGAGGGGAAGGGGTCAGAGCACAGATAAAAGGACACACCCATTTGACAGAAGCCAGACACCCACAAGAGAAGGGGATTGCAACCTGAAAGAAATTTGGGAGGCAGAATAGGGGGGCATCAACCAGCCTTACTGTGCAAGGCCAGGATGAGGCCATCCTTACCACTGAGCAAGAATGAGAGGAGGGGGTAAGTTGAGAGGCCAAGAAGACCAGAAAAGGTTTGAGACATGAAGTGGGCATGAATAAGCCGGAAGGATCAACAATAAATGAATAAAAGATTGTGGAGCTGCCTGCAAGGTTCTGGTAAAGTTAAGCTGCAGGGATTTATGCATTTGTTGATTACTCACTTTGTGCGCTACCCATAGTAAATATTCAACCCCAGGCAGCTGCCTCTGCAACCTCCCCACTCTTGGCCCCCCAGCCAATGTTCTGTCTCATTTTTTTCCTAAGTTGTGAGCAATCTGAGTGACAAATTATGAAGACGGAGCATACACATATAGGGTTTGCTGTTATAATCAAAATTTACAACAAAACTAATCTGACATATTTAATGATATGCATAATTGTTATTGTGCTGGGTGGTAATTAGGCATAAATTGTAAACAGTTCACATAAATGCCTGTAATTAGAATTACTTCCACGCAGTTAAACCAAATTCTTAGTTTCTTCTCTGAGTTTGTCAGCTCCCATATATCCATCATCTGCATCCACGTCAGCAGTGCAGATACCGAGTTGGCAGTAATCATCACCTTCATGCACTTGTTATCGTTAGAGGATAAAATCTGGAATCTTCTGGTCCAACAGTTATCTTTGACTGCCACATGTAGGGCTCTTTCATCTGAAGTGCCCAGCAAGAGCCAGCCCTCTCTCACGTGGTCCTCTGTCAATCTCAGAGGTATTCTTTGCCCCCTCTCGAGGGATTTCAGGTAGGGAGGGAGGAGAAAACCCTGGCTACTGATGGCAACATAGGAGAAGAAATGGATTCTGAATCTCATTATCTGGAACTCCAGGGGCAAGTGGATCACAAGGAAAGGGAAAATGGTTGAATTCAGGACACACACACACAACCTCCTCTCTGCCCCTGATCCTATGAAATGACTAACGTGGTCATCTTCACAGCTGTCCTTAAGGGGATAGATTCATACTAAAGAGAAAACCCTGCTCCAGCCTAACTCTTGAAACATCCCTCCTTCCATTCAATGAAGCTAAGGCCTGAAATGCCTTTGAATTCCAGGCACGTGCTGCTTTTCTTTTGCCATTAAAAAGAAATGGTTTAAAAAATCCAGAGGAAGCCAGCATATTGATGGGAATACTTGCCCATAGACTAAGATTTAGAGTCATATAGACCAGGATGCTACAACTTGCTAGCAGTGAAATTTTGGTATTTAACCTCTCTTAACCTCAAATTCCTCATCTGTAAAGTGATGATCATAATAGTATCTATCTCATATGGTTGTTGTGAAGATTTCATGGGATCATGTATGTAAAATATTAGTACACTGACAAGAGCATAGTAAAATTTCATTAACTACTAGTTGCATTTATTATTAAATGGTTATTTTTGCTTTCCCCATTACTGTGACTGCCCCTCCATGTGTTTACTTCTGTAGGAAGCAGGACTGCAGGAAATGAATGTATGAAATGCTAGTGGTGAAATCTGGATGTTAAAGCCACAGGTGACCTTAAATCAAACAGAACATCACAGATGGCTCAGACCCTCATCTATATTCCAATTTTGTTAGAGAGAGGTTGGTGCCGACCTGGTACACAGTGAAACCTGGCATTTAGAGGAGACCAAAGCAAAACCAGATTAAGATGATCCTTAGAAACATTCATTTAATCACCAAAAATGTATTAACTGAACCCCCAGTGCAAGACACTGGGGAGACGAAAGTAATATATAGGAGGGGAGAAAGAACATGTGCAACAAGTATAACAAGGGCACTAATAGAGAAGTATCCTCAACACAGTGGTAGCACCCAGGATAGACAAAGTACTCGTCTTTGCTTAGGAGGCTCAGGGAAGCTTTAGAGAAAAAGGTCTTCAAGTGAGTTTAACAATGTACTAAATGGTATAATACATGCTTAAAAAATTCACTGTTGGTCAAGAAGCATTTTCCCATACAGTTGAAATTTCTGAACCTACTTTTTGCTTCCTAAAGTAGCATGGATTCCATAGCCACTATTCTAGCCACCATTGCTTCATAACAAACTACTCCAAGAACTAGTGGAATAAAACAACAATTGAATTATGTTGATGAATTCCATGGGTCAGAAATTTGGACAGGTCATAGCAGGGATGGCTTGTCTGTGCCTCAAAATGTCTGGGCCCTCAACCTGAAAAACTTTATGACTGGAGGGGGCCAGAGAGCTAGGAAGTGGGATAATCTATAGGTATCTTCTCTCACATATCTGACAACTGATGTTGGTTGTCACTGTCACCCTTTGTTAATGCTCCAGTCATGCTCTATCGATCAAAGCTGTCATGGCTTTTCCATATTCAATGGAATGTCAAAGAATTGAAGATATTAAATATACCCTATAGGCCTTGTATAGCTATCACTTCTGTCTCCACAGGGACTATCAACCAGAATACCTCTCCATGGCCTCTCCATGTGACCTGGTCTTCTTCTCAGCATGGTGACCCGAGGATAGTCAGACTTCTTACATGTTATGTCAGTGTGCCAAAAGCCAGTTTACAGTGAACAAGGCAAAAGTGGAATCACATTTTATGACCTACCTTGGAAGTCACTCCCTATATTCTGGGTGGTACTATTGTGCCCAGGTGCCTTTGTTGTACTCTATTGGTCCAAGCTGTCAGCAAGCCCTTTGAGATTAGGGAGAGAACATCACTCCTATCTTTTGATGTAAGGATTATCAAAGAATCTGTGGACATGTTTCAAAGCCTCCTTAGCTACTCATCTATCAAAACCACAACCATTGAATACCTACCCATTGACTAACCAAGGGATGAGGATTCCAAAAGCATTTGTTCATTTATTCCTCAGATATGCATTGAGTGCTTACTATGGGGCAGGCAGAGGTTCTGGGAGACAGGCATGGAAAACATAAATATACAAATGATTACGTAATGACAACTTTGCTAGGTGCTAAGAATGATGAGATATTGAAATGAAGCCTAACCAGGTGGAGGTGATGGTGTTGTCAGGGAAGTTAATTTAGATGGGGTGGCCAGGCAATGTCTATCTGATGTCAATTTAAGGAGAGTACAGAGGATAAGAAAGAGCCAACTAAGTCAAGTTTTGGGAAAGAGCATTCAAAGTAAAGGAAATAGCATACACAAGCATTCCGAGGCAGAAAAGTTTTTACAGATTCAAGAAACTGAAAGAGGATCCCATATGTGGCCAGAGAACAGAGAGAATCATGGTATGTGATTAAGCTGGGATTCAACTCTTTGCAGTTTAATAGGTCCATTTTCCATTAGCCTATTCCTATTATGCACCCGCTTTGTGTTCCTTCATATTAGGTGTTGTCAGAAGGACAACATGGCAACTAAGTAATTAAGGACAACATGGCGATTAAGTAATATAAAAGGAAATATGGTTCTTGCAAAAATAATAAGGTAGATCCAGTCTGGTCTTATTGTTTGGACTTCCGTTAAAAGCCAGATGTTGGACAGCAGGATTCAAAGTTTCCAGAAGCTGTTTAATCAACTAATATATGAAATACGTTGGTGCCCAGCTTGTATTTTGCTTGCAATGATGATGGTAAGTTGAGGCCCTGGCAAAACTGAGAAGCCTCAGAAGCTTGGTCTCTAGCTTCTGCTTTCAGCTGTCAGACTACTGTATAATTATTTGGATACCTCCTTGGTCAATATTTCTTTACTATATCAAAGCAGGAAAGGTCCCAATGACATCCAATAATAATGATCATCATCATAATGATAACTACTAAAATAATAATTAACACCTATTTAATATTTATGTGCAAAGGGTCTTATATATTTTATCTCTTTTAATCCTCATAACAGTCTAGTGAGGTAAGTTAGATACTAGTATTTTCATTTTACACATGAGAGATTTAAAGATCAGGGAGTCTAATATACTACTCTAAGGTCAAAGAACCAGGACTCAGAAGCTAGCCTGTCTGAGTGGTGAGCCCATTCTTTTAAGCATGATTGAATACTGTAATTCTTCCAGAGAGTGAAAAATACAAACAGGCACCTGGGAATTTTGCACATATAGTGCCCCTAAAGCTGAATATTTACCTGAATTTTTTACTTTTATCCAGACGCTTGGCTTCTTATAGGCTAAATTGAACTGTGGCCTGTGAAAAAGTATCTACCCTTTCTTAAGGCAATGCCTTCACACTCTAATTCAGGTTTTTCTCAAAGGATTTCTTATTTGCATTCTGGTTTAAGAATCAAGTCCTTAAACTTACACAAACCACCATTTTGAGCTTCAGTTATCCTTGGAGAGCATGGCTTATAATCAGCCTCCTTAAGTACTTGGAATTAAGTGATATGCAGAGAACAGCTTGCCTTTAATAGATCTCCTTACCTGATCTCAATAGGGCCCTGTCTCAGGTATTAAGAAGAAGAAACCCAATTAGCTCTAATTGCTGCTCTCCATGGATGTATTGCCTTCTCATTGGCAGATGGTCGCTGGTGTTATAGAGGAGGCAATGATGAATTTTCTAGGTGGAAATATCCCTCCCCCTTCTTCTCATCATATTTATTTTTCCCCCAATGCATCACACAATTCACATATCTACGGTACCTGTGACTCCAGGTTTAAGAATACAGGTATTAGAAATTGATGATCTTCTCAACAGAGGACAATTCCCTTCCCAGAAATTCAGGCCACTCGGTCCTCCCTTGGCTTGGTTTAGTTGAACAAACATTTACTGGGTGTGAGCTGTATGTCTGGGACTGTGTAGGTATTCTACTGATTAGACTAGAGAGTTTTCTTGGTAAATTCAGATGAACCTTACTCTTTTTGTGCCCAGAAATGTGCTATATGCATAGTAGATGTTTATATTATTTCTTTTGAACAATTGTGTTAAAGATATTAATTAATTAATAATTTAGGCTGCCTTTCCAAGGACTCAAGGTAATGCTTGCCTCTGACCCTAAGAAGAAATGCTCAAGATTTCCCAGTCCTCACCCCAAATTCTACTGTTAAATTTGTGCCAAGGCAAATCTCAGACTTTTAGAACTGGAAAAATAGTGGCATTATATAATAGAAGAACAATTGACTAGATGTCAGAGGTCTGACCCATTCCCGAACTAATTGTGTGACTTTAGTCATTTAATAATTGTATTTATTTCAAAATGTTTATTTGAATGCCTATTCTTTGTCAGGCCCCATTCTAGGTGCCGGGAAGAGCTGGAGGTGAAAGTGTGGTAGAGACAGAAATGAATAAGACACATTCTTTGTCTTAAGGAATTCATTATTAAGTGGCGAGATAGACATATATGCGAAGAATTGCTGTATAACCTGATCAATGCTAAAATAGAAATATATGCAAAGTGCTTTAGTAGCATAGGAAGAAAGAAGGCCTAATTTTAGATGGTGGTGAAAAATCAAGGAATGCTTCATGGAATTTGTGACACTTGACATTTGATATTTGAGTTGGGCTTTGAAGTATGAAAACAAGTTAACCCAGGAGAGGTGAGGCAGAGGTTAAAGTGGAAACAGTGTATGCAAAGTCATGGAGTCATAAATTGTGTGAGATCTTTATTCTGATCTTCACTGGAGATCCTTGTGTCAGAGGTTGATTAAACACAGGAGGGACAAATTTCCATTATAAGGAAGATCACTCTGGTGATAGTGTAAGGAAGAGCCTAGGAAACCATTCTCAGTTCATGCCCAGCCCCTTGCCAGCCTTTAAGATTGCACTTCCGTGGAGTACTGAGGAGAACATCAGATACACAGCTCGTACTTTTCCCCCTTGGGTTTTCCATTCTATAAGTGGGAATGCATCAAGTTGTTAGAAATTGTTATGCTCTCTGGATGTTGAGTTCCCCTATCTTGGATGATAATAACAATTGTTAAATTAAACATCTATGCTGTGCACATTATTTTTGGTATTTAAGGTGCTGTGGGGGAGATACAGAAGTAGTAATGACAAGGTCCCTGCCCTTAGAGAGATTATAACTTACCTGTGAGAGAAGAGAAGCCTCCTAAGTGTCTAGAAGTACTTCATACTGACATATGAAAGTGGGCTGCTTAACAATTTTATCTTTTGTATAATTTACAATGATTTGTTAAGTTTGATGAATTTTCAATAGGTAATTTATTTACATGATTCCCACCTCAAAAGGTATACTTCCCCTGCATTTAGTTTTTCTACCAATAAGCAATTGATATCACCAAATTCATATGCATCTTTCTAGAACAGTCTATGCATCTACAACTAAGTATAAATATGCTTTCTTTTACCTTCTATTACACAAATGATGCCATACTATAGACACTGTTTTTTGAACCTTGCTTTTTGTCCTTACAATATATCACGGAGCTCTTTCCATAACAGCACATGTAGAGCTGACCCATTCTTTCATGTTGTTTTTGTTTGTTTATGGGTGTATTGTATTCCATTGTTTGGATGTGGTTTAATTTATTGAATCAGTAAGGTTGATTTTAATCTTTTGTTTTAATAAATGATCCTGAAAGGAAAACTAAAACCAATTTTAATCCTATGACATTTTTTTTTCCTTTTGTTTTGCAGTACGCGGGCCTCTCACTGCTGTGGCCTCTCCCGCCATGGAGCACAGGCTCCGGACGCGCAGGCCCAGCGGCCACGGCTCACGGGCCCAGCCGCTCCGCAGCATGTGGGACCCTCCCGGACCGGGGCACGAACCCGTGTCCCCTGCATCGGCAGGCAGACTCCCAACCACTGTGCAACCAGGGAAGCCCAATCCTATGACATTTTTATCTCATGCATTTTTATCAAGACTTCAGGTGGAGAAAGGAAACAGGCTGGGCTTTAGATTGCATTACATTACGTTTCTGCTGCTTCTCACCTCACATCTAACTCATACTCTCCCAAGAAAAGTCATCTGCAGTAATGTCCTCCATGTTTCAAGACAACTGTTTTGAACACCTCAGGATTCTGGGCTACCCTCAGTTAGTGGAAAGATCATGGATTTGGTGCTAAGCAAACCTTTGGCTCAAATTCATATCCTGGTTTCATTACTGTCTGGCTGGATAGTCTTGAGCAGGTGAATTAATCTCTAGGACTCAGTTGTGATATCTGTAAAGTAGGGATAATAACAGTAGCTACCTTACTGTGTTGCTATGCTAGGGTTTTCACAAAATACCAAGAGCTACTAGAAAAATCAAACTTTCTTTCACAAGGTGTACATTCCTCATTACACCAATTTTCTCAGGGCTACTTTTACATCCCTGTTCCTTAGAGTGTAAATAATAGGGTTGAGGGCAGGGGTAAGTACTGTATACAGAAGGGAAAGCAACTTCAATAAGTCTTCATTCTGAGGCCCTGATGGGAAGCCATAGACAATGCCCAGAGTCCCATAATACAGACTGACCACTGTAAGATGGGAGGAACAGGTAGAGAAGGCTCTGCTTTCCTGTGACAGAAGGAATCCTCAGAATGGTGGAGATGATGTCAGTATAAGAAGCCAGAGTTAGCAGAAAGGGACCTAGTGCAAATAAAGAGGTGCATATAAAAGAGGTCATCTCAGCTACTTGAGTATCAGTGCAGGCCAGTTTCATGATGGGCTTCAGATCACAGAAGAAGTGGTCAATCTCACTGGCAGCACAGAATGTTAACCGAAAAATGTGGACCATGAGAAGGATGGGTGCCAGAAATCCAGCTATCCAAGAGGCGCCAGCTAGCTGTAAGCAACCCATGATGCTGGAATAATGCAAGGGGTTACAGATGGCTATGAAAAGATCATAAGACATTACAACCAGTAAGAAGCATTCTGTAGCTATCAGAGCAGCAAAAATAAATAAATAAATAAATAAATAAATAAATAAATAAAACTGGCAAGCGCAGTCTGAGAAGGAAATAGGCCCATGAGGTGACAGCAATGTCCTTAGCATCATGGGCTCAATGGTAGTGGTATAGCCAAACTCTAGGAAGGAAAAGTGGTCAAGAAAGAAATACATGGGAGAATGAAGGGAGCAATCAGCCAAAACCAGTTAGGATTACAATGTTGCCCATGAGATTCACCACATAGATGACCAAAAATACCCCAAAAAGAAGATACTGAAGGCCGTGAAGATCCCCCAAACCCAAAAGGATAAGTTCTGAAATCTGAGTCATATTTTCTTCAGTGCTAGCCATGACTTGGATCTAAAAAATAAAAAAAGAAAAAAAGAAAAGAATGACCATTGATCAAATTCTATTTTTAGAAAAAAATGAAACTGCTTAGAGGCATCGTACATATCAAGCATAATTGGCTTCTTTCTGGATGTTCAAGATTTTTAATTAATAAATTTGATCACAGTCCCCCAGAGGCCATTTGGAAAGTTCACCTTTGACTTCAATTATCCCTTCATATATAGAATGTATAGGCCCTTGAAACTATGATTATGACATATGAAGATGCACATTTTTCCTGCTATTTATTTTTGAAAAAATAGAGAGAAAATATTCTATCTTTGGAGATCTTACTCTGGTTGTTTCTATTGCTGCTAGAGGTGTTATCATCATCAGCAATGAATATTCTGAATGACTTACCTGTAAATTGTATAAAGTCTATGATCAAATTTGTTTCCTGTTTTAGAAATTCCATACCAATTAAATAATATGAATTGAATTTCAAATGTTGAAGGATGTTTAATTCTTACAACTTATTTAATAGTAAGCTCTCTATACATTAGTGGAGGAGGCATAATGACATGAGGGTGAACTAGTGATGGTAGGGATATGGTATGGTATAATAGAGACATACCTGAATTCAAATTCCAGCTCTGCCGCTGAATGACGTGTGCCTTTGAGTAAGTCACATCACTTATCTGACAGTTTCCTCATCTTTAGAACAGCATATTAATTCTATGTAACACGACTTGCACAATCACTGGTCCATATTAGTCATTTAATACATTCATTCATCCATTCGACAACACTTATTGAGTGCCTACTCTGTGCCAAACTCTTTGAAAGGTGCTTAGAATAAAATGGTGAAAAAGTCAAGAATTTTTTAATAAGTCAGGAGTACTCTCTACATCTCATGGAGTTAACATTTTAGTAGGAAAGAAAGACTAAACACAAGTAAAGAGACCCAAAAAATAATTTTGAGTTGTCCACTATGAATGTAAAAAATAAGGACCCAAAATAGGAATATGCTGTATGTATGTGTGTTTAGGAGAGGGCTACTTTGGTTGGTGTGGTCAAGAAAATCCTAAAACATTGAGACCTAAAAAAATGGGAAGGAGATAGTCATGCAAGATTTGGGAGTGAGGGGTGGGAGAAAGTATTCTAGGTAGAGGGAACAGGCCTTAAGCAAGGAATGATTTAGAGTGTTAGAAAAACTGAAATTGGAAAATACATATATATGGTTTGGGGGAGTTGGAGAGAGAGAGAGAGACAGAGAGAGAGAAACAGAGTCAGAGACACAGAGAGAGAGACAGAGAGAGAAACAGAGACAGAGACACAGAGAGACAGAGAGAAAGAGATGAAGAAGAGATGAGTAGAAAAACAGGAAAAGGGCCACGTCATATATGTCCTTGTAGGCCATGCTATGCCATGTAGACGTTAAATATGGTAGGAATTCATTGGAGGAGCTTAAGCAGCATTGTGATCAAATTTACACCTTATAATCACTTTTTACACTGTGTAATTAATGAATTAGAGTAAGAACTTCATGGGTAGATTAAGACAGTTAAGAGGTTATCTCAGTGGACCCAGTGAGAGATGATAGTAAACCTGAATAAAGTGGTTGCAAAAAAGTTGGAGGGAAGACAGGGTCAAGATACATTTTGGAGGTAGACATGCCAGGGCTTACTAATAAATTAGATATGAGGAGTGATAAAAAGTGAACTATCAAAGATAACTCCTGGGTTTCTGGTTTGAGCAACTGTTTCTGTTTACTTTAATGGTGATAACGTGGAGGGAAGTTTAGGGGAAAGTTCAATTTGGAGGTGTTAAGCTTAAGATGTTTGTTTATGAGAATTCTGAGTGGAGAGGAGAAGTGGACAGCTGGATTTGAGAGTATGTAGCCCACATGAGAACGCTGGAGTAGAATATAAATTTAGGAATCATCAGCATATGGATAATATTCAAAGCCACAATAATGGACAAGGTGACCTGCAGAGAGATTATGGATATACAAGAATGTACTACGCTGAGCTTTAAGACCCTCTTTCTCTTAGGCCTGACAGAAGGAAAAGTAAGACAAAGAGATTGAAAAGGAGTCAGTGAGGTAGGATGTAAAGTGGGAGGAAATACAATAAGAGAAGCCATGTTTGAAGAAAGTTATTGATTGTGTTAAAAGCTGGTATAAGGTTAAGATGAAGACACAGAATAGTCTCTTATGTTTGGTTACATGGAAAATAGATTCAGTAAAGTAGTGGAGACTGAAGAGGAACAGAAAAATTGAGTGGTAACTACAGAGAGATGAGCATTGACTTTCCCTTTTGCATGCTGATCAGAATGATCCAGCATAGAGGGGTTTTTGATGATATATTAGTAAATGAGGAGCTAATTTTAAGAGTGAAATCTTTTATAAAGTGAGTGAGAAAGGATGGGATACAGAGCACAAGTGGAGGGGTTCACCTTTGGTAAGGTCATGGACACTTCATCTTTTTAACAAGAGGAAGGCTAGAGAAAATAGATGCAGTTGTAGTAAGTTGACACATCTAATCTTAGGAAGATGGTGGAGTTTGCTTCTAATGGTTTCCATTTTCTCAACGAAGTAGGAGATGTTATCATGCAAAAGTGAGGGTAAAGGAAGACATATGGGAGGTCTGAGGGCAGAGGAAATATAATAAAATAGTCGTATCCGTAAATGAGAATGCTATCCTTCTAGAAGAAACACTAAAATTTCCAGGCAGTATTGAGTGGCAATTTGATTTTTGAGAGCATAAGTTTAAGGTGTATTCACACGGCTTTCTTGCATGGTCTTCACTAGCAATGTTTAGCTAGAGTGGGGTAGGCAAATAGTTGGTTTCAATCAGATTTGGAGTTTGACAAATGAAAATAATGGAAGAAAAGAGGGGCAAGAGAGTTAGGGAATATTTGTAAAAAAAGTTGTAATGAAGGACTATAGATAAGTGTTAAGTCTCTCCCATTTCCTTCTGCTGTTTATTAAAGACAGAAAGGACATTAAAACTGTCATTTGACCAACCCTTTAATTTTTTGACTAAAAAAGAAAATTCAGGCAGGTAAATTGTCTTTCTTAGGATCTAGATCTGGTTAATAACAGAGCAGGAAATGACACCCAGGTCTTATTTTCTGGTTCTTGCTCCTTCCATTATAGCATGCTCTTATACTTTTTGCTTTCTTTTTGTCTCTCTTCAGTGTCCAGCCCTTAATGTGTAACATGTAAGTACCTGAAGAAAGACTTACCTTCAGTTTAGTAACATATGTCGAGAGCTTAATGATTTTCAAAGAACTTTCAGATCCATCATTATTTTTAATCTTCCCAAAAATCTTGTGAGGTATGTGGGAGTGGGAGTAGGTCTTTGATTTGTCTCATCTGATTTTTCAGATACAAAAACTGAGTATGATGATTACTATACTACAACATTGTATTTGTATTTCAATTATGGCTATTTTTTTGGAGGTAAAAAGTTAATCTTATGTATGTTGATAAAGTGTGAATTTACAAGATGCTAATCACATTATGAGCCAAGAGTTTTTGTTTAGTAACTGGATGATAGGAGTCATATGGAGATTGCCATCACCTGAGCTGAACAACAAATAACAGAAACTGAGGTAGCTTTCCATGATGGACATGTAACAAAAAACCTGCTTTAGGAAAAAGGGGTTTGGAAGGTAGGACGAAGTAAACTATTTCAGAGCTCTCGTGGGTGTCCAGCAAAAGTAGTACCTTCTTAGGAGAAGAGAGAGAAGGTATTTCAGGCAGAGGGAATAATGTGGAAAAACATCCAGTTACCTGAGGACCATGTTGGCCATTGATTTCAGAAAGATTGTTTGAGCAAAATGAGTAGGGGGCTGAGGACAAAAAAGCGGAGGAGCACATACATTTTTGGAGAAAGAAATACCAAAAAAAATTTTTAATGGGTTAAAGTGGGAGAAACAAAGAGAGTGATATCACAGAGTCCAAGGAAGGAAAGGAGCCATCAGAATTGTTAGTAAAGGAGCCATGAATATTGGAGTGCTTGTGACAAGAATCCTGACAGTACTGAGACAGGGATGTATAAAGTAACAACAAGAAATGTAGGTTATTATTTCAAGACTGTTGGTGAAGTAAAGGAGAGGGAGAGAGAGCCAAAATAAAGTAGAGGTAGAAGAGAGAGAGAGGATTGAGAGAAGATATTCTTGTTCATTCTTGATTTTGCTTTTTAGTAAAGGAGAAACTTGATCAAGATTCTAGGTGAAGAGTCTAAGTCCAGAGAGAAGTAAATATGAAAGACATGCAAAGGGATGACTGATGGAGCAAGGAGGGTTAGAGGGGATAGGATGGGGAAATATACAAGTGGAGACATTATCTTTAGACAAGAAAGAACAATCATCTTTTAGAAGAGGAGAAAGGGGTAAAGATGGGTGTGGATAGTGATTATCAAGATAATTACCTCATCTTTTTCCTTCCACTTGAGTTTGGAAACTTAAGCCATCCTTAGATGGCTACGATGAGCCCATGGTAGAGATGTTCACTTTGCTTCCTCAGAGCCTGTCTTCTTGTTCCATCTGCATATGTGGAGCCCAAAATTCTTAGCAGAAACCAAAGTGGATTGCTAAGACATATAGCTGGTTTGCTGTACCACTACTATGTCGTTTGACCAGGAATAGATCCAGCAACATCATGACAGACACGATATTATATGTCCTTTAAAAAGATCCGACAGGGCCTTAAGAATCATAGCTTTCCAACCTTTCCTTTTATATCTGCACAATTATACTTTACTCCCTAACTTCCCTGGAACCCACCAAGCTTCCAAAAAGAAGATCTAAGAGAACTTCACCCTAAAGGCTCTTTTGGTTTTCAGGTGGTTGTAACCAAAGCATTTTTAGCTCCTGCAGTGACCTCCTTTGGGTTTAGAAAGAGCACAATACTGGCCTATGTATCCATGTTTTAAACACTCCTACAACCTTCTGCAAGCAGGGATTGGTAGATACAGTTCAAATAAGAAAACCAATTATCTTTAAGTTTAGCTCCCAGGGGAGCTTTGCTTTTTAATTGAGAGATCAACGTTGGATTCTCATGACATCCTGAACTTCCATTCAGTGACTGCTGACTAATAGTGTGAAATTGGAAATTGGAGTATCTGACATGTCACATGGGTTAGAGCCACGGTCCATTTAGGCCAGCCACCAGAGGCTGCTGAAAGCACCAAGCAATAGCTTGGAGAGGGTACAATGTGAAAAAGTACTGAAACGAGTGACAGAAAATCTACGTTCTACACTTGGATCTCCTGCTGCATGTGCAATCTGGTGTGTCATTTATCTTTACTAAATCCCAGGTTTTCCTACTTTGAATGGGAGCGATAATCCCTGCCCTGCTGACCTCACAGAGTTGCTGTGGGACTCAAATGATGTACGGGAAACCCTTTATCAACTAGAAATCTATATGATCCATAGTAATATCATATTTGAGGAGTGTGTTAATGATGTCGCTGATCACAGAAGTTGAGGATAGTTTTGTCTTTAAGTTCAAAGATATCTGGACCCCTAAAACTGGAAGTAAAACTCTTACTTTTTTTACATCATTCAATACCGCCTGAAAACATCTAAATCCCTTCCCCCAAAGCCTTCAGTCAACTTTAAATGAATTTTACATTCTAATTAAAAGCACAACTGTTAGAGTTTGGTTTTTATAATCAAATTAAAAGTCCTCTTACACAAGCTGCCAGAGGTAGTTTTTAAAACCAGTTACCTTGTCATTTTTCCACCCTTGGTAGATAGATTGCATCTGGCCTCCTGAGTAAGTTTTGTCAATGCAGGTTCATCTGCTCTCCAGGCTATAAAGAAAAGAGTTGTTCGGGGTAGTAAAACCTCTTTGTATAGCAGTTAGTGAGGCCTCTCCCATTTCTCTGATGACTTTGTGAAGCATCATACAAAACAGAGCACTTGTAGAGACATAACAATTTCTTCTCTTATCCCAGGCCATCATCATTGTCACCATCTGGTTACAGAGTTCACAAACAATGCCTGGCCCCTCCTCTGTGTCAGTCAGTACTCTAAATGCTGGGAATATAAAGGTGAAGAAAGGCTGGAAAGCTGAATCCATGACTTACGAACTCAATGACTAGTGGAAATGACAGACATGTAAACAAAGCAGTGGAACTGCAACATGATAAATGCAACAAAAGGACTCTGTATAACATGTAGATGTAGCACAAAGAAAGGAGTTGTGGGATGGGGGAAATAGTAACAGTGAAGGTCCATTGAAGAACATGCCGTTTGGGGATTTTTTGGTTTATTTTCTTCCAAAGCACTTTTTCATCTATCATTTCATTAATCTTTATAATGC
Organism: Monodon monoceros; assembly: GCF_005190385.1. Lineage (NCBI taxonomy): Eukaryota > Metazoa > Chordata > Mammalia > Artiodactyla > Monodontidae > Monodon > Monodon monoceros. The sequence continues at coordinate 109,829,034 of NW_021703779.1, forward strand.
ATTGGGTTTTGAAGGATGAATAGAAGTCTTTTGAGCCAATGAGTGGGTGGAGTTTCAGTCAAAGGGAATAGCATGTGCCAGTAAAGAGTGACAGTAGAGAAGGCTGGAGAAGGAGGCAGACACAGAAGATGGCGGGCCCTGTACACCATCCTAAACAGTGTGGACTTTATCCTGAGGTCAGTGAGAAGGGTTTTTAAATAGGGAAGTGGCGTACTCATGTTTGTGTTTTAGAAAAGCTATATACTTTGAGTGGATATGCAAATAAACTAGAGGCAAAGAAGGAGACTCAGACAGGAAGTCCAATGAAGAGGCTGTTACTTCAGTTCAGGAAAGAATGATGGTTATTGGAAAAGGAGGGGAGGCAATGGCTTCAGGCAATAGTAACATCACTGTTTTTATCACTAAGACCATCTTGTCCCTTCATCATTATTCAACTTTATCAAAAGTAATTTGTTGAAGAAAATAATTTTTCTGAGTATTTGCAAACATATGAATGGATCATAACCCTGAAGTTCACGTGTGACTTAGTTATTTGGTGTCAACTCACATTTCCCATAGAAACAACAGCAGTCCTAAATCTCTGGCCATCCCAGAGAAATCGATTTAAAGTACAAAGTACTTGGAAAGCTTTATGTTTGCAGTGAAACATAATTGTTCTCTAATAACATTTGTCACATTAATAAACGAAAGAATGAAGGAATAAATGTATTAATATAATTTACTAACACAGGCAAAAGTCTGTATTAGGTATTATCAGAGATGCAAAGACGTCTCAGATGTAGCTCTTGGCCTTGAGGGAAATGAAAAAAATGCTTCAGCTGGACAGCTCACCAAAGTGACACCTCCTCTCTAATGGCCAGCATGCTCGCCACTAAGGCTCAGCAGGAAGTTTCACTAAAAGAAAATTCAATAAATGTTATGTAATCTTCAATACACAAAGAGTACTAACCTAAGAATCACACAAGGTGTCGGGTCTTTGATTTTAAGCTCATGAATTTTTCAAAAATGAAGTTTAATGAACAATACATAATTTGCACATGGTGAATAATTAAAACAGTATAACTAATCCTCCCTCCAATTCCAGACCAACAGTCCCTCTCTCCAGAGGCAACTACTATAAATTGTGGGTGCTTCAAGAAATTTTATGTGCTTATACCAGCATTTATATACATTTACATTTTTTCATATTTACACAAAAGTGATTGCACAATCCATAATAATTTCACAGAGCTTTTTAATTTAATATATTTTGGAGATCTTTCTGTATCTGCATGCATAGATCAATCTCATTCATTTTAACATTTACATTCTGCCTTGGCATATGAATAAGCCATTGTTTATTTATTTTTGTTACAGAGCTTGTTTTCTAAGAAATAAAAACATTATAGATACGATGAAAACTCTTTTTGTCCCCAATCCCATTTCTCGTGAGCCCCAGAGGCATCCACTATGCTAAAGTTGCTGTGTGTCCTCCATGTTCATGTTTTTATCCTACTATATATGAATGTATCTATAAATAATACATGATAATATTTTGTATATTTTAAATTTCACACAAATGGCACAACATTTTGCAACTTGCTTCCCCCCAACCCCCGCCACTTCACATTTGTTTCTTTAGACCTATCCTTGTTGATAGTTGTAGTTTTCATTCACCCATTGTTGATTTATCTTGCTCCTAGTTATACTGAATACTGTGGGTTTGTTGGCTTTTCCTTGTAGGCTATAAATAAAAGTCCCACAGTTGGAATTATTTTTCTCAAATCCTTGCTTTGACTTTGCACTGGATATATTAATAAAAGGATGGAAGATTCTTATAAATTGAAAACCTGGAAACTTTTTGGTCTAGAAAAGGATGGACATTTATGTTAATAAATTTTAGCCAGTACAATGTTGCAATAAATATTCTTCAATATGTGTTTTGTATTTCTTTAAGGTACCTAGGAGTTGAATTGCAGGCTCGGAGTATATTCATATTTTCATATTTACTAGGTATGACCAAATTGCTCTCTAAAGTGGATGTGCAAATACTTATTCCCACAAGTAGCGTAAACAGGTATGTTTCCTCACATTCTTGCCTGCATTTGGTATTAGCAGATATTTTTATTTGTGGTAATCTGATGTAATAGTATCTCTGTGCTAATTTAATTTGCATTTCCCTGATTATTAGTGAGGATTAAAGAATGTTTTCATCTTTTTACTGGCCATTCAGGTTTTCTCTTTTGTGCATTGTCCAATAATATTTTGTCCATTGTTAATTTGGATTGTTGTTTAATAAATGTAGTCCTTTATGGAATCCATATCTGTCTGTTATATATTTGTTGCAAATATCTTCTCCAAGTCTGTCACTTGCCTATTAACTTTGTTTATTGCAATGTCTTATAGCATAGAAAGATGGAAGGTTTTATTTTTTTTGATGTGGTTAAATGTATCAGTCATTTACAATTTGTACTTTTCATGCCTTATTCAAAAAATCCTTTCCTACCCCAATATCATTAATATATTATTCTAAATTTCTTTTAAATTTTAAAAGTTTTTTAAAAAACATTGTTATTGAGTCCATCTTGAATTTATTTCTATATATGATGAAATATAGGAAATTAATTTTATTTGTTCCAATATGAATAAGCAATTGTTTCTACACCACTTATTGAATAGTCCCTCATTTCCTCTCATGATCTACAATGTCAGTTCTGTCACATACTAAGGTCCCTTATACAGCTGACCCTTGAACAACATGGGTTTGAATTGCACAGGTCTACTTATACGTGGAGTTTTTCCAACAGTAAATACTACAGTACTACATTATCCGTGGTTGAATCCACAGACGTGGAACCAGGGATACAAAGGAACTGTGTGTATATGAAGGGTCGACTGTAAATTATACATGGATTTTCGACTGCAAGGAGGGTTGACGTCCCTAACCCATGCATTGTTCAAACGTCCACTGTATTCTCAGCTTTCTGTCTGGGTCTCTCTTTTCTCCAACTCATCTGTTTGCCTCTCTCTATGCAAATACTATGCTGTTTTAATTACTATAGTTTTCTAAGTCTTGATATCTGTAGGATAAGTACTTCCTATTTATTCTTCTTCATAATTGTCTTCGATATTCTTGGTTTCTTAATTTTTCATATGAATTTTAGAATCAGTTTGTTAAGTTTCATGAAAAATCCTGTTGGAACTTTGTTTGGAATTGCCTTGAACTGATAGATTAATTTTTGGAATTGTGGACATCTTTAAGTTAATGAATTTTTCTATATGGAAAAAATGGTATATATCTCCTCTCATTAAAGTCTTCTTTTAAGTCCTTCAGTAGTGCTTACAATATTTTCCTAAACATAATGGGCATTTTTGTTAGAGTTTTACTTAGGTTAATAGCGTTGCTTGTTATTATGAATGGTAGCTTTATTTTAACTAGTTTTATCTTTTTATTTTTTTTAATTTTATTTATTTATTTTTAAACATCTTTATTGGAGTATAATTGCTTTACAATGGTGTGTTAATTTCTGCCTTATAACAAAGTGAATCAGTTACACATATACCTATGTTCCCATATCTCTTCCCTCTTGCATCTCCCTCCCTCCCACCCTCCTTATCCCACCCCTCTAGGTGGTCACAAAGCCCCGAGGTGATCTCCCTGTGCTATGCGGCTGCTTCCCACTAGCTATCTATTTTACGTTTGGTAGTGTACATATGTCCATGCCACTCTCTCACTTTGTCACAGCTTACACTACCCCCTCCCCATATTCTCAAGTCCATTCTCTAGTAGGTCTCTGTCTTTATTCCCATCTTGCCCCTAGGTTCCTCATGACCTTTTTTTTTTTTTTCTTAGATTCCATATATATGTGTTAGCATATGGTATTTGTTTTTCTCTTTCTGACTTACTCTGTATGACAGACTCTGGGTCCATCCACCTCACAACAAATAACTCAATTTCGTTTCTTTTTATGGCTGAGTAATATTCCATTGTATATATGTGCCACATCTTCTTTATCCATTCATCTGTTGATGGACACTTAGGTTGCTTCCATGTACTGGCTATTGTAAATAGAGCTGCAATGAATATTTTGGTACCTGACTCTTTTTGAATTATGGTTTTCTCAGGGTATATGCCCAGTAGTGGGAGAGATTAGTACAAGCAACTCTATGCCAATAAAATGGACAAACTGGAAGAAATGGACAAATTCTTAGACATGCACAACCTTCCGAGACTGAATCAGGAAGAAATAGAAAATATGAACAGACGAATCACAAGCACTGAAATTGAAACTGTGATTAAGAATCTTCCAACAAACAAAAGCCCAGGACCAGATGCCGTCACAGGTGAATTCTATCAAACATTTAGAGAAAAGCTAACACCTATCCTTCTCAAACTCTTCCAAAATATAGCAGACGGAGGAACACTCTCAAACTCATTCTACGAGGCCACCATCACCCTGATACCAAAACCAAACAAAGATGTCACAAAGAAAGAAAACTATAGGCCAATATCACTGATGAACATAGATGCAAAAATCCTCAACAAACTACTAACAAACAGAATCCAACAGCACATTAAAAGGATCATACACCATGATCAAGTGGGGTTTATCCCAGGAATGCAAGGATTCTTCAATATACACAAATCAATCAATGTGCTACACTATATTAACAAATTGAAGGAGAAAAAGCATATGATCATCTCAATCGATGCACAGAAACCTTTTTTTTTTTTTTTTTTTGCGGTACCCGGGCCTCTCACTGCTGCGGCATCTCCTGCCGCGGAGCACAGGCTCCAGACGTGCAGGCTCAGCGGCCATGGCCCACGGGCCCAGCCGCTCTGCGGCATGTGGGATCCTCCCGGACCGGGGCAGGAACCCACATCCCACGCATTGGCAGGTGGACTCTCAACCACTGCGCCACCAGGGAGGCGACACAGAAAGCTTTTGACAAAATTCAACACCCATTTATGATAAAAACCCTGCAGAAAGTAGGCATAGAGGGAAGTTTCCTCAACATAATAAAGGCCGTATATGACAAGCCCACAGCCAACATCATCCTCAATGGTGAAAAACTGAAACCATTTCCACTAAGATCAGGAACAAGACAAGGTGGCCTACTCTCACTACTATTATTCAACACAGTTTTGGAAGTTTTAGCCACAGCAATCAGAGAAGAAAAAGAAATAAAAGGAATCCAAATCAGAAAAGAAGAAGTAAAGATGTCACTGTTTGCAGATGACATGAAACTATACATAGAGAATCCTAAAGATGCTACCAGAAAACTCCTAGAGCTAATCAATGAATGTGGTAAAGTAGCAGGATACAAAATTAATGCACAGAAATCTCTGGCATTCCTATACACTAATGATGAAAAATCTGAAAGTGAAATTACGAAAACACTCCCATTTACCACTGCAACAAAAAGAATAAAACATCTAGGAATAAACCTACCTAAGGAGACAAAAGACCTGTATGCACAAAATTATAAGACACTGATGAAAGAAATTAAAGATGATACAAATAGATGGAGAGATATACCATGTTCTTGGATTGGAAGAATCAACATTATGAAAATGACTCTACTACCCAAAGCAATCTACATATTCAGTGCAATCCCTATCAAACTACCACTGGCATTCTTTACAGAACTAGAACAAAAAATTTCACAATTTGTATGGAAACACAAAAGACCCCGAATAGCCAAAGCAATCTTGAAAATGAAAAACAGAGCTGGAGGAATCAGGCTCCCTGACTTCAGACTGTACTACAAAGCTACAGTAATCAAGACAGTATGGTACTGGCACAAAAACAGAAATATAGATCAATGGAACAGGATAGAAAGCCCAGACATAAACCCATGCACATATGGTCATCTTATCTTTGATAAAGGCAGCAAGAATACACAGTAGAGAAAAGACAGCCTCTTCAATAAGTGGTGCTGGGAAAACTGGACAGGTACATGTAATAGTATGAAATTAGAACACTCCCTAACACCATACACAAAAATAAACTCAAAATGGATTAAAGACCTAAATGTAAGACCAGACACTATAAAACTCTTAGAGAAAAACAAAGGCAGAACACTCTATGACGTAAATCACAGCAAGATCCTTTTTGACCCACCTCCTAGAGAAATGGAAATAAAAACAAAAATAAACAAATGGGACCTAATGAAACTTCAAAGCTTTTGCACAGCAAAGGAAACCATAAACAAGACCAAAAGACAACCCTCAGAGTGGGAGAAAATAGTTGCAAATGAAGCAACTGACAAAGGATTAACCTCCAAAATTTACAAGCAGCTCATGCAGCTCAATAAGAAAAAAGCAAACAACCCAATCCAAAAATGGGCAGAAGACTTTGACATTTCTCCAAGAAGACATACAGATTGCCAACAAACACATGAAAAAATGCTCAACATCATTAATCATTAGAGAAATGCAAATCAAAATTACAAGGAGATATCATCTCACACCGGTCAGAATGGCCATCATCAAAAAATCTAGAAACAATAAATGCTGGAGAGGGTGTGGAGAAAAGGGGACACTCTTGCACTGTTGGTGGGAATGTAAATTGATATAGCCACTATGGAGAACAGTATGGAGGTTCCTTAAAATACTAAAAATAGAATTACCATACGACTTAACTAGTTTTATTGAGGTATAATTTACAAACAATAAAATTCACCAATTATGTGATGAGTTTTGGCAAATGTATACAGTTGTGCAATGGTGACTACAATGAAGATGTGGAACATTTCCTTCACTCAAAAAAGTTTCCTCATGCCCCTTGAAATGAATCTCCTCCACTCACACTGGGTCCCTGGCTACTGGGGATATATTTCTTTTCACAATAGTTTGTCTTTTTCTAGAATTTTATATAAGTGGAATTATTATATATTGTATATAGGCCTTTGTGCCTGAATTCTTTTACCCAGGGTAATGTTTTTCAGATTCACCCATGTTTTTGTTTATATCAGTAGTTTCCTTTTTATTGCTGAGTAGTATTGTATTGTATGGCTATACCACAGTATATCCATTCACCAGCTCATGGTTGTGTCCATCTTTTGGCTATAATGAATAAAGCTATTATAAACATTCACATGACAAGTCTTTGTGTGGACGTGTTCTCTTTTCTCTTGGATAAATTCCTAGGGTGAGGTTGCTGGGTCATATAATACGTGTATGTCTAACTTCATAAATATTGCCGATCTGCATTATAAAATGGCTATACCATTTTTGCATTTCCACCAACAATATATGCAAAGTTCTTAGAATTGTCCCACATCCTTAACAACATTTGATGTTATCAGTTTTCTTCATTTTAGCCAGTGAATGGTAACTATTAAAAAATTCTATTTTCTACTTGTTTTTGCTACTGTATAAGATTATTATTGAGTTTCTAAAAATATCTTCTTTGCAACAATATTTATGAATTCCCTTAATAGTTAAAATAATTTGTCTGAAAATTCTCTTTGGTTTTCTATGTAACCAATCAGGTAGTCTATGAATAATGATACTTTCTTCCATTCCAGTGCTTTAATCTATTTCTATTCTTTGTCTTATTGAATTGACAGTGATCTCTCCAATGCAATGTTAAATAGCAATTTGGAATGCAGTTATCCTTATCTTGTTCATGGCTCTGATGAAAATGTTTCTAAAGCTTCTACATTAATCATAATGTTTATTGTAGGTTTTTGGTAGCTATCATTGTCAGATTAAACTTTTCCCTCTATTTTGATTTGTTTCAAGGGTTTTTTTTTTCCCATAGAGAAGAGTGGTTGAATTTCATTTAAATTTTTAAATCTATTGAGATGAATACATATTATTTTCTCTTTAATCAGCTTAAGTAATGTCTTGTAGTAATGGATCTTCCAAGGTTAGACTATAACTTAATGCCTGAAAACAAGCCCATTTGATTGTACAGTATTATTTTTATACATTTGTTGAGTTCAATTAATGAATATTTTAATTAGGACTTTTGAGATTTTTATCAAAAGTGAGATTGGCATATAATTTTTGGTCTTTTAAACAAGCTTGTCTGGTTTTGGTTTCAAGATTTTACTAACCTCATAAAATGGATTGGGTAGATTTTCCTGTTTTTTCTGTTCTCTGGAATATTTTATATAATGTAGAGATTTCCTGTTCTGTGATAGTTTGATGAACCTTACCTGTGAAAGAATGTGGGATTGGTGCCTTTGTTGGCAGAGAGGTTGGCTACTGATTGAACTTCTTCAGTGTCTAATGGCCTATTCATGTTTTCAACTTATTCTTGAATAAAATTTTGTTAATTTGGATTTTTCTACAGAATTTCTCATCAACGTTTTTATATTTATTGGCATAAAATATTTCATAACATACTCATTACTTTAAAAATCTAAAATGTTTAGTAATATTCCTATTATCATTGCTCATATTCATTATTCAGGTCTTGATTCTTTTTTACTTTTTCAATCTTATCAGAATACTGTCTATTTTATTAAGCTTTTAACAAATTAGGTTTTGGATTTATTAAGCATTTTTATTTTTGTTTCCTATTTCATTAATTTCTGTTTTGATATTTATTTCTTTTCTTTTTCTTTCTTCTGGTTCACTTCACAATTCTTTTCTAACTTTTTGAGTTGAATGCTTAACATATTAACATTCAGCTATTTTGTTTCATATTGCATACATCACATTTTCTTATATCACATCAGTTACACTCTACAATTTGATATATGTCATTCAATAATAATTGTGTGTAATTTTAATTAAACATTTTCTTTATTCCATTTAGAAGGATTTTTGTCTAAATTTATGGGGGTTTGGGGGTATTTTTTTATTAACTTCTATTTTATTGCATTTTTATGAGAATGTTATTAATATGATATTGCTTATTTAGAATTTGAGACTTGCTTTGATACTTGACTTGTGTTACAGTTTTGTAAATCTTTCAAATGTGACTGAAAATAATGTGAATCCTATATTTTGGGGGCCCAGGACTTGATATGTATGTGTGTTTGTGTATTAACTCAAACTTCATAATTGTGCTGTTTAATATCATATATTCTTCCATATCTGCTTTATCAGTTTCTGAGAATGGTGTGTTAAAATTTCCCTTCTAGTAATAAGGATCTGTCAATTTTTCTCTTGTTCTGTCCAATTGTTTCATCCCTCAGAGCCCCAGTTTCTCTGTCTGTAAAATGCAATGAGAAATTGTGTGTAAAACAATAAGTTCTGGGATTGTAGGCACTCAGTCATCCAGAGGTGCTCTTGCTTGGTTGTTATTACTATTTTACATAATACTGATATTAGTAAATCCAAGCCCTGCCCTCTCAATAAGTTCTCAAGAGGACTTGGTTTTGGAGGGTGAGGCACACTGTTCAGAATGAAGCCCAAACAAGGAATACTAAATCATGTTGATCAAGTCGTATTATCTAGGCAAGGCCAGTGACAATTAGGAGTCACCTCATTCACAAGGAAAAGCAGTTGCTTCTAGAATGTGCATCTCTTGGGAACTTTCTTCAAGTCACCAAAGGGACAATGGTCTCAGGGTGGAGTGAGCAATTATAGAGCAATGTAGGGACCAGACCTCAGTATCCTTCCTTCAGCTAAGCAGGGCTCCTGCGCATTGGAACCTCATGAAGTTCTTGAAGGAACACATGGCTACTGGTAAAGTCTTTAAAGATTCTAGACACTCCCAAGGGTCCCTTTCTTAAAATATGTTTCTAAAGAAGTTTTGGCAGTCTTCCTATGAGAATTGGTGTTTTCTCAGGTATCTGAGCAAGAGGCTGAAGTGATTTTTGGGAAATCTCTCCTTCTCCTACCTGGGTCTGGTTTTAGGAGAAAGCCCTAAGAGCAGACCAGAGGGTGTGGTGACCCTCCACTCCCACCCTTACACTTTCTAAATGAATGGGATGGCAGGACATTTTCTTTCCTTCTTTACTCCCTTCTTCCTTCCCTCCCTCCCTCCCTTCCTTCCTTCTTTCTTTCCTCCCGTTCTTCCTTATCTGTATTTCTTTCTTCCCTCTGTGCCTCAGATGTGTTAAGCAAGGGCTCAATCTAAAGAAAATGTGTTGTTACTGACTCAGTCTCCAGTGTTCATCTCTCAGTGCCTTGATGCCACATGTATATAGCACAAACCTAGGATTTTTAAAAAGTGAAATGATCACTCTAATAAAGGTTGGAAAAGTAGTTTAACATGAAGGCTCTAAAAATCAGACAGACTTGAGTTCAAAATACTGACTCTATCCCATACTGTCTGTGTATGTGTAACTGAGCAAGCCACAAATCCTCTGATACTCCTAATAAAGTCAGGATAAAATCACGTTGTTGAACCCATGGAATATACAACATCAAGATGAACCCTGATATAAACTATGAACTTTGGGTGATTATGATGTGTCAATGTAGGTTCCTCAGTTGAAACAAATGTACCACTCTGGTGGGGAATGTTAATAATGGGGGAGGCTATATATATGTAGGGGCAGAGGATATATGAAAACTTTCTGTACTTTTCTTTGAATTTTTCTGTGTACCTAAAACTTCTCTAAAAAATAAAGTCTTAATTTAAAAAAAATTTAAATCAGTTTGTTGTGAGGATTAAATGAGATAATCTGTGGATTTATCATAGTGTCTGGCATTTGCTAGGCTCACAATAAATGCTAGCTCCCTATTCCCTTCTTAAACTCATATCTAGTTAACTCTGCCCTGCTTTGAGCTCCACATAAACCCTCTTTAGCTACAGACACATATTTGTTCACCCAATGGGCACTTGCTTTGCACAGCCCACTATTACTGGGAAAGTCAAATACAGATGTCATCCATTTTCCCATAGAACTGTAATCTAGATGGAATACAACACACACACATCAAATCAATAGAAAGCAATGTATTTGCAAATGCTGAGTTATAATGCTGGGGTGGGGGGCGCGGGCAGAGGCATAAGAAAAGGTCAAACGGGAAGTAAATACTGGAGGGGAGGTAGACTATTGAAAAAGGAAAGGAGGGGGTGAATTAGTAATACCCCTCTAGTTTTTCAGAGGGTTCAGAAGTAGACACAAATGGGCTTTCCTGGTGGCGCAGTGGTTGAGAGTCCGCCTGCCGATGCAGGGGACGCGGGTTCGTGCCCCGGTCTGGGAGCGTCCTACATGCTGCGAAGCGGCTGGGCCCGTGGGCCATGGCCGCTGGGCCTGCACGTCCGGAGCCTGTGGTCTGTGGCGGGAAAAGCCACAGCAGTGAGAGGCCCGCGTACCGAAAAAAAAAAAAAAAGAAGTAGACACAAATGCCTATGGCAAAGCCCAGTGAAAAGTTCTTATTCTTCCCATGAACAACATTTCATTAATGCCAACTTGGCTCCAGGCACTGAGGTGGTTAGATAGGTATGAGACACCTCGGTCTTCCCCTACAAGGCATACAATCTAATAGAGGAAGCAAGATATGGGTATAAGAAAAGTGGAATAGAATAAGGTAGTATAGGATGATTGCATGCTGTAATCATTGGTTCTAAAGTTCCAAGGAAGGGGTGAACACTTTTGGTCAGCTCAGGAGGAAGGTTTTGATTAAAAATATGGGGAGTATCTTTGCTGAAAAGTGAGGGTGCTTTGAATGAAGAAAATAGTAAGTGCAAAGGGGAGGATATGAAGTATGGGGAAGGGAAGAGGGGTTGTGAAAGATAAAGTTTGAGAGGTAAGATTCTGATTGTGGAGGATCTGTAAGTTAAAGGATTTGGACTTTATTCTGAACTTTATTCCGAGGACAATGAAAAGCCATTGAAGAGTTTAAGGTAGAACAGTGGATGTAGTCAGACTTCTGCTTAGAATAATCATAAGGCAGCAGTGTGGAGGATAAATTGGTCAGGGCAAGCCTGGAGGCAGTGAGACCAGTTAGGAGGCTACTGCAATAGTCCAGGCAAATGATAAAATAGAGAAAAGTCTGCTCTAGGGCAGAGGAATTCCCAATAAGGAAGGTGTCAGAAAACAAGTTCCTCCTCTAGGTCTGGCTGCCTTTAGACTTGAAGCGACTACACTAGGTCACACTTGTTTAGACCTTGCCCAAACCTAACTTAACGACAAGTTTTGAGTCAGGAAGTAATCCCCTGATAGCTTCTTGCAATCAAGGCCTCACATTTTTTTTTTTTTTTTTTTTTTTGCGGTACGCGGGCCTCTCACTGTTGTGGCCTCTCCCATTGCGGAGCGCAGGCTCTGGACACGCAGGCTCAGCGGCCATGGCTCACGGGCCCAGCCGCTCTGAGGCATGTGGGATCTTCCCGGACCGGGGCACGAACCCGTGTCCCCTGCATCAGCAGGCGGACTCTCAATCACTGCGCCACCAGGGAAGCCCAAGGCCTCACATTTGTTTGTTGTCTGGCCAATCTGAGTAGTGTGGACTGTAGACAGAGAACAGAGTAAAGCTAGAGTAAAGTTTTATGGAGGTCTTGGCCTCAATAAAATATGATTCTTACCACAACTGTAAGTATTCACCCACTCAAAGCCATCTTGGGTCAATTTAGGGAAATCAGAGCTCTATTTAGAACTTCCTCACGTATGGTAGTAAGGAATTGTTTAGATGTTAGCAAGACCTACAAAGAAGGTATATCAGCCCTACCCAAACATCACCCCATTTTGTCAATAACCTTTGCTTCTAAATTTGCCTTCTACCCTGTTCCAGCCAAACCAGCCTTTTATGCATCTAGATCCTATTATCTCAGCCTTTGATTCCAAGATCCCCTCATTCCTTTCACTACTCATCCATTCTTACCACTCCTCACTCTTCATAGATTTTATTCAAACCACCCACCTCTTCCTAGAGGCTCTCTTATGAACCCAATCCATTCTGCTTCCTTTGCCTTGAGTCCCAGCCTCACAGCTTATATCCCTTGGTGCTTATTGATAGGCACCCCAGTAATCCAGGAAGTGATATAACAGAATGGAAAGGAAATAAGCTCTTTGGACAAAGAGACCCAGATTCAACTCCTGTATTAACCATTAATTAGCTGTGTTACCTTGAGTGAGTTACTTAATGCTTTTTAGCTATAGTATTCTCATCTGTAAAATGGGAGCAACAATAGTACCTATATCACAGAGTTCTTAGGAGGATTATGAGGTAAGTGATTTGGCATTTATCACATAGAAAGGACTCAATAAATGTCAATTTAAATGAAAAGTCATAGTTCAGTTGCCTTTTGGGTGGGATCTTCTGTCTTCCATAAATTAATTGAAAGATGCCAAAAGTTAGTGACCATAGATTTCTTCCTTGTCATCCCTCTCCACCCCTGCATCTGGTATAGGGCTCTGTAAACAACGTGTTCATTAATTTAATGACAAGATGAGGCATCATACAAAGCCACAGATAAATAATTGGCTATGGGAAAGGGAGTGGGTCTTAGGGGACAGAAGCTAATATAAATTTGAGAGATCAGATTTACCAGAAAGTGAAAAAATTCGGAAACCTTGGGCCCTGAAGGTTAATAGAGAGGGCAGCATCTTGCCTTATGCAGAAACAGTGTAATGTAGTAGAAAGGGAGTTTCAGAGTCAGGCAGTCCTGAATTGAAATCTAGTTTCCACTGCATTCAAGCTATATGACCTTGGACAAATCTCCAAATCACTCAGGGCCTCAGTTTCTTCATCTGTAAAATTAAAATAATAATATTTGACTTCCAGAGTTGTGGAGAGGATTCAAGGTCTAACCTATTTTAAATGCCTAGAATAATGCTTGAGACATGGTTGGTGGCCAAAACCACATCACCTACCTCTTCTTCCCTTCTCTGTCCTTCCTTTATTGCATTGAACATCATGGAAATCTGGGTATGGGGAGGGGGAAGAATTGTGAGGTCTTCCTGAGAACATTCCCAAATGTTTCCTTCACATCTTTGTTCCTCAGACTGTAGATCATGGGGTTGAGCATGGGGATGACCACTGTGTAAAATACAGAGAACAGCCTTTCCCTGCCTAGTAAGTACTCAGAGGTTGGGCACAAGTAAATGAATACCGTGGTTCCATAGTACAAACTGACATCAGTCAGGTGGGATGCACAAGTGGAGAATGTCTTGTGTTTGCCCTGGGCTGAGGGGATTCTGATGATAGCCATGAAGACCCATGTGTAGGAGACCAGGACTACTGTAAGGGACACAGACACATTAAAACCACCACAGACAAACAGGAGAAGCCGAAGGACCTGTGTGCCAGAGCAGGAGAGTTTTAAAAGGGGAGGAATATCACAGAAGTAATGAGTGATGACATGGGACTTACAGAAGGCCAGATGAAAGGTTGTGCTAGTGAGAAGCACTGTGTTCATTAGGCCCACTGCATAGCTGGCAGCCACTAGCTGCAAATAGAACCTTGGAAATATGATGATATGGTAGAGCAGAGGGCTGCAGATGGCCACATAGTGGTCATAGGCCATGGAGGCCAAGAGGAAGAACTCAGTGACAGCAAAGATCACAAAGCAGCTTGTCTGGACCACACAACCAGAGAAGGAGATGGTTTGGCAACCAGAGAAAAACCCCATCAACATTTTGGGGACGGTAATAGAAGAATAACATAAATCAATAAAGGACAGGTTGCTGAAGAAGAAATACATGGGAGTGTGGAGTCGGGAGCTCACCACAATGAGAACAAGGAGGCCCAGGTTTCCAACTACTGTGACTGCATAGATGAGGAAGAAGAGGGCAAGGAGGATGGGCTGAAGCTGAAGCTCATTGGTGAAGCCCACAAGGAAGAATTCGCTCAACTCACTGGCATCGCCTGCTCCCATTGGGCCACTGCAGGTCTGCGGGAGGGATATGCATGACAATAGGGAGACGTGTACAGCTCAAGTCCTTAAACAGAGACCTGTAGGATCTGGTCCTGGCTACCTAGCGCATGACACACACAGTTGTGTGTGTCAACTGTGACAAATACTTGATCCTGGCTCACTTATTTCTTGCTACCCTCCAGCCTATTGTATACAAGCTTTAAAGGTATGAGAATGGAATTTGAAGTCAGAAGAATGGTTCTTAATCTCAAATTTTGCCACTTATTTTCTCTGTGACCTTGGGGGAGTGTCTTAACCTCTCCGAGTCTTCTTTGTAAACAGGGATAAAATACCAGTCTTGTAAGACTGGTTGTAAGGACTAAAGATGATGGTAGGTGTATGTAAAATATCTAGCAAGGCATGGGAAGAAAGCAGGTACTCAGTGAATCCTAATTTTCTTCCTCCTTCTACATACTTCTTCCCAGCACCGAACCTGTCCTCAGCTAAAGTTTAACCTGAATATAAAGTCAAGGACACAAATCTTAGACATGGGAGGGACTCTACAAACTTACTAGTTTTTTCATTATCAGTTGTGTGTTTGAGGGACAGCAGGGGATGAGTGGAGGGGGAATATAATATAAAACAATAAAATATAGAGGTAAGAGGGCAAGCTCCAGGATCAGTTATAGGGGGGTTAGAATCCAATACTATGGCTTACTAGCTGTGTGACCTTAGACAAGCTAGTTAACCTATCTGAGCTTCAGTTTCCTCACCTTTAATATGACAGTACCAAAATTTTCCTACTTCATTAATTTACTGTGAAGATGAAATAATTCATGTAAAGCACTTAGCACAGTGTCTGGTGGACACTAGGCATGTGGTAGCTTTTATAATGATTGGGAATCTCCTAGTTTGTCTGTTCAAACCACACAGAGGCCCCTTTTAGATTCTTCCATTTGCCGCCTTAAGAATCCTTCCCTAACTTAGCTCCTGTTACTACTCATTGTGTTGTGATTCTCCAGTGTGTTGAGGCAGTAAAAAGGGTGAGAACTACTACTCTAATCTAATACTGTTTTCAAGATCTAATACTGTTTTCAAGAGGGAGAAATCCAGAAATCAGGACATCAAAAAGGGAGTAATTTGCCCAAAGTTGTCCCGGGATTTGATGGAAGTGCCAGAACTCGAACCCAGGTGTCCGGTCTACAGTATTCCTTCCACTTGGAGTAGGTAACAGCCTCTGACCTCTCTACTTTCAGAAACATGGAATCCATATCCCTATCAGAACACAGGGAGCAGCTTAGAAATCACAATGTTGAATTCTGCTTAGGGCCATTTCTATCCTTTCTCTTAGTCAGGAAGATTGACAATGTCTAACCGTACTTTATTTTAATATTGTTTTTCCTGTTAAGAGCTGAGACAGTGAAGGACAAATTATAGCATTGCACAGAAAATTTATATCATTGGATTTAGAGTCAGAATATCTGGGTTTGAGTTCTGATTCCATACTATTTTTTGCTCTATAGAATTTGGTAAGTCCTTTCTGGGTCATAGTATCTTCACCTGTAAAATGGGCATAATAACACTCGCTCTTCTGTACTCACAAGATTACTGCAAAGATCCAAGGAGAGTCGCCAGGAAAATGCTTTGTAAAGATAAATATAGTCAGGGCAAATATTCAGAAAGCATGCACTGGGATAGCCATGTCAAGTTTTAAAAAGTTCTATGACGATTGCTAAATTGCTGCTTTTGAGCCTCCTCCTCCCTGGGTGTTTCCCTGACACCTGCCAGCACACCTTGACTTTCACAACACTGGCCTCCCTGTTCTTGCGGGCTACAAGGGAGACCCTGGAAGAGAAAATTAGACTATCCTCCAGCAACCTGTAAGTTAATGCTTGTTGCCCTTCTGCCCCTCCGAAGTTGTGGCTGCCTGCTTTTGGCTGGTGTTCCGTTAAAGTCACCTTTATGGCCTTCTTTGGGAACTGAAATTTCCACAGTACATAGTACTGGTTGTTAAAATTTTAAATATTATCCTGAATATATTAATAAATACCATTAATAAAGTACCTAGTAAGTGCCACACATTATGCTGGGTGATTGACATAAATCATTTTACTTAATCTTCTTAACCACCTTAGCAAGTAACTACTATTATTAGCATTTCCACCTTACAAACCAGGCAACTGAGGCTTGGAGAATTTCAGTGCCTTGCTCAAGATCTCATAGCTGTTAAGTGGCAGAATCTACATTCAAATATGGTTCTGCAATATTCTAATGCTATTGTTGTATCCATGTTGTCTTTTCTAAATATAGAGTCATACAATTAGAGATTGTTAGTTTTTCCTAAGGGATTTACAAATCTATCCTTTCTCTGTTATCATGCTAATCTTGGAAATAATCAAGATGGTTTCTCTTAATTTTATAGATGATGAATTGAAGCCACAAAAAGTTATGTACTTTGTTCTTGGACATGCATGCATTCATTCACTCAACTAATATTCATTGGATGCTTGGTGTGTTCCAGGCAATGTGATAGGCACGACGGGTATTCTCATGGACTTTACAGTCTAAAGGAAGAGATGGCCAACCAACCAACCAACAACCAAATACATAAATAATATTTGAATAATAAAATTATAAAGAAAACCAAACAAGCTAACGGAATAGAGAGAACTCAGAGTTTGGAAAGGCAACATTAGGTAGAGTGGAAGGTAAAACCTGCCTGAGGAGTTGATATTAGGAGCTAGAATCTGAATGGCGAGAAGCTAGCCATACAGAGTCCAGAGTACACCCAGATGCTTAGTGACATTGTCAGGAATAGAACCGAGGTCTCCTAGATTCTACCCAGAGCTGCCGTCTCCAGGTGGAAGAAAGTTGACTAGGAATGACTGAATATGTGGGACATTCAAAGTTTAATCTGCAAGCACCCCTGTCCTTTATCACCCACCTTTATTCTTTGAATGTCTCTAGAAGTCACAAATATCCACCAGCCACTTTTCTGTTTCTGTACTCATTGAAAATGCTTCAGCTCAGCATCAGTGGCTGGGCTTTTCTCCAGATGTTCCCTTGGCAAGCGCAGATAAGTTTGTGTGCCCACAACAGTAAAGCCTCTGGAACTAAGCTCCAAGTTATACTTCCCTCCCCACTTCCCCCTCCAGGCTTGGCCTTTTCTGTGTAATTGGCAGAATCATTAATATAGCAAAGTTTCTGTCTTTGTGACTGGTCTCCTGAGATGCTGAGGAAAGTAAGCTCAAGGACTGAGCAGCTGTGATGTCCAAGATGGCTGAAGCAGTAAGCAGAGCCATCTCCAATTGGGTGTTTTCACTGGCTCATACTGAGAGTTGGGGGACCTGTAGTCACCACTGAGATGTTTTGGGAAGAATTGGAAGAATCAACTTGACTATGAGATATATCATGTTATAAACTTTTTATCTAAAATACATTCTTAGCCATATTAAAAAGTCTTACCCATAATTAAAATACCAGTTGTTTCCCCAAACATATGAATTCTAGGAATTAAGGATAAATGACCAATACAGAAGATGGTAGTAAGAATATATTTCTCATTTTATGATCTGTCATATTACCTTGTTTACTCAACCTTTTACTCTGATTATAAACTATAAATTACTTTAAACATTAAGGAATTATTTAATTAGTTTTTATGTGGTCAGTAAAGTCTCTAAGTGCCACTCAGTGTTCTAATAACATACACTTGTACCTGAGATATATGTGGCAGCCAGCTGCCTTGTACCATACTGTTTCATTTTTTATCAGACTGGATTTGGTTCTATGCATTTGTTTTATTTTTTCTATTCAATAAATGTTTATTAAATATCTGTCATATGCTTTTCATTGTGTTAGGACCTGGGAATACAAAATCAATAGTAAATTAATAATATCCCCTGCATACACTCCATTCCCACTCCCCAATACATGCACACGTGTGGATGTGCTCACACACATGAACACACAGTATCTCATTTGGAAGGCAAAAGCAGCTTCAGTCTCCTTTGGTGCTGGCTCATTAGCAGCTTTTATAGAAAATACCAAGTTGTTATGCATTTTACGGGCTAAAGCTATTGATTTTAAAGCAAGAAAATTGTTTAAAAAGTAGACTTTATAGACATGTCTCTTGTGGGCAGATTCATTTAATTCTGTTGCTTGGCTGTGCAGATTTTGTAGCCATTTAAAGGAGAAACTATCTTTTTCTTCAGGTTAAATTGTGGTACATTAGGTAATATTTGAACCAGTTTATGAGCTTCTGTTATGGCATGATGGGCTGACTCACGTCACGAATTGAAGAACGCTGCCCCCAAATTTAATTATCTTGGGGCATTACACCGCACAGGGTAAAATGAGCCATTTTGTTCATCACGACTGCAGCCTTTGCTGAAATGAAGGTTATGGGATAACAACTTAAAGGCTAACTCATTAATGCTCAGGGACGAATGAAGTAATGTGCCAGCAGACCAAATTTTCGTGTAGAGACCTGTATCTCTTTCCCATGTTGTGATATATTAATGGGGATGTTTTTATCCATTGTCACTGCCTGTAGACATTTGAATACCGTAGATGCAATACCTTCTGGGCACTCAGCCTTGCACACTAACTACTTCTCAAACTCCAAATATCTCTCAATGGCTAGAAGAAAAATTGTGATGTGCCATAAAATGCCTAATTTATAAGGATTTCTAACAATGGCATCAGTGTAGTCCCTGCTTTTTTCTCATAGGTGTTTATTAGTGAGCATTGCACCATCCCTAACTATTTGATAGGGGCAATGGAGTAAATTAGTTCTCCAAATTATGAAGGCTGTGGATTTATGCCTCACTGAAAGCATTTCCTTCCTTGCAATGCCAAAGTGAGTGACCTTTCTGACATTTCTCCATCTGTGCCATGCATTTCTGGAGGACATGAGGAATAGTCTTGATGATACCCAAATGTGTTTCCCCTCTTTGTATTTTTTAAATATTTTACACAATTTTTAAATGTTACTTTCCATTTACAGTTATTGCAAAATATTGGCTATATTCCCCGTGTTGTACAATACATCCTTGAGCCTGTCTTACACCCAACAGTTTGTGCCTCCCACTCCCCCACCCCTATGTTGCCCCTCTCCCCCCCTCACTGGTAACCACTAGTTTGTTCTATATCTGTGAGTCTGATTTTTTGTTATATTCACTAGCTTGTTGTAATTTTTAGATTCCACATATAAATGATATCATACAGTATTTGTCTTTCCCTGTCTGACTTATTTCACTTAGCGTAATGCCCTCCACCTCCATCCATGTTGCTGCAAATGGCAAAATTTCATTCTTTTTATGGCTGAGTAGTATTCCACTGCATATATATACCATGTTTTCTTTATCCATTCATCTGCTGATGGACACCTAGATTTCTTCCATATCTTGGCAATTGTAAATAATGCTGCTATGAACATTGGGGTGCATGTACCTTTTTGAATTAGTGTGTGTTTTTGGTTTTTTCGGATATATACCCAGGAGAGTGATTGCTGGGTCATATGGTAATTCTATTTTTAGCTTTCTGAGAAACATCCATACTGTTTTCCATGGTGGCTGAACCGATTTACATTCCCACCAACAGTGTATGAAGGTTCCCTTTTCTCTACATCCTTGCCAACATTTGTTATTTTTGGTCTTTTTGAAAATAGCCATTCTGACAGGTGTGAGGTGATATCTCATTGTGGTCTTGATTTGCATTTCCCTGATGATTAGGGATGTTGAGTATATTTTCATGTTCCTGTTGGCCATCTGCATTTCCTCTGTGGAAAATTGTCTATTCAGTTCTTCTGCCCATTTGTTAATCGGGTTGCTTGTTTTTTTGATGTTGAGTTGTATGAGTGGTTTATATATGTTGGATATTAATCCCTTATCATTTGGAAGTATTTTATCCCATTCAGTAGGTTGTCTTTTTACTTTCTCAATGGTTTCCTTTGCTGTGCAGAAACTTTTAAGTTTAATTAGGTTTAATTTGTTTATTTTTGCTTTTATTTCCTTTACTTCAGGAGACGGATCCAAAAAATATATTGCTGTGATTTATGTTAAAAAGTGTTCTGCTTATGTTTTCCTCTAGGAGTTTTATAGTATCTGGGCTTACATTTACGTCTTTAATCCATTTTGAGTTTATTTTTGTGTATGGTGTTAGAGAATGTTCTAATTTCATTCCTTTAAATGTAGCTGTCCAGTTTTCCCAGCACCACTTATTGAAGAGGCTGTCTTTCCTCCATTGTATATTCTTGCCTCCTTTGTCATAGATTAATTGACCATAAGTGTGTGGGTTTATTTATGGGCTCTCTATCCTGTTCCATTGATCTATGTATCTATTTTTGTGCCAGTACCATACTGTTTTGATTATCATAGCTTTGTAGTATAGTCTGAAATTAGGGAGCATGATTCCTCCAGCTCTGTTCTTCTTTCTCAAGATTGTTTTGGCTATGTAGGGTCTTTTGTGTTCCCATACAAATTTTAAAAGTATTTGTTCTAGTTTTTGGCCATGCAGTGTGGCATGCAGGATCTTAGTTCCCTGACCAGGGATTCAACTCATACCTCCTGCATTGGGAGTGCAGAGTCTTAACCACTGGACCACCAGGGAAGTCTTATTTGTGTCTGCCTTAATTTCTTTCATCAGTGTCTTATAGTTTTTGGAGTACAGGTCTTTTGCCTCCTTAGGTAGGTTTATTCCTAGGTATTTTATTCTTTTTGATGTGATGGTAAATGGGATTGTTTCTTAATTTCTCTTCCTGATACATCATTATTAGTGTATAGAAATGTAACAGATTTCTGTATATTAATTTTATATCATGCAACTTTACTGAATTCATTGGTGCACTCTAGTAGTTTTCTGGTGGCACCTTTAGAATTTTCTGTGTGTAGTATCATGTCATCTGAAAACAGTTAATTGTATTTCTAAATTCAAGCAACGAACAATTAGAAGTAAAAATTTTGAAAATATATGTATATCATTTTAAATGGGTCCAAAAAAGAAATTGCCAAGTATTAATATAACAAACTTGTATAGGATTTGTATGCTGACAACTATAAAATTCTGATGAAAGATTTCAAGGAAGATATAAATGATGAGACATACCATGAGCATGGATTGGAGGATTCAATGTAATAAAGATGCCAGTTCTCCCCAAAGGAATCTATAAATTTAATGCAATAGCAATGAAAATCCCAGCAGAATTTTGTGGTTATTGTTACTATAGACAATAGGAATTTCCATATTCTAAATTTTATATAAAAGGAAAAAGAAAATAAAATAGCTAAAACAATTTTGAGAAAAAGAACAGAGTTGAAGGACTCACACTAACAGGTTTTAAGACTTTGAATAAATCTACAGTAATGAATGCAGTATGCATTGGCAAAGGAATAGAACCTTGGATCAATGGACCAGAATAGATAGTTGAGAAATAGACCCAGGCAAATGTGGCCATTTGGTCTTTGACAAAGGTATAAAAGCAATTCATTGGAGGAATTGTAGTCTTTTCATCAAATGGAACAAACGGCCATTCATATGGAAAAAATAAAAATGAACTCTGACCTCAACTTCACACCTGATACAAAAATTAATTCCAAATGGTGCATAGATATAAATATAAAATGTAAAGCTTTAAAGCTTATGGAAAACATAGGAGAAAACTTATATAATCTGAGTTTAAGCAAAAGTTCTTAGAAAGGAAATGAAAACCATGATATGTAAAAGAAAAGAATAAATAAGTTCTTTGTTAAAATTAAGAACTTTTTCTCTGTCAAAGGTGCTGCCATGAAGATGAAAAGACAAAGACCGGGAGAAAATATTTGCAATTCATACATCCGACAAGGGACTTGTATCCAGGATATATAAATAACTCTGAAAACTCAACACTAAAAAAACAATCCAATTAAAAAATGGGCAAAGGGCATAAGCAGACATTTCACTGAAGAGAATATACAGATAAAATAAGCACAGGGGAAGATATTTAACATCATTTGTTATTAGGCAGATGCAAATTAAAAACAAGATAACACTATACACCTATTAGAATGTCTTTTGGAATACTAGTCTGGTGAGAATGTGGAGCAACTGGAATTCTTATATGTTGTTCTTGGGAATGCAAAATGGTACAGCCACTCTAGAAAACTTATTGGAAGTTTCTTATCATGTTAAAAGTGCACCTGCCATATGACCAAGCAATTGTACTCTTGGTAATTTTTCTTAGAGAAATGAAAATTTATACTCAGATAAAAATTTATATACAATTGTTTATAACAGCTTTGTTCATAATAGTGAAAAATTGGAAACAATCTAAACATCCTTCAATGGATGAGTGGTAAAACAAACTGTGGTACAGCCATACAATGGAATACTAACTACTCAGCAAAACAAACAAAAACCATTTCTGCCCTGGAAGCTCTCCCTGGAAGCTCTTACAGTTTCAGACAAATGCATTTGGATGTAAATGGTTTACAGCCAACAGAATAAAGTCATTTGACTACATTACTAACTAAAGGGAGGTCAAGATGATTATGATTACCATGTTGTGGATTAGACCTGCTAGTGGTGGAATGAAAGGACTTGGGAAATAGAGAAACATGAGCCAGAGATAAAGTCATTGGACACTTATGAAGTGCCTTCTGAGCTCATGCAGTGCACTATCCTAGCAATGGGGACTGGTGAGCTTAAACTTTATTGTACAACAAGGAAATATGTAAGTGATTGCAGGAGGAAATTAGGTACCAGTCATTCAGGGGTTATAGATTAAATGCATTCATAACAAGTTGAATGTAAAGTGAATAGCCTACCATATAGAAAATCATATTTTCTCACTGACTTCCATTATGACTGGAGAGATGTAATATTTTTATTTTGCTTCAGCTAAAGTAAACATCACATTTCAGTTCCAAATGGTTGATTCAAAAAGCATGCTGCCTTTGTTGCTATATGTGAGGTTTGTGTCTTTCACAATCTCTGAAGTCCAAATGGTCAATCAAGCCACTTAAAATTTCAAGATATTTTAAAGCACCCTATGAATGATATACCACCAAGCAAATCCCCATTTAATGGACATACTCCCTGATATCAGGTTAGAAATAAGTAGTGCAAGGAGCAGAAGCTTGGGAAACAAACAGAAAAGGTTACAATCCCAGCACCACCACACCATCTGTGTTGACCTTGGGATATAACCTATCTGAACCTCAATTTACTGTATAAGGGACTTTGTTTCCATGGGATCATAATATGGGAACCAGCTATGCTATTGAAGCAGATAGTACAAGTTTGTACCTATATGAGTCATGTAGAAATTTCTGAGACTCATCAGAGACAAGAAAACAAGCCCTTATTTGCACATTAACACTTTAATCATAAAGATATAAACACATTTCTTACCTTCAAGCAAATATTTCATTAATGGTAGTGTATTAAAAGCAATGCCTTTGATATGAAATGTGTTACTTCATTGGACTTCATAAAATATATAGTCTACATTAAGGGACTATTGTAAAATGTTGTTTACTTTTAATGAACTAGACTAGTGATACCTCAAAACTTTTAATGAAAGTTTCATCTGAACAGGTGGAAAAGAATAATGGATGGAATTCTGAAAAAAATTCTATCAAAACTTTTTTCTACAGATCTTTTGTTTTGGCATGGAGATCACCTCACTGTAGAACCAGAAAACACCCTCTCTCTTCCCAGGAAGTAACCATGTCAGGATCGTGGGGTGGAGGTAGGTGATTCCATAGCACAGGCTGAGAAGAACTGTATTGCAGTTAGTGAAATCAGGGAGTTCAAAGCTGGAAATCATGTTTTGGAAATTAGCTTGAACTTGGGAGGAATGGCACTGAAGTGAGCAGAAGTGAGAGCTGAAGAAGGAGGGGTGGAATATAAGAGATGGGAGGACTCCTGAGTTGATGGTCAGTTGAATCTCTTGGACTAGCGACAAGGGAGAATAAAGGGCCACAGATAGTGACAAAGTCATCACAGGTCATTCATGTTAAGAGAAAGAATGCTGTGATACACAAGATGCTTAAGATTCTCATTGTGCTTTAGGACCTCAGAAAGAGAAGGGTAGCCCAGGCTTGGAAAACACCTTTGCTAGAAATTTGAGAATGGAGAAATTGAATGGCCAAAATCTAGGCAGAACTGAAAGATAAATTGAGACTAACCCCCATGAGAGTGACCATGTCCAGGTTCCCCATCATGATGACAGTATACAAGACGATGAACAGTCCAAAGAGAGGGGTTAAACCAAAGGTAATGATGCTGAGGAAGATCAGTCATCCCTTGGAGAAGGAATTTTGTCACTACACTGGGATTTCTCTCCCATGGTTTCCAAAAGGCATCTAGGACAGAACTCCCAAGACACAGACTCAGCAATCTGGACAGGAATTTACACTGAGAGATCTTCTGGCGCAGTACCTTGCCTTCAGGTTGGTGAGGGTCTCAACTTGTGATTGTCAATGTTAACTCTAATGTCTCTGTTCAACCTCAATGATCTTTTATGGCATAAAAAATGCTCTTTGCTCCACATTTATGGATTTTAAATTCCCTCTCTTAAGGGCTGGTTACCAAATTATGGGAAAGGACAGTGAAATTGAGTGAAGCTAGAAAAGGAAGGCTGCAAAACCCAGAAAGCTGTAAAGAGAACAGGTATACTACATCTTCCACTCTTGCCTTTTTTCCTTGCTGTAACTTGCATCTTCGCATAGATAGTAAGAAAGGGGTCAGACCTAGGGCCCAATCTTGGTGTAGTTTTCACTTAATAATTGAAACCCAAAGGACAAGGACCCTGAGAATAAGTTTTGTTTCTGTTTCCCAATCGAGAAGCAAAGTTCTCACTGTGTCACCCCCTTCTCAATATACTCATGTGTCTTCCCAGTCTTACTGGATTAATTTCCCATTTCACAGTTTGGCATTTAAGGCTCTCTTTCTACAACACGTTTCCAATTATTTCCAGCCTTGGTTTTACTGTCCACGTTCACAAAACTTACAGTGGGGATTTCAACCAGTAACAATTGTATTCCCTCTCTGGCTGAAGTGTAAAAATTAAGTCATGAAGGATGAGACAGCACCATCTTTTTTTTTTTTAACATCATTATTGGAGGATAATTGCTTTACAATGGTGTGTTAGTTTCTGCTTTATAACAAAGTGAATCAGCTATACATATACATATATCCCAATATTCCCTCCCTCTTACTGTCCCTATCCCACCCCTCTAGGTGGTCAAAAAGCACCGAGCTGATCTCCCTGTGCTATGTGGCTGCTTCCCACTAGCTATCTATTTTACATTTGGTAGTATATATAAGTCCATGCCACTCTCTCACTTCATCCCAGCTTACCCTTCCCCTCCCCGTGTCCTCAAGTCCATTCTCTACATCTGTGTCTTTATTCCTGTCCTGCCCCTAGGTTCTTCAGAACAACTTTTTTTTTAGATTCCATATGTATATGTTAGTGTACGGTATTTATCTTACTCTTTCTGACCTATTTCACACTGTATGACAGTCTCTAGATCCATCCACCTCACTACAAATAACTCAATTTCGTTTCTTATTATGGCTGAGTAATATTCCATTGTATATATGTGCCACATCACCTTTATCCATTCATCTGTCAATGGACACTTAGGTTGCTTCCATGTCCTGGCTATTGTAAATAGAGCTGCAATGAACATCGTGACACATGACTATTTTTGAATTATGGTTTCCTCAGGGTATCTGCCCAGTAGTGGGACTGCTGGGTCGTATGGTAGTACTATTTTTAGTTTTTTAAGGAACCTCCATACTTTTCTCCATAGTGGCAGCACCAATTTACATTCCCACGAACAATGCAAAAGGGTTCCCTTTTCCCCACACCCTCTCCAGCATTTGGTGTTTGTAGATTTTTTGATGATGGCCATTCTTATAAGTGTGAGGTGATACCTCATTGTAGTTTTGATTTGCATTTCTCTAATGATTAGTGATGTTGACCGTCCTTTCATGTGTTCGTTGGCAATCTGTGTATCTTCCTTGGAGAAATGTCCACCTAGGTCTTCTGCCCACTCTTGGATTGGGTTGCCTGCTTTTTTGATATTGAGCTGCATGAGCTGCTTGTAAATGTTGGAGATTAATCCATTGTCAGTTGCTTCATTGGCAAATATTTTCTCCCATTCTGAGGGCTGTCTTTTCATCTTGTTTATGTTTTCTTTTGCTGTGCAAAAGCTTTGAAGTTTCATTAGGTCCCATTTGTTTATTTTTGTTTTTATTTCCATTTCTCTAGGAGGTGGGTCAAAAAGGATCTTGCTGTGATTTATGTCATACAGTGTTCTCTATGTTTTCCTCTAAGATTTTTATAGTGTTTGGCCTTACACTTAGGTCTTTAATTCATTTTGAGTTTATTTTTGTGTATGGTGTTAGGGAGTGTTCTAATTTCATTCTTTCACATGTAGCTGTCCAGTTTTCCCAGCACCTCTTATTGAAGAGGCTGTCTTTTCTCCATTGTATATTCTTGCCTCATTTATCAAAAATAAGGTTTGTCTCTGGGCTTTCTATCCTGTTCCATTGATCTATATTTCTGTTTTTGTGCCAGTACCATACTGTCTTGATAACTTTAGCCTTGTAGTATAGTCTGAAGTCCAGGAGCCTGATTCCTCCAGCTCCGTTTTTCTTTCTCAAGATTGCTTTGGCTATTCTGGGTCTTTTGTGTTTCCATACAAATTGTGAAATTTTTTGTTCTAGTTCTGTGAAAAATGCCAGTGGTAATTTGATAGGGGTTGCATTGAATCTGTAGATTGCTTTGGGTAGTAGAGTCATTTTCACAGTGCTGATTCTTCCAATCCAAGAACATGGTATATCTCTCCATCTGTTTGTATCTTCTTTAATTTCTTTCATCAGTTTCTTATACTTTTCTGCATACAGGTCTTTTGTCTCCTTAGGTAGGTTTATTCCTAGGTATTTTATTCTTTTTGTTGCAGTGGTAAATGGGAGTGTTTCCTTAATTCCTCTTTCAGATTTTTCATCATTAGTGTATAGGAATGCAAGAGATTTCAGTGCATTAATTTTGTATCCTGCTACTTTACCAAATTCATTGATTAGCTCTAATAGTTTTCTGGTAGCATCTTTAGGATTCTCTATGTATAGTAGCATGTCATCTGCAAACAGTGACAGCTTTACTTCTTCTTTTCCGATTTGGATTCCTTTTATTTCTTCTTCTTCTCTAATTGCTGTGGCTAAACCTTCCAAAACTATGTTGAATAATAGTGACACCACCATCTTGATACTGTTATGCAGTCCCTGGGATGTGTTGGGGAGCAGAGCCTGAGGGGAAAATAAAAGACCAGGATGCTGCCTGATAATGCAATCTCTTTGTGATCAGACTGAGACACTGGGCCCATAATGATGTCACAATGGGTATGCCTGGGTATATATGGATTTGCTTAACCCAACTATTTGGAATATTCCAACTTCTCACTCTCTTTGAGTCCATTCCAGCCTCTGTGCCCTTATGCTGACCAATATGCTTATGTGCATTTCTCTTCCTCTCAGTAGTCCAAGCTTCTTCTCTGTTAAGTTCCAGCTCCGAATGCTCTCTTTCAGAGGAAGCTTCTCTGATTGTTTCTTTCTCTGTATACCTATTGTCCTTCCTTACTCTCTCTGGAATCTTTTAACAATCACACATATGTTGCTACTATGAATAACTGAATTAAGGCCCTCAACAAGATCCCAAGTCCCCCAAGGCAATCTGCCATGGCCTTTTTAGTCCTCTCTCCATCCAATTCCAGTCCCAAAATTTTATTTTTTCTTGGCATGCATAACTCCACTCCCTCTAGGAGGTTCTAATTCTCTCACCATTCTTTTTCAATCTTTTGCTGGATACTCTTCTTCTACCCAAACTTTAATTGTTGGGATTGTTTCATTCACTCATTTGTATCTTAATTTGATTTACAGTTACACTATGACAGTCTGTGCAAATTGTTCATGAATCTCTTCCCTTCCTTTCCCTTCCCTCTCCCCTCCTCCTCTTTCTCCTTGCCTTCCTCTCCTCTTAAAACATCAACTAACTTGAAAGTGCTGATGACCCCTATTCCATAACTTTAACCCAAATGTTTCTCTTCAGTTTCAGTCCTGTTTCTAGCTGCTTACTGGATGTTCTCTCCTAGATATCAGAGAATGTATCCCAAACCGAATATCTTCTACCTCTTTCAACTTGGCCTTCTCCTTGTATCTCTCATTTCCATTAATTGTCTAATGTTTTACCAATTCATCATCATCATTGGCTTTCTTATGACTACCTCCTATGTCTAATCAGTCACAAAACCTTACTAATTCAACTTCTCAGAAATCTCTCACATCTGTTTATCCCCATCCTTGCATGTGTCTACTGTTATTGCCTTAGTTCTGGTCTTCATACTCTTTTATATGGGTTATTGTAATAGTAACTTTAGTCATCTTTCTTCCTAGCTCCCCCCAGTCCATCTTCCACCTGCTTCTAAAGTTATCTTGCTAAATGAATTTGACCATGTAATTCCTCTGCTTTGGAAATGTTTATAATTCTCCACTGTATACAGTAGAAAGTCCACCCAATTTGACATAGCAGTTTCAGGCCAACACAATCTGGCCCCAAATCAGTTTTCCAGATGTACTTCCCATCATTCCCTCCATGTGCTCTACACTTCAGCTCCACTTAAGCTACAGTTCTCCAGCACATGAATATATAACATAATGTAAAATCCTCTATTTTAATCCTGATTACATTGTTTTAAGGTATTTATAAGTATCCTAAAGGCAAGGACTATGTATTATTCACCTTTGTAGTCTCAGTATTGGGCATAAGTAGATCTCAATAAATATTACATAAACTCATGAATGAATGATAACCTGGATTTGAATTCCATTTCTTTATTAGTTATCCATTTTATACATATTAGTGTATATATGTCAATCCCAATCTCCCAATTCATCACACCACCACCACCTGCCACTTTTTGTGACTTTTGAGCAGTTATCTAAGCTTTCAGAGCCTTAATTTCCACATCTGTAAACTGGGCATAGTAATAATTGCCATCCAGCCCTATAGATTTTGAAGGGAGTTTTACTTTATGTGTCTCTTTTATGTCTTTTAACCTCTAAATTCTCAAAACCCTACCCTGGCTTTGGCAGACAGTGGCAGAAGCAACAAGGGGAGTGTTCTGGGGCCAAACCCTGAGCAGCAGCTGCAGTGGGCCTGCCTCACAGCTGCTGCCTAGGCTCTTGGGAACTTTGCATTGTTAACCCTTTGGGTGTAGTTCTTGAGAACCCTACGGATTATTTAACCTTTAACATTTTGCTTCTTGGTTTCTGGATAACCAACACAGATTATTCACCTACCCAATCTGCTTCATCTTTTCTGGGCAACCCTTCTCAAGCAGACCATAATTAGATAGATACAACACACTCACCAATGTCTCAGATGAAATGACTTCTTAAGCTTTCCCCATCTTGGTGGCTCTCCTGTAGACATGTTTCCCTTTTTCAGTTAACACAGTGCTCCAGGTATGGCTTGACCTGTATAAAGAACTGTTAGACTCAAACCTCTGCTCTTTTAGACATTCATATTGTATTATAGATAGGTCAACTTGCATGATTTTATTTAGCAACTGTGTCACACCCTTGCCTCACATCAGCCTGGGAGCAAGTGTAAAACCCCAGGGCATCTCTACACCAATTGCTGTCACGACAAATCATCCGGTATATGTGTACTTGATGTTCTGAATCTTTAAGGAGAACTGGGAAATTTTAATTAATTTCTATTCACCATTCCAATATCTTGATAATTGTTACTATCTTGATTCTATTATTCAGCTCTCATTCCTGTATTCCTCTCTTCTTATACCCAGCTTTGAGTCATCTGCCTGTTTGATCATTTGTCTGTGTCCTCATCCACATAATCTGTATATTTTTTTCTCCAATTCTTTACTGTGGGAAAATATACATAACTTAAAATTTACCATTTTAAGTTTAAATGGTTAAACCATTTCAATTAACTATTTATTTATTTATTACATATATATACTTATCAACTGAATGTGGCCCCCCCAAAATCCATATGTTGAACTCCTAACCCCCAAAGTGATGGTATTAAGAGGTGGGGCTTTGGGGAGGTAATTAGGTCATGAGCGTGGAGTTGTTATGGATGGGATTAGTACCCTTATAAGAAGAGACAGGAAACCTTGCTCTCTTTCTGTCTGCCCTCTACCATGTGAGTACACAATGGGAAGATGGCCATCTACAAACAAGAAACAGGGCTCTTACCAGAACCTGAACATACTGGCACCCTAATTTTAAACTTCTCAGCCTCCAGAATTGTAATAAATTTCTTTTGTTTAAGCCACCCAGTGTGTGTGTGTGTGTGTGTGTGTTTGTGTGTCTTTGTGTGTATGTATATATATTGAGTACTTACTATAGTTATATATGCCCAATACTGAAAAATTATGAAACATGATTCCAGTTTTTATGAAGCTAATAATTTCCTTGGAGAAGGTGACAGTTTATCTTTTTAACATATCACTATATTTCTAGGTTTTATTTCACCCATACTATAGCAATAGCTCTCTGCTCCTCGATGGTCTGCTCACTTATGGCCTTGGCCTTCCTGGATCCCCAGTGCATCCTCCAAATTATCATTAAAATGGTCTCTTAGAACTCTAAGCTCATTTTCTCAACCTGGATGCACCTTAAACACACCAAAGGACAATAAAAATGTCAAAATCTGGGTTTCAAAATAGATCAGTTAAGCAAGAGTTTCATGGGTAGGGCCTGAACATCCATATTTTTGAAGATCATCACATGATTCTGATGCACAATGAGGGTTGACAACCAGTGCTATAGGCTGATTATGCAGCTCTTCTATTTGAAACTCTACCCTCTTGTGGTCACCTCTACTCAAGCTCCTTTGTATGGCTACAGTGACTTCCATGATCTGGCCTGGGATTCATCTCTTAACACTCTTCATGTTACTCTTCATAATTCAGAAATTTATTCTCTAAATTAGCAGTGCTGCTTCATAACTTTATACCTTTTCATGCACTGTATCCTCTGCTTGAAATATCTTTCCCTTCCTTATCTGTCAAAATATAATTCATCCTTCAAAACTTAAATGACACCTCCTCCAGGAAGTTTTTCCTGAACGTGCTGTCTCTGTAGCTGGTAACTTTTTATTGTTACTTATTATAAAAAATGAATTGTAAGCATTTGTTTACACACGTGTCCGCTATTCAACTGTAAAGTCATTGAGGGCTGGGAATGTGCGTTATTTACTTCTGTAGCCCCAAAACTTAGACACTAGATCTAGCACATAGTAGGTGCCCAATACATATCTGTGGACTGAGTTGATGAATGAATGAATTAATTTTAAAAAATGTTTCAACATCTCTAAGACCGGAAAATAAAGAAGAAATAATGACGTAGATTCAAAAGAAGGGGTTTGTCCGTTGAAAACACTCAGTGAGAGGATCTCTGTCTTTGGGAAAAGGGATTTTGTCTGGAGAAAACTAGGCTGTACTAGGAAGGATAACTAATTCCATGTAGACAGGCAGCCAAGAACAGGCAGTGGCCAAAGTGTTGATGGATGACAGCTGGAAATATGGCTTGTGAACCAACTAAAAATGACACATCAATCTGAACTGCAAAATAAATCATTGACTCCAAAGGTTTTTATTCACTTTAAAATCTCACCCTCCATGAACATTTAATAAGAACACTTCAGATTGTTGTAGCATGTTACCACTTTACACATTCACATACATAATCTCATTTAAACTTCCCAACAACCCTATAAGGACAGCATTATCAACCCTGGTTTAGGATGGAAAAAACTGAGGCTCTAATAAATTCAGTAAATAGTCCAAGGTCACACAGATGATGAGTAGTAGATTCAGAACACAAATAGGCCTTGAGATAATAAAGGGAGATAAAATAAGAAAACCAAAAATATATATAGGGAAAGTAAAGAAAGAAATCCACAATATATACTTTAAATTTCATTCTGGGGTCTATTAACCTCAAGTTTATTAATCTTTTCTCAGTGATGGTAAAGGAATTGGTCAGAGAAAGAGATGCTCCTAGGCTAAGATCAACTGACTATCTATGATGTACTAGGTATGGTGCAAGTCACTTTACATTTAATACCAATGATATCCTTATATGGTAGATATTATTAGCCACAGTTTAAAAATTAACTAATTTGCCTGAAGGTCTGTAAAAATGTTGAACCCTGTTCTAATTGACTCTAAAACCAGTGCAACTTAAATAACATTATATAGTTAATTCCTATATGTTGGTTACACTTAAGAAAAATGTTTTATGAAAGAACTACTTGGAATATCTATTATGTTTTTAAGAAAGTAAGACACAAAGTCAGAGGAAGAAAAGAACGGTGATCTGAGCAGGGTTGAAATAATCATGAAAGTCAACCTGGAGGAAAAGTGGGACTTGAATCTTTTTTTTTTTAACCTCTTTATTGGAGTATAATTTCTTTACACTGGTGTGTTAGTTTCTGCTGTATAACAAAGTGACTCAGCTATACGTATACATATATCCCCATATCCTCTCCCTCTTGAGTCTCTCTTCAACCCTCCCTATCTCACCACTCTAGGTGGTCACAAAGCACAAAGCTGATCTCCCTGTGC
Organism: Monodon monoceros; assembly: GCF_005190385.1. Classification (NCBI taxonomy): domain Eukaryota; kingdom Metazoa; phylum Chordata; class Mammalia; order Artiodactyla; family Monodontidae; genus Monodon; species Monodon monoceros. The sequence continues at coordinate 109,862,368 of NW_021703779.1, forward strand.
TATGTGGCTGCTTCCCACTAGCTATCTATTTTACACTTGGTAGTGTATATATGTCCATGCCACTCTCTCACTTCGCCCCAGCTTACCTTCCCCCTCCCCGTGTCTGCAAGTCCATTCTCTATGTCTGCGCCTTTATTCCTGTCCTGTCCCTAGGTTCTTCAGAACTATTTTTTTTTTTAGATTCCATATATATGTGTTAGAATACGGTATTTGTTTTTCTCTTTCTGACGTACTTCACTCTATATGACAGACTCTAGGTCCACCCACCTCACTACAAATAACTCAATTTCATTTATTTTTATGGCTGAGTAATATTCCATTGTATATATGTGCCACATCTTCTTTATTCATTCATCTATCAATGGACACTTAGGTTGCTCCCATGTCCACCCTGATACCAAAACCAGACAAAGATGTCACAAAGAAAGAAAACTACAGGCCAATATCACTGATGAGCAGAGATGCAAAAATCCTCAACAAAATACTAGCAAACAGAATTGAACAGCACATTAAAAGGATCATACACCATGATCAAGTGGGGTTTATCCCAGGAATGCAAGGATTCTTCAATATATGAAAATCAATCAATGTGATAAACCATATTAACAAATTGAAGGGGACTTGAATCTTGAGGGATGGGTAAAGTTTGTAGCAACAGCTAGGCAAGAAGGGCATTCCAGGAAGGGATAACGACATGGTTGAAGGTACTGAGGAGAGCGGCATCTGCTGGAGAGTCAGTAAAGAACCCAAGAGCGTTGGGTGTAATAGTTTGCTACCATCCAAGAAATGCAGTATGTCCTAACCTTCATGGTTTGAGAAATACATTCTGCCCCCTGAAATTTTGGGGTTTGGGAGAAGTTACTTTCCTGGATACTAACAACAACTGAGGGCCTTTCTGGTACAAGGAAATTGAATTGTTGATTGCTGGACTGTGTTATGAAAGGGAGCAAGCCACTGATTATCATCAGCTCCCTGCAGGGCCCTACTGGCACAACAGTGATAACTGGCAAATAGACCCTGAGATAAGAGCAAGAGAAGAAATGAGAGATGAGATAAGTAGGCTTTTAAAAAAGATACAAAATAGGTATCTTTCATAGATTAGGTATTTTTTATTGAAAAAGTAATACAGGCACTTCATACAAAAAGTTTCAAAGAGTACAAAAGGGTATAACAATGAAAGCCAGTCTACTTCTGCACATACAAACATATGTATATATATCGTTTTTTAATCAAAAAAGGAAAGACACAGTATACTCCATTGTGATCCTTACTTTTTCTTTAATCTCAATAAGCTTTGAAAATCATTATATTTTAAACTGAATGAATATTGTTTCAATATATGAATGTACACTATCTGATCCTATAATAATGGACATTTAGCTTCATCCCAATTTTTCACTGGTACAAATAATGCTGCAATGAATTTGTATATGTATACCTTTTCATGCTTGTACAAGTATTTTCATAAAACAAACTTCTAAAATGAGAATTTTTGAGTCAAGGATAAATGCATTTTTCATATTCATAGATATTGCAAAATTATGCGCACCCAAGAGGATGCACCAATTTATAATCTCACCTACAAGGTATGAAATGCTCATGTCTCTACCCTTACCAACACTAGGCATTACTTAGCCTTTGATATTTTCCAATCTGATGGAGGGAAATGATGTTGCATTATCATTTTAACTTATGTTGCTTTAATTATTAGTAAGGTTACACATATTTTTCTGTGCTTATTGGCCATGTGTAGTTGTTTTTCAGTGAACTGTGTATTTATGGCCTTTATTCATTTTTCTATTTATGTGTTTTCTCTTTTACCTATTGATTTGTAAAAGATCTTTACATATTAAATAACAGTCTACTGTGGATCAGGTGTACTGAAGATGTTTTTTCAGAATTGTTTTTTGACTTTATTGTATTTTCATGCAAAAAATACATTTAAAATATTGTATGTAGTTAGATTTATCAAACTTTTTGTTTTCTGGGTTTCGCATCTTCCTTGGAAAAGCCTTTCCACTTCAAGATTGCATATAATTTTTCCATGTCTTTTCCTGATACCTTTACACAATTGCCCCTTCCATTTGACTCCTTGATACTTCTGGAACTTATTTTTGGGTAAGAAGTTGAGAAATCTCTATTCTATGGCATTAGTTTATCGAGAGTAGTGTTGCCAGATTTAGCAAATAAAAATACAGGATGTCCTGTTAAATTTGATTTCAGATGAACAATGAATTTTTTAGTATAATCATATCCTAATTATTGCACAGGACATATTTATCTGATTATCTGTTGTTTATCAGAAATTAAAAATTACTGTGCGTCTTCTGTTTATAGGCAATCCTAACCAAGCAGAAAGCGAGGAGTAGCTTAAAAGTATAAAATAAAGTTGTGTAGATTGATGATTAACACTTTCTGGTCAGTGGGAAGCCCTTAATACAGGCACTTAGACATTGGCTCGAGCAGAGCAATTACAATTCTGGGGTGTGAATTAAATGAGCTTGTTTTGTCTTCTGGGCTTTGGCTTGAAAAATGAAACCTCTTAAATAAAATGCAAGGGGCTCAATGGATTTAAAGGGTTTTTTGGCTTTCCGACTCTTCTTTAAAAGAAAAATCAGCTTAATAGAAATTGAAAAGATTCTGTTATATTTGTGTCATACTATGACAATTTTAATATATAGGCTTTCTCGTAAGATTAGTGTTTCAAGTTCAAATTATTGGTAAAGTTGCCAAATTGATTTTATCATTTGGAGTTGGTAGGGAAATGTCATTCTTTTAATCACTTTAGATAATGTTTAAGTGGAATTCTTTGTGATTGATTAAGTCTCTTATTTTTTAAGTGACCAAGTGAATTGTATCTGAAATTTGGAATGTCTGTAACTCATGAACATTTGCTTACCTAGTTCTTTACTAAAAATTAACTTTACTTTTAGAACAAGCTCCTTTACTTGCTCCTGTGTTATGTTAAGAAAAGCATTGGGTCTGGAGTTAGAAGACCGACTAAAGACCCAGATCTACATTTTGTTATCTCTGCGCTGTAAACGTTAAATGGCTTAACATCTTTGATCCACCAATTTCCTCATCTATAAAGTGGGCATAGCAATCAAGAATGAAATGAGATGCACAGGCAAAGTGCACTGTGCACAGTGCACAGGCATGGCACTTTATAGGTATTCAATAAATGTCCATTTATTTGTCGATACCTAGATATTAAAAATTATATATATTTGGAAAATCATTTCCATTGATGTTTCTCTAGAAAGTGGAATTTTGTTTAGCATGTGATTTCTCTTTAAAGACTGATGAGTTTTCTATTCTCACAAATATGGGGAAAACCAGATAAATACAAAGATCTAATTTTAGAATGCTCAGTATGAAACAAACAAAACCCACAAAATATACAACAACATGTACCAATGGGGTTCCTTCTGTAAATTTACTGAATTGCAATAATATTGTTTGCCTTTGTTTTATAAAAAATAAGATCCTCTTACCTAACTAAGGGGAAAAAACCACCAGCAAGACTTGGGGTGGCGGTGGAGTGAGCCCAGTGACTTTTCTATCGTGCACCCTTTGAAATAAGCCTATGCTTGGCCACATCAAGTCACAGATGTAGGGCATTTGGTTTCTGCTACTTTTTTTCTCATTGTGAATTTGTCAAGGATTTGTTGTATGCTGTGGAATGGTTAGATGTGGGAAAAGAGCCCAAGCACTGTGGCTGGCCCCAGGATTTCTGGATGAGTGTTGATGATATGTAGGAGTAGGAAGGCTGCTGGTGAGAATGTGTGATATCCAAGAGACACCCAGGGAAAGGTAATGAAGAACAAGGCTTCCCAGAGACAGGATTTTGAATGATAATCCCATAGACTATCTGTTGTCACTTTCTCCAACATACGCTGTACTCCCAACTATAGTCAGCAGCCCTGGATAGGAGTTAGAAGACCTGGGTTCTAGTCATTAATTCTCTATGTGTTCTGCAGCAAGTAATTTCAACTTTCTGGGCCTTGGATTCTTCATCTGTAGAACTGAGGTGATATGTGTGTGGGGTGTGGGTGGGGATAGCTTAACTATCTCCAGGTCTGGTGTAAGAAGAAAATGAGAGAACAGATTTGAGTGTTCTTTGAAAAGGCAAGAAGCGTTATGTAAATAAAACTTCAGATATTATTTGTAATCATTTACAGTGATAGCAATGATAATTTGATAATCAAAAGCAACCAGACATTCTTCTTGATTTACATAAAGTGTGAAGATAGCCTTGGGTAGCATCAAAACCTGGGATTTCTTAGGAAACTTTGGGAGCAGCAAACTGTTCCTTCATCACCTCTTCTTTACCCCTTTTCTCCAGTCAGCTAGCTCATGGCCCAGTCCAGGTCAAGGAGTCTCTCTTTTTTAGTACCTCTCATAAGGATATAGTTATCCTCATATCAATAGCTAGATGTATACTAAAGCTCTACTGAGAGGGGACATTATAGAAGTTTAAAACCATTAACTTTTCAATTTAATTTGAAAATAAAACTCTACTTCAAAATGAAGAGTCATCTGACTTAGGACCAATGAAAGGAAAGTCACGTCATCAATCAAATGAAGAGCTTGGACCAACATATTTCCAAAGTTTTCTTCCAGCTTTGATATTTAAACTAAGAGTCCTTGTGACAAAATCTCAGCTACCTTTCCAATCTAATCTCCCCCTGCTCCCAGCCTCTCATTGTAAGCTAAGTAATTTCCTTTGCCTTCCCTTCCCAACCTTGTCCCAGTGCCCTCCCTCAGCATTTTGATGCACTTTCTTCCAAAAGTAATTTTCATCCCTTTCCTTTTCACCTAGCTAAGCCTATCGAGCCTGAGTTATCAATGATGAAAAAAGGGACTATTGACCTGGCAATGTATTAGGTGCTTTATCTATGTAATTTCTAATCCTTACATAAGCATTTTGAGGTGCACTTTAGTCTTCCCCATTTACAGGAAAGGAAACTGAAGCTCAGGAAGTTCAAGTAACTTGCTCGAGATCACATAACTAGTGGCAAGGTTAGGGTTTGAGTTAAAATCTGTCAGGCTCCATAGTTGTCCCTTCAAGTTCAAGACCCACCTCCCCCAGGCCCAAAGACCTTCACCTTCCTCAGACACCCTCCAGGTCTTCAAATCAAGCCATACATTTAATACTATCTTGCAGTAGACTTATTTTAGTTCATATCTTCTGTTTCCAATTCCTTTTTGAGTTCCCCAAGAGAAAGGACCATAGCTGATTCAGATCTCTATACCCAGTGGCCAGTTCTGTGATTTGCACACAGAAGGAGCTTAATAAATATTTGTTGATGAGTGGACCTCAGAGTAATTTTCTGTTTAAAACTTGTTTAAGTATTGTTGAATATGTTTTTATCAGTGAAAGGAAACTGTAGCTAAGGTAATTTGTGAGCTAAAGCCATTGTTACCTCTGTTGCTAAGGGAAGTCAGTTACCCTGGGATACTAATTAACTGCAGCTATTGTGGAAATTAAGCCAGCAGCCCACAGCGGGTTCAGAGAGCTGATGGGAAGAGGGAAGCTAGAAGGTGTCAAGTAAGAAAGTATCTTTTCTGATTTCAGGAAAAGAGACTAAGGGAGGGGGTAGCTTGTACATTTTCAGCACCATCACACCTCTGTGAAGCTTTTCTCTTCCTTAGTGGGCAGTTTGTTCCCTATAATTAGCTCAAACAGTGGAGGCAAGGTGAATAGACAGCCTATGGCTGAGATCAACTGTTTGGTTTTTGCTAACCATTGAGGGATAAGCATCTGGAGGTAGGGGGCTTTGATGTAAAAGCAACTCCAAGTCTGAATAAAAAGTACCTGTTGGAAGAGACTTTTGACTGTAAGTTATGATACCAGTTGAGCTGATAAAGGGAAAGCAAGAGATCAATAAGAAAAGGTAACAGACTCTACCTAGGGCATCTATTGCATTTAAGAGAATTATATACTCTGATGTCTAAATTGGAGTTCAACAGTTTTAATAAAGAGATTTATAATTCTAGAAAACGTCTGAACAACATACCCAGAGCTCAAATTTTTGGACTTGGCCTCAAGTTGCTCTAACAGACTAGTTCCATCTAGTGATAGTGTACCTACATTGCAGTTTGTTTTTCTGAGAAAATGAAAACGTGGCCTTTATAAGCGGCCACTACAGCACTGAAGTCATGAAATTATTCAACAGCTGAGCACTGGCTTCAGGAGAGGCCCAGGGCTAGGGATGGTGACGCATGTCTGGGGAAGGGAAAGTGAGTGCTTTGCATATTGGCTAAGTGAGACAATAATAAAATTTAGGATTAACAGCAGGAGGTGAGAGCAACAGGCCTCCAAGGAGCATATAAAATAATATTTAGAGACCAAAGCAGGTGGGATTAACTCCTTCCCTACTGACTCATGCTGTTAAAAGATCTGTACAAGAGCTCTGCTAAGTGAGAGAGCCACAAAAAGGTGAGAGGAAAAAAAATTCCAGGGCGGATTCTGACCAGAAGGACAAGAAAACACAATGAAATCCAGCAGCAACATGGTACCCCTCCTTTTAATGAAGTAAATTTAATAAGGTAATTGTCCAAGTTCACCAGAGTGACACAGAGTTTTTCTTTACTCCACACTCACACAGCCAAATGCATGCTGAGTTAAACACCTTCCACTCTGAGCATCCAAAGCACGGTGGACGAAGGTACAGGTCTGACAGTCCCCAACCTGGGCTATTCCGTACTAGGAATCAGTGGAGCAACCACACCCTTTAATGCCAGAGATGTGGAAATAGCCGGGGTGGATCAGGCCTTCTGTATTTCAAATAAAGGTGAGTTTCAGACCTCATCCTGTGGGCAGAGTTCACCAAGCTCACCGGTCTGCAAGAGTAGGCTTTGGGCTGCTGCACTCATATCTGGGGACCTAGACCCTGAAAACATTCTCCAGACTTCACATTTTCCTCTCCCATGGGTAGATATAGCTCCACCGGAGGCACAGATGTTTACCCACCTAGTATCCCCCACCTCCACATCATTCTCTTTAGGGCTACAGCTTCCTGCTCATGCTCAGATTCCACCTCCAACCCATCTCTGGAACAGCCAGTGCGCACCTGTGGCCCTCCTGCTGTGTCCCAAGTATTTGATCATTCTATAAAACCCAAGCTTCTAGTGAATACACTGATTTCAAAGTGCGCCTTCCAGGTTCCTCTTATGTTACAGAGGGTAGAGTGTGGAGGAGTAAGGTTCTGGAGTCTTAACAAAATTTCTCCATTTTGTTCTGATTCGGCATATTAGCAGACAGACAAGACCCTGGACAGGATTTTGCCCCAGCACTTCCAGTTCCACCTCCTCTAAAAAATTTTCCCAGTTTTATCAGCTTTCTTTGATCTTCTACTCCTTTTGAATTCCTGTAATATAAAATCAAGGATTGTAGGCTTTTAAAAGATTTCAGAAACCAGTCAGTAAATGGTTACCTGGAGCAGAAATCCCTTTCATAGGACCCAACACACTTCATCTGACATTGGCCTGACTACCCCTTCTCACTTTTCATAAAACACAGAATCTACCATCTTACCAGGCAGTTATTACAACCTCCATCACTTCCATTAATAGCCCTAGTAGCCAAAAAGATCTCCTCCATCCCACTGATCTCAAATTTCCCATTGTTATAGCCTGAACCCACCGGAGGGAATTGGTAACATTTAAACAAGAACTGTTTTAAACTTTTTCAAAGATTTCTGTTTAAAAAGTATCTTGCTTTGAAAGTGATGCTGTCTCCTACAAAAAACAGTTGGTAGAAATTCTTTTGCTAAAGCAGTTTGTAGTCGTTCCCCTGGGTGTGTGTCTTCTATTAAGGCAATGATCTCAGAATCCTTGCTACAAAAGCCCGAACAAAATGCTAAATCCCTTCAAACATCCCTGGACAGGCAGATATATTGGTGGTCAGCTGCAGAGGGCAGCTTGGAAACTGAAGTCAATCTGCTTTAGCCTCTGTGCTTTAGCAGCATTTTCTTAAATTGCTCTTCCCTGTTGCTGGTTGTTATAAGGCGCCTTCTGTTGAAAGGGAAATTTGTGCATGTAATCCCCAAGAAACACCTAACACAGATCCCTGGAATCATAAATTCACATCAAAGGGGGGAACAGAAAGGAGAAAAATTTGTAGATGGAAAGAATTCCCCCTTTTACCTTGCAAAAGTCATCAGGTAGGACCTTGACTTAAGCTGGAACAAAATAATGATTCATTTATCAGGATTGAAGTGAAAACTCCTGACAGCCAGAAGGGATTCCTTGGGGAGAGAAAAGGGATGGTGACTGCCATGTTGCATAACTCCAGGGGGCACCACTTAACAAGTGGAAGGATGTGGAGAAGGCTCCAAAGAATGGTCCCCTGGTAGCAAATGAAACAGGTGGCTTAGAGAAGGTCTAGGAAACAGGTTGAAACCAGAGTAGGATAGCAAGTGGCTCTGGATAATAAAATCAGATATCATTGACAGTGTAGGTATCTGTATGGAGCTCTAGCTCTGCAGGAGTCTAGGCAAATGAATCCAGCAGAGGACAGAAAAAGCCAGCCCAATTCCAGGTACTGATACATTGCTAGGGAAGGTAGAGGTGTTAATTAATAGAGGGTCAACATGGGAACTTGGGGCACCAGGCTATAAGTCTGACTTATAACAGGAGAGACAGGAGAGTAAAGCAAGACTGGAATGGAAGAACTGAAATTGCTGCTAGGATTTCTGCTAGAAGTAGCAACAGTTCAGAAAAGAGTGAAGGAGAGTTTGCAGTTGGGGAATTTAGTTGCCTGCACTGGAGGAGCTGTAAAAGGCCCAGGAGTTGGGAGCTTACTAGTCTAATCCTAAATGTATTCCTCGAAATCCTGTTCTGCTTCACACAAACAAATTTGAAAACCTGGACTTTTAAATTTTATTTTCTATAACAATAAAAATTACCAAAACTTACTCCCAGGGCACATAGATAGAAAATATAACCAAACAAATTACCATATAAGAAACTGAGAAAATTGTCAAAGAGCAATTCTTCTCCAAAAGCACCAGGCCCAAAATTATTTCATGGGTAAATTCTACCAGATTTTTAAAAAATACATTAAAAAAAATTTTAGGACACTTAAATTTACCAAAAATTTGCAGAGATAGGACAGAGAGTTCCAAAATACCCCATACCATTCTTCCCTTATTTTTAGTATCTTACATTAGTATTGTATATTTGTTAACGAAACAATATCGATACATTACTAATTAAAGTCCATATTTTATTCAGATTTACTAGTTTTCACCTGATGTCCTTTTTCTGTCCCATGATGTCCCAGCCAGGATACCACATTACATATAGTCACCATGTCTCCTTAAGTTCCTCTTGGCTGTGGTGGTTTCTCAGACTTTCCTTGTTTTTGATGGTCTTGGCTGTTCGGAGGAGTACATGTCAAGTATATTGTAGAATATCCCTGAATTGGGATTTCTCTGAAGTTTTCCTCATGATTAGACTGGGTTTATAGACTTTGGGGAAGAAGACCATAGAGGTAAAGTGCCATTCAAGTCATGTCATATTAAGTGAGCATGTTATCATCATGACTTATCACTGTAGACGTTAACCTTGATTACCTGGCCGAGGTAGTATTTGTCTGGTTTCTCTACTGCAAAGTTAGTCCTCTCACTCCCACCTTTTCATACTATACTCTTTGGAAGGAAGTCACTATGTGTAGCCCATGCTTAAGGAGTGAGGAATATCCTGAGGGTGAAGTGTCTATTGAAATTATTCGGAATTCTTCTGCACAGACAATCTATCATCTCTCCCTCATACAATGATTGAGTCAATCATTTATTTACATGATATTTATTTCATGGATATCTACTTCAAATTTTGGGTTATAATCCAATACTATTTTATTTTGCTGTTAAATTATTACAGCTTTGGCCATTGGGAGCTCTTTTAGTTAGGTTCTTTGTCCATTTGACATACTTCCATCATTTTAGGGATTTTTTTTTCATGCTTTCCTACTTTCTGGCACTAGAAGCTTTAAGTTCATTTTGTAAATTCCTGCCCCAGTCCTAGAATCTGCAGTTTCTCCAAGGAACCCTGATTCCTTTTACTGGAGAACAGTATTAAAAACCAATGTCTGGGTGGTAGGTGTGCTTGTTGCTACAGGAGTGTCATTGCTTCTAGGCCCTCTCACCTGAAAGAGAAAGAAAATATATGTATGTATACTGACCTGTGTATGTACACATATCTATAAATATTTCTATATGTAACCATCTGTAACTAAACAAAACATGAGTGCATATCAATGTCTCCAACTCTAATTCATTAGTACATGGATCACTCCAGCCTCTTTTACTTGCTTTTCTGTAAATTTCCACTCCAGTGGTGAGAAACCTGTTTAGCACTATCCACCATCCATTTAATTAATTGTTGAATGCTGGCATACATGTATAACAATGATCAGAATTCATAACCTGTACTCCCATGAGACAAAACTTTACTAACTAAAATACAAGGCTTATGTACATTTCCTTTTGCCTTTAGTCTTACAGATTCCACTCATTTCCAAACTTACTTATGTCAGCCTCTTTTTCCCACACTCCTTTCAGTGAAGTTGTTTCATATACTGATAATAGGTTTAGATTCTCTTGTCATAGTCTGCATTCTTTTCTGTGAACCTCTGACCTCCTAAATGAGTTTTTCATTTGCATACATTGAGATTCACTCTGTGTCGTAAAGTTTTATAGGTTTTGACAAATGCATAGTGTCATGTATCCACCATTACAGTATCACACAAAACAGTTTCACCACCTTTATAAATCTCCTGTGCTTCACCTGTTAACACTCTCCATGGTCTTTCCCTATGTCCCCAGAAACCCTGCCAAATACTGATCTTTTAAACATTTATACTTTTGCCTTTTCCAGAATGTCATATAGCTGGAATCACACAATATGTAGACTTTCCAGATTGGCATTTTTTTACTTAGAAAATATGCATTTAAGATCCATCTATGTGTTTTTGTGGCTTGATATCTCATTTCTTTTTATAGCTGAATAATATTCCATTGTATGAATGTACCACTGTTTATCCATTCACTTATTGAAGGATATGTAAGTATCTTGCAATTTTTAGCAATTGTGAATAATCTGACTTCTTTCAAGGTTTTCTTTGTCTTTGGTTTTCTGAAGTTTTAATATGATATGTCTAGGTGTAGGTTTATTTGTTTGTTTTGACATTTCTTCTGCTTGGTATTCTCTGAATTCCTGGATCTGTCCTTTGTGTCTGTCATATTTTGGAAAGGTCTCTGCTATCACTTCAAATTGCTTCTTCTTTTCCATTCTCTTTTCTCCTTCTGGTATTCCAACTGTGCCTATATTACACCCTTTGAAATTGTCCCACAGTTCTTGTATGCTCTGTTCTGTTTTTAAATCTTTTTTTCTCTCCTTTCATTTCAGTTTAGGAAGTTTCTACTGACCTGTCTTCAAGCTAACTGATTCTTTCCTCAGTTTTAGTCTATGAATGAGATTATCAAAGTAATTCTTTATCTCTGCTACAGTGTTTTTTCATTTCTAGCATTTCCTTTTGATTCTTTTTTAGAATTTCTTTCAGATTATATTACCTATCTATTTTTGCATGTTGTCTATTTTTTCCATTTAAGTCCTTAGCATATTAATTCATAGATATTTTAAATTCCCTGTCTGGTAATTCCAACATTCGTACCGTATCTGAGTCTGGCTCTGATTTGTCTCTTTGGACTGTGTATTTCCTTGACTTTCAGCATGTCATGCAATTTTTTGTTGAAAGCCAGACATGTTGTAGCAGGTAATAAGAAATGAGGTATATTAGTAAAATTATTTATGTTAATCTGCCTAGGAGTTGGACTGAATTTTATGGTTGCTGTAGGTATAGGTGCCAGAGGCCTCACATTCCTCCAGTGTCCTTGTTTTTGTCTCCTCCGTTGATTTGAGGTTTCCATAAGTACTCTTCCTCAGGGAGAGTCTGTTATTTGCAGCTCTTTCAGATGTAATCTACTGTTATTATACTGGCACCTTTTTGGTATGGTGGTAAGGTATAGGGAAAGGGGTTGTATAGTGTTGTATAATCTTACTATTAAATTTCAGTCTCCTAATGGGTCTGTTCTCTAGGCTGTGACCTTCACAAGTGTTTCTTCAGTGGTATAGCTTCCCTCTGTTTGGTGAGACAGGAAAGTTAGAAGGGACTGGAGTGATGGAAATGCCATTCTCCCAGCTGGTATAAGGCTCCAGTAAAGTATTATGCCTTGTACAGTAGGCATTTGTTATGGAGAATGCTCACAGCATATTTCATAAGGATTACTTTTCCCCTCCCCCAGTCACAACCACAAGGGGATCTTTCTCAGTTCTTCACCTTAAAAATCTATTGGGGTTCCTGTAAGTTAAATCCATAAAAGTGTGGCCCCCCAGGAGTTTCTTACTTTCGAACTAGAACATACTGGTCCAAACTTACCCTCAATCAATTTGTCAAAATTACCATTTAAGTATTCCTACCAATGTATGGCTCTAGCAGCTTCTACTCCAGGTAAGTAGATCTGGACTTTGACTCTGAATTCACCTGTTTCTCCAGATTTTGGGGTGGCAGTTTGCCTTGAAACCTCAGTTTTCTGATGCATCTCAGAAGAGTCAGTGGTTTTCAGTTTATTAAGCTATTTCTTGTTGTTAGGACAGAAGTGATGACATCCAAGCTCTTTACATATTGGAGCTAAAACTGGAAGTCTCCAATTCTATCAGATTTTAAAGAAACAAAGTACGTTAATGCTGTTTAACGTGCTATAGAGCAAGAGAGAGAAGAAAAGTTTCCAAACAGATACAAAAAACCTGATACAAGAAAACTATAATCAATTGCCAATTCTTAACACCAATGGAAAAAAAAACAAATTAAATGTCAACAATTAGAAGCCATCAGTCCATTAAAAGAAAAATACACCAAAACAGTGAGTTTAAACCAGAAATGCAAGGAAGATTCAATATTAGGAAATCTATTAATAAAGTTAAACATGCAAATTTGTCAAAGAAAAATCTTATAATCATTTCCAAATACAACATGTCTTTTTATAAAATTCAATGGCCATGCCTGATTAATAAAAGCAAACTATTAATAAAACAGGACAAAATGAACAGAATAGTAATAATAAAGAAATAAAGTGAGAATGAGAAAATAACTAGCATATTGCTAAATGGTATAGTAATACTAGAAGTGTTACTATTTGTCAGAAATAAGGCAGAGACGTCCACTATTATCTCTATTACTTAACATTATTTGAGAACTTTCTAGAGCAAATAGCTAAGAGTGAGAAGAAAGAGACATGAATTTTGAAAAGGAGGAGTTAATTTTTTTTTTATTTTCCACAGATGATATGACTGTATACCTTAAATCAACAACACAAATACATGTAAATTATTAAAAACCGTAAGAACATCATTCTTCCTTTTCTTTTCCCTTCTCTTGGAGATGGTTTGGCTGAGATTTAGAAGGTGACAAGGCTGAGGAGCCAGTGGGCTGAGGAAATCACCAGCCAGGAAATTGATTATATATAAGAATATTGAACATATCAGTAAACATATAGAGAATAATGAGAGCTAGGTATCTCACTGTTGGAGAAGGGATTTACAAATATGGAAAGGGGAAGGCTAGAAAGAGTCCTGGGATGTTGGATTTGAATTGGAGATATTGATGTGTATTAATCACAGGCATACACAGAAAAATAAATATAGATGTATGTGGGGTGTGAGTGTATTGTGTACACACACGAACACATATGTACAAAAATATTTCCTAGCTCTGTATACTAGAGGGCACTGAATGCACAGATCTTGGTTTATAATTATCACCCTTATTTAAAAGGATCCAAGGCTCCTTGGAAAATGACCGATTATGGGACCAGAGCAGGAAAAGTACAAGATGATCCTGGAACATCTTATTGTGTTTGACACATAAGGAGGCAATCAAAGAATTAAGGGGATGTGTCAAAAGGACACTGGATCAAGCCTGAAAGGATTCCCACTAGCCAAATATAGGATAATTTGAGTATCAAAATAAATAATGATAGTGAACGACTACAACCAAATAAATATAGGAATCCATAAGTCCATATAAATACAAAAGATTAATGAGTTTTTAAAAAGGAGGAGAAATAAAAGTTCTTCATTAGAGTAGAATGTAAGCTAATGAATGCATAAGGAATAATGTAAAGAGAAAATCATCATTTGAGAATTACCATAGTAGCAGGTAAGTTAGGCAGGAATCATCAAGGCAAGTTAGTGGGTGTTTGATTGAAGAATGGGGCAGTGGAATAGCCTCAGAGTATCTCCTCAAAAAAGGCAAAAATTATAAGGGAAAAAATGATGACTCTAAAATGCAGAAACTGGAAGACACCATCTTATGCAAGTAAAGAAGACTACCATCATCACTGGTGGAACAGAATTGCCATCATTGCCCCTTGACGCACTGTTTAAAGCACATTATCATTTCTGTGTTCTTTCTGCCAGGGTTGCATGGCTTGAGTTTGGACAGGAGTAATTACCAAATAGGCCCAGGTTGAGGGACATCATACAAAATGGAAGACGTGTACTTACTAAACTGTCAAGGTCATGAAAACAAGAAAAGATTGAGAAAATGTTCTAGACTGCGGAGAATGTAAATAAATGAAGACTAAAAGTAACATGTGATCCTGGATTGCATCTTGGACCAGAAAATAAAAAGGCATAGCTGTACACTTGGCAAATTGAATAGGATCTGTAATTTGGATGGTAGTGCTGTATCAATGTTGATTTGTTGATTTTGATACTCTTATTTCCGACTATGAGAGATAACATCCTTGCTTTTGTGAAGTACAGACTGGAGTATTTTGGGATGATAGGGCATATATCTGAACATTGTTATCAAACCAATTGGTTTATAAAAAAGAGTAATGGGAGACGAGAGGAAGATGGTGGAAGAGTAAGACGTGGAGATCACCTTCCTCCCCAAAGATAAACCAGGAATACATCTACACGTGGAAAAACTCCTACAGAACACCTACTGAAGGCTGGCAGAGGACCTCAGACCTCCCAAAAGACAAGAGAGTCCCCACGTACCTGGGTAGGGCAATAGAAAAAAGAATAAACAGAGACAAAAGAATAGGGATGGGACCTGCACCAGTGGGAGGGAGGAAAGGTTTCCACACACTAGGAAGCCTCTTCGCGGGCGGAGACTGCGGGTGGCGGAGGGGGAAGCTACGGAGCCGCGGAGGAGAGCACAGCAACAGGGGTGCGGAGGGCAAAGCGGTGAGATTCCTGCACAGAGGATTGGTGCCGACCGGCACTCACCAGCCCGAGAGGCTTGTCTGCTCACCTGCCGGGGCGGGCGGGGCTGGGAGCTGAGGCTCGGGGCTTTGGTCAAATCGCAGGGAGAGGACTGGGCTTGGCGCATGAACACAGCCTGCAGGGGTTGGTGCACCACGGGTAGGCGGGAGGGAGTCCGGGCAAGAGTCTGGAGCTGCCGAAGAGGCAAGAGACTTTGTCTTCCCTCTTTGTTTCCTGGTGTGTGAGGAGAGGGGATTAAGAGCGCTACTTAAAGGAGCTCCAGAGACGGGCATGAACCGCGAATATCAGTGTGGACCCCAGAGACGGGCATGAGACGCTAAGGCTGCTGCTGCAGCCACCAAGAAGCCTGTGTGCAAGCACAGGGCACTATCCACACGCCCCTTCAAGGGAGCCTGTGCAGCCCGCCACTGCCAGGGTCCCAGGATCCAGGGACAACTTCCCCGGGAGAACACACAGCACGCCTCAGGCTGGTGCAATGTCACGCCGGCCTCTGCCGCCGCAGGCTCGCCCCGCACTCTGTACCCCTCCCTCCCCCCGGCCTGAGTGAGCCAAAGTCCCCGAAGCAGCTGCTCCTTTAACCCCGTCCTGTCTGAGCAAAGAACAGGCGCCCTCCGGTGACCTACATGCAGAGGCGGGCCCAAATCCAAAGTTGAGCCCCTGGGAGCTGTGAGAACAAAGAAGAGAAAGGGAAATCTCTCCCAGCAGGCTCAGGAGCAGCAGATTAAATCTCCACAGTCAACTTGATGGACCCTGCATCTGTGGAATACCTGAATACACAACGAATCATCCCAAATTGAGGAGATGGACATTGAGAGCAAGATTTATTATTTTTTCCCCTTTTCCTCTTTTTCTGAGTGTGTATGTGTATGCTTCTGTGGGAGGTTTTGTCTGTATAGCTTTGCTTTCACCATTTGTCCTAGGGTTCTATCCGTCCGTTGGTTTTTTTACTCAAAAAATTTTTTTTTCTTAATAATTATTTTTTATTTTAATAACTTTATTTTATTTTATCTTACTTTATTTTCTTCTATCCCCTTCCTTCCTTCCTCCCTCTTTCCCTCCTTCCCGCCCTCTCTCCCTCCCTCCCGCCCTCTCGCTCTCTCCCTTCCTTCCTCCCTCCCTTCCTTCCTTCCTTCCTTCCTTCCTTTCTTTCTTTCTTCCTATCTATCTATCTATCTTTCTTTCTCCTTTACTCCCTTTCATTCTGAGCCGTGTGGATGAAAGGCTCTTGGTGCTGCAGCCAGGCGTCAGGGCTGTGCCTCTGAGGTGGCAGAGCCAACTTCAGGACACTGGTCCACAAGAGACCTCCCAGCTCCACGTAATATCAAATGGCGAAAATCTCCCAGAGATCTCCATCTCAACACCAGCACGCAGCTTCACTCAACGACCAACAAGCTACAGTGCTGGACACCCTATGCCAAACAACAAGCAAGACAGGAACACAACCCCACCCATTAGCAGAGAGGCTGCCTAAAATCATAATAAGTCCACAGAAACCCCAAACACACCACCAGACGTGCACCTGCCCACCAGAAAGACAAAATCCAGCCTCATCCACCAGAACACAGGCACTAGTCCCCTCCATCAGGAAGCCTACACAACCCACTGAACCAACTTTAGCCACTAGGGACAAACACCAAAAACAACGGGAACTACGAACCTGCAGCCTGCAAAAAGGAGACCCCAAACACAGTAAGATAAGCAAAATGAGAAGACAGAAAAACAGCAGATGAAGGAGCAAGATAAGAACCCACCAGACCTAACACATGAAGAGGAAATAGGTGGTCTACCTGAAAAACAATTCAGAATAATGATAGTAAAGATGATCCAAAATCTTGTAAATAGAATAGAGAAAATGCAAAAAACATTTAACAAGGACCTAGAAGAACTAAAGATGAAACAAGCAACGATGAACAACACAATAAGTGAAATTAACAATACTCTACATGGGATCAATAGCAGAATAACTGAGGCAGAAGAATGGATAAGTGACCTGGAAGACAAAATAGTGGAAATAACTACTGCAGAGAAGAATAAAGAAAAAAGAATGAAAATAACTGGGGACAGTCTCAGAGACCTCTGGGACAACATTAAATGCACCAACATTCGAATTATAGGGGTCCCAGAAGAAGAAGAGAAAAAGAAAGGGACTGACAAAATATTTGAAGAGATTATAGTTGAAAACTCCCCTAATATGGGAAAGGAAATAGTTAATCAAGTCCAGGAAGCAAAAACAGACCCATACAGGATACATCCAAGGAGAAATATGCCAAGACACATATTAATCAAACTGTCAAAAATTAAGTACAAAGAAAACATATTAAAAGCAGCAAGGAAGAAACAACAAATAACACTCAAGGGAATACCCATAAGGTTAACAGCTGAACTTTCAGCAGAAACTCTGCAAGCCAGAAGGGACTGACAGGACATATTTAAAGTGATGAAGGAGAAAAACCTCCAACCAAGATTACTCTACCCAGCAAGGATCTCATTCAGATTTGATGGAGAAATTAAAAACTTTACAGACAAGCAAAAGCTGAGAGAGTTCAGCACCACCAAACCAGCTTAACAACAAATGCTAAAGGAACTTCTCTAGGCAAGAAACACAAAACAAGGAAGAGACCTACAATAACAAACCCAAAACAATTAAGAAAATGGGAACAGGGCCATACATATCAATAATTACCTTAAATGTAAATGGACTAAATGCTCCCACCAAAAGACACAGATTGGCTGAATGGATACAAAATCAAGACCCATATATGTGCTGTCTACAAGAGACCCACTTCAGACCTAGAGACACAAAGTGAGGGGATGGAAAAAGATATTCCATGCAAATGGAAACCAAAAGAAATCTGGAGTAGCAATACTCATATCAGACAAAATAGACTTTAAAATAAAGAATATTAGAAGAGACAACGAGGGACACTACATAATGATCAAGGGATCGATCCAAGAAGAAGATATAACAATTGTAAATATTTATGCACCCAACATAGGAGCACCTCAATACATAAGGCAAATACTAACAGCCATAAAAGGGGAAATCGACAGTAACACATTCATAGTAGGGGACTTTAACACCCTACTTTCACCAATGGACAGATCATCCAAAATGAAAACATATAAGGAAACACAAGCTTTAAATGATACATTAAACAAGATGGACTTAATTGATATTTATAGGACATTCCATCCAAAAACAACAGAATACACATTTTCCTCAAGTGCTCATGGAACATTCTCCAGGATAGATCATATATTGGGTCACAAATCAAGCCTTGGTAAATTTAAGAAAATTGAAATTGTATCAAGTATCTTTCCGGACCACAATGCTATGAGACTAGATATCAATTACAGGAAAAGATCTGTAAAAAATACAAACACATGGAGACTAAACAATACACTATTTAATAATGAAGTGATCACTGAAGAAATCAAAGAGGAAATCAAAAACTACCTAGAAAAAAATGACAATGTAGACACGACGACCCAAAACCTATGGGATGCAGCAAAAGCAGTTCTAAGAGGGAAGTTTATAGCAATACAATCCTACCTTAAGAAACAGGAAACATCTCGAATAAACAACCTAACCTTGCACCTAAAGCAATTAGAGAAAAAAAAAGCAAAAAAACCCCAAAGTTAGCAGAAGGAAAGAAATCATAAAAATCAGATCAGAAATAAATGAATAAGAAATGAAGGAAATGATAGCAAAGATCAATAAAACTAAAAGCTGGTTCTTCGAGAAGATAAACAAAATTGATAAACCATTAGCCAGACTCATCAAGGAAAAAAGGGAGAAGACTCAAATCAATAGAATTAGAAATGAAAAAGGAGAAGTAACAACTGACACTGCAGAAACACAAAAGATCATGAGAGATTACTACAAGCAACTCTATGCCAATAAAATGGACAACCTGGAAGAAATGGACAAATTCTCAGAAATGCACAACCTGCGAAGATGGAATCAGGAAGAAATAGAAAATATAAACAGACCAATCACAAGCACTGAAATTGAAACTGTGATTAAAAATCTTCCAACAAACAAAAGCCCAGGACGAGATGGCTTCACAGACGAATCCTATCAAACATTTAGAGAAGAGCTAACACCTTTCTCAAACTCTTCCAAAATATAGTAGAGGGAGGAACACACCCAGACTCATTCTATGAGGCTACCATCACCTTGATACCAAAACCAGACAAGGATGTCACAAAGAGAGAAAACTACAGGCCAATATCACTGATGAACATAGATGTAAAAATCCTCAACAAAATACTAGCAAACAGAATCCAACAGCACATTAAAAGGATCATACACCATGATCAAGTGGGGTTTATCCCAGGAATGCAAGGACTCTTCAATATATGCACATTAATCAATGTGATACACCATATTAAAAAACTGAAGGAGAAAAACCATATGATCATCTCAATAGATGCAGAGAAAGCTTTTGACAAAATTCAACACCCATTATGATAAAAACCCTGCAGAAAGCAGGCATAGAGGGAACTTTACTTAATATAATAAAGGCAGTATATGACAAACCCACAGCCAACGTCATCCTCAATGGTGAAAAACTGAAACCATTTCCACTAAGATCAGGAACAAGACAAGGTTGCCAACTCTCACCACTCTTATTCAACATAGTTTTGGAAGTTTTAGCCACAGCAATCAGAGAAGAAATGGAAATAAAAGGAATCCAAATCGGAAAAGAAGAAGTAAAGCTGTCACTGTTTGCAGATGACATGACACAATACATAGAGAATCCTAATGATGCTACCAGAAAACTACTAGAGCTAATCAACGAATTTGGTAAAGTAGCAGGACACAAAATTAATGCACAGAAATCTCTGGCATTCCTATACACTAATGATGAAAATCTGAAAGTGAAATCAAGAAAACACTCCCATTTACTATTGCAACAAAAAGAATAAAATATCTAAGAATAAACCTACCTAAGGAGACAAAAGACTTGTATGCAGAAAATTATAAGACACTGATGAAAGAAATTAAAGATGACACAAATAGATGGAGAGATATACCATGTTCTTGGATTGGAAGAATCAACATTGTGAAAATGACTCTACTACCCAGAGCAATCTACAGATTCAATGCAATCCCTAACAAACTACCACTGGCATTTTTCACAGAACTAGAAAAAAAATTTTCACAATTTGTATGGAAACACAAAAGACCCCGAATAGCCAAAGCAATCTTGAGAATGAAAAATGGAGCCGGAGGAATCAGGCTCCCTGACTTCAGACTATACTACAAAGCTACAGTAATCAAGACCGTATGGTACTGGCACAAAAACAGAAAGATAAATCAATGGAACAGGATAGAAAGCCCAGAGATAAACCCACGCACATATGGTCACCTTATCTTTGATAAAGGAGGCAGGGATGTACAGTGGAGAAAGGACAGCCTCTTCACTAAGTGGTGCTGGGAAAACTGGACAGGTACATGTAAAAGTTTGAGATTAGATCACTCCCAAACACCATACACAAAAATAAGCTCAAAATGGATTAAAGACCTAAATGTAAGGCCAGAAACTATCAAACTCTTAGAGGAAAACATAGGCAGAACACTGTATGAAAATCACAGCAAGATCCTTTTTGACCCACCTCCTAGAGAAATGGAAATAAAAACAAAAATAACAAATGGGACCTAATGAAGCTTTTGTACAGCAAAGGAAACCATAAACAAGACCAAAAGACAACCCTCAGAATGGGAGAAAATATTTGCCAATGAAGCAACTGACAAAGGATTAATCTCCAAAATTTATAAGCAGCTCAATAACAAAAAACAAACAACCCAATCCAAAAATGGGCAGAAGACCTAAATAGACATTTCTCCAAAGAAGATATACAGACTGCCAACAAACACATGAAAGAATGTTCAACATAATTAATCATTAGAGAAATGCAAATCAAAACTACAATGAGATATCATCTCACACCAGTCAGAATGGCCATCATCAAAAAATCTAGAAACAATAAATGCTGGAGAGGGTGTGGAGAAAAGGGAACACTCTTGCACTGCTGGTAGGAATGTGAATTGGTATAGCCACTATGGAGAACAGTATGGAGGTTCCTTAAAAAACTACAAATAGAAGTACCATATGACCCAGAAATCCCACTAATGGGCATATACCCTGAGAAAACCATAATTCAAAAAGAGTCATGTACCAACATGTTCATTGCAGCTCTATTTACAATAGCCCGGACATGGAAACAACCTAAGTGTCCATCATCGGATGAATGGATAAAAAGATCTGGCACATATATACAATGGAATATTATTCAGCCATAAAAAGAAACGAAATTGAGCTATCTGTAATGAGATGGATGGACCCAGAGTCTGTCATACAGAGTGAAGTAAGTCAGAAAGAGAAAAACAAATACCGTATGCTAACACATATATATGGAATTTAAAAAAAAAATGTCATGAAGAACCTAGGGGCAAGACAGGAATAAAGACACAGACCTACTAGAGAATGGACTTGAGGATATGGGGAGGGGGAAGGATAAGCTGTGACAAAGTGAGAGAGTGGCATGGACATATATACACTACCAAATGTAAAATAGCTAGCTAGTGGGAAGCAGCTGCATAGCACAGGGAGATCAGCTCGGTGCTTTGTGACCACCTAGAAGAGTGGGATAGGGAGGGTGGGAGGGCGGGAGACGCAAGAGGGAAGAGATATGGGAACATATATATATGTATAATTGATTCACTTTGTTATAAAGCAGAAACTAACACACCATTGTAAGGCAATTATACTCCAATAAAGTTGTAAAAAAAAAGAGTAATGAAAAAAAGGAGTAATGATTGTGTGTGTGTTCATGTGTGTGGGTGTGTTTGTCTACAGAGAAAGGGAGAAATGGAATCAGTATGCTAAAATGTTAGCCATTGAGTAATATGGGTGAAGGAGATACAGGAGTTCTTTGTCCTTTCAACTTACTAGTAAGGTTGAAATATTTCACAAAAATACTGAATCACCATGCTGTACTCCTGAAACTAACACAATATTATAAATCAACTATACTTCAATTTTTAAAAAAGAAATGAAAAAATAAATCCACCATGCAACTTTGTAATTTAGGCCTGAGAAGGTCATTAAAATAAATATTGTATAAGATAGAAAAAAATAAGAGCTATAAATATTGCTAAATCACCTTTTCTAAAGCAGAGAAAGTATTATCAAGCATTCTGTATTAAGATTTATATCGTTCAAAATTAATCCAAACTTATATTTACTTATTAATAAACATATTTTATTCTTTAAAAAATAGGAGAGATCAATAAGACCAATAACACAAAAATAAAATTAAAAATGCAAGTGTTCATATGTAAACACATTTTTAAATTTAAAAATTTTTTTAAACACATTTTTTAAATGCCATGAAAAAAAACATAACGTTTACAATTGCAACTATAAGAGCAAACAAACAAAAAAAAGAAAAACAAATGTCGTATATTAATGCATATATGTGGAATCTGAAAAAATTGGTAGAGACAATCTTATTTACAGAACAAAAATAGAGACACAGACGTGGAGAACAAACGTATGGATACCAAGGGGGAAAGGGGTGGAGTGGGATGAACTGGGAGATTGGGATTGACATATACACTACTGATACTATGTATAAAATAGGTAATTAATGAGAAGGTACTGTAGAGCACAGGGAACTCAACTCAATGCTGTGGTGACCTAAATGAGAAGGAAATCCAAAAAAGAGGGAATATATGTATACATATAGCCGATTCACTTTGCTGTACAGTATAAACTAACACAATATTGTAAAGCAGCTATAATCCAATAAAAAATAGAAAATAAATGCTATTGAATACATAGAGCATAGCAATTTAAAAATGTAAACATATACTATATTTTGAAAAATTATATCCTTTGCAGCTATTTAAACATATAATGAAAAATTTTAGATGTCAAGTTAAAATTTTTAAAACCACTAACTTACAGTTTTTTCTATTCTCTCCTTTGTACTATAACTATTTGTTTTCAAACTTTATCCCCTTTATGAGTATGCACGTGAGTGAGGATAGAGATCACGTTTTCTAAGTTTTGTATCTTTTACAAAACTTTAATGAAGTGTTTTGTTCATAAAAAAGAAGTAGACTAAGAATAGACATAACTAGAAATGTATAGGGAGCACATAAAGAAAATATAAAACATTGCATTGGGTCATAAAAGTTAAATGAATGGGATGACATACTTTGTTGTTTAAATTCACCTATAATGTTAACATGATCCTATTATAACGCTAACAGGAATTTTTTTAACTTTATTTTTTAGAGCATTTTTAAGTTTATGACATTTACAACATTGGGAGGTAGTTATAGAAATTTCCCAGATACCCCTTGCCTCCACACATGCATACCTGACACCTTTATCAACATCACTCACCAGAATGATACTTTTTCTTAAACCAAGGATGAACCCACATTGACACATCATTATTAGCCAAAGCCCTAACGGTTTACCTTAGGGTTCACTCTTGGTGTTGTACATTCTCTGTGTTTGGACAAATGCATAGTGACACATATCCATCACTATAGGCATTTTTTTAATTAATCAAGCTTATTTTAAAATTCCTCTGGGAAAAAATCATTGAAGAATAAACAAGGCCTTTCTGCAAAAGAATAATAATGAAATGGAACTGGCATACAACGTCTTATGCATTATAAAGTAAAGAGACCCAAATCATACTGGAATTTGGTATATTGAAAAGACGGCATTTAAAATCAGTAGGAAGAAGAGATGATTCAATTAATAAATGGTGCTGAGACAAATGTGTTTCCCACTAGAAAAAAAAAGAGTTGGCTCCTGATCTCATGCCATAAACCAAAATAAATTTCAGGTGGATCAAAGATTCAAATTAAAAAATTAAGACAAAGTACTAGAAGAAAATATAGGAGCTCTTGTCTTTCATTTCAGAGTAGAGAAGACCTTTCTAAGTATGACACAAACCGAGAAGCCATAAAAGAAAAGACAGGTAAATTAACTATTCAAATCTTTATGAATTTTTGCTTCTGGAAAAATAGAATCTATTCAATTTTTCTAACTTACCCAGCTAAGTACAGATAAAAACCTTGGATATTATGTATAAAACAACCATTAAAATATTGAAAGTGGAGGGGAAAAGAGAGATAGGCCTGGGACCTCAGGACCCAAGGAATGGCATGGTGGAGAGTTCCCTAAGTATTCATTTTTCTTCATATTCCCAGACTAGGTAATGGAGAACCTGGAAATCTGGAAGCACCAATGGGCACTGATAAAAAAAAGAAAATAAAGAAATAAGAAAAGCCTGCTCTCTCTAGCTAAAGGGCCAGAAAAGGGGCAACCTAACAAAACAGAAATTTTTAGACAGTAAGTGTTCTACTCTGACTACACACCACAGAAAGTCTTTGGCTCCACCCACACTCTTGCCAGCAAATGTTAATGAAGAGTGTAGACTTGCACCTTCCTCAGGCTATAAAGTGTCTTGACACCCTTGTCAGGGTGGTGTCAGAGTGGGGATTTGGGACATTCACCCACACTTGGCAGTAATGAGACATCCTCTCATCCACAATATCCATGGAAACCACAAGGGGAGCAGGAAGGAGATGCCCCTCCCTCTTGCAGTCAGTGTGGTATCACTGGAGGCCTAGTAGAGAAATCAAACTCCCACACCTGACCAGTGACCATCAGTAATGAAAATCTCATCTGCACCCTGCCTTGTATCAATAGAGACCAAATGGGAACATGAGCAATATCAGAAAACTAGAGCAATATCAGAGGAAACTTACTAAAACCCAACATTTAAATAAACTCCAGAGTATCATAACATAACAAAAATATCTGAGTTTTAACCAAAAATCATACCAAGAACCAGAAAAATCTCAACTTCAATGAAAAAAGACAACTAACAGATACCAACCTTAAGATGACAGAGATTTGAGAATTAAAAGCACTCATCATAATAATGATTCAACAGAAAATTACAAACACACTTGAAACAAATGAAAAAATTAGGAAGTCTCAACCAAAAATAGAAAGTCTCAGCAAAGAAACTGAAGATATAAAGAAGAAATACATGGAAATATTAAAACTGAAAAATATAATAACTGAAATAAAAAACTAAATAGATAAGATCAGCAGAAGAATGAACAGGACATAGGAAATAATCAGTGAACTTGAAGATAGAGAAGTTAAAATTACCCAATTTGAACAACAGAGAGAAAATAGAGCTTTAAAAAATGAATAGACCCTCAGGAACATGTGGAACTATAATAAAATAACTATCATTCATGTCATTGTAGTCTCATAAGAATTGAGAAAGATGATGGGAATAAAAAAATTTGAAGCTTAAGATAAAAAGTAAAAAACAAAGTTTAAAGGTATAATGGCTAAGAATTTCCCAAATTTGGCAGAAGGCCAACAGATTCATGAAGCTGAGCAAATCCTAAACACCAAAAATATTCATGCCAAGACACATCATGATTAAATTCCTGAAAATCAAAAACAAAGAAAAAGTGTGTAAGCTGCCAGAGAAAAACACCTTATCAGTAGGGACAAGGCTATTAAAATGATAAGGAATTCCTCATCAGAACTGATGGAGGACAGAAGAAAATGGCAAAATATTTTTCAAATTCTGAAAGAAAAGAACTGTCAGCTCAGAATCATACATCCAGTGAAAATATCCTTCAGGAAAGAAGGAGAAATCAAGATATTCTCAAATGAAGGAACACTAAGAATTTTTCACTAGTAGATCTACCCTAAGAATGGCTAAAGAGAGGTTCTCTGAACAGAATGGAAATGATAAATGAAGGAATCTTGGAATATTAGGGAAGAAGGAAGAACAATGGAAAGAGAAAATATATGAGCAAATATAATTTTAACACTGCCTGATATGGTTCTCAAAGTATGTAGAGAAAATATTTAAGACAATTATATAGTAAGTGGAGGAGGGTAAAGAGATGGAAAAGGGAGTAAGTTTTCTAGTCTTCGTTTAAATAGGTAAAATGTTGATACCAGTAGACTTGCATAAGTTATACATATATATAATGCAATACTTACTGCAAATAGTAAGAAAAGCTATACAATGAGACACTCTCAAAAACACTATATAGGGACCTAACAGACATATGCAGAACATTCCATCCAACAGCAACACAATACACATTCTTCTCAAACACCCATGAAGCATTACCCTGGATAAATCACATGTGAGGACACAAAACAAGCCTTAACAAATTTAAGAAGACTGGAATCATACCAAGTATCTTTTCTGACCATAATGGAATGAAACTAGAAATCAATAGCAGAAGGAAAAATGGAAAATGTATAAACATGTGGAAACTAAACAACACATTCTTGAATAACCAATAGGTCATAAAAGAAATCAAAAGGGAAATTAGAAAATACGTTGAGACAAATAAAAGCAAGACACAAGATAGCATACCAAAATTTATATGATGCAGCAAAAAGAAAACAAAGAGGGAAGTTTAATGCAATAAATGTATATATTAAAAAAGAAAGCTCCCAAATAAACCACCTAACTTTACAGCTCAAGGAACTGAAAAAAGAAGAACAAACTAAGCCCAGAGTTAGCAGGAGGTAGGAAATAATAAAGATTAGAGCAAAAATAAAAAACTAGAGAATAGGAAAACAATAGAAAAATCAACAAAATTAAGAATTGATTTTTTAAAAGCTCAAAGAAATTGACAAACCGTTAGCCACACTAAGAAAAAAAAATAGAGATGACTCAAATAATAACCAGAAATGAAAGAACCATTACAACTAATGCCACAGAAATAAAACATATTATAAGAGACTATTACAAACAATTATGTGACAACTGGATAATCTAGAAGAGAAGAATAAATTCTGAGAAACATACAACCTACCAAAACCAAATCATGAAGAAACAGAAAATCTGAAGAGACCTATGACTAGTAAGGAGGTTGTATCAATAATGAAAAACTTCCTTAAAAAGAAAAGTCAAGTACAAACAGCTTCACTGGTCAATTCTACCAAATACTTAAAGGATTAATGTCAATCCTTCTCAAACTCTTCCAAAATATTAAGGTGAAGGGAACACTTCCAAACTGATTTTATAAGTGTATCATAAGTATACACTTATACCAAAACCTGGAAAAAAGCTAGAAGAAAAGAAAATTACAGGCCAATAACCTTAATGAATATAGATGCAAATATCAGGAAAATACTAGCTAATCTAACTCAACAGTACATTAAAAGGATCATACACTATGACCTACTGGGATTTATCCCTGGGAAGCAAGGATGGTTCAACATATGAAAATCAGTCAACAACATACACCATATCAACAAAACAAGAGATAAAAATCACACGATCACCTCAGGAGATGCAGAAAAATATTTGACAAAATTTAAAACTCATGAGAAAAACACTCAACAAACTAGGAATAGAAGAAATTACCTCGACTTAATAAAGGTCATATATAAAAAGCCCCTAGCTAACATCATTCTTAATGGTGAAAAACTGAAAGCTTTTCCTCTAAGACTGGAACAAGGCAAGACTTCCCACTCTCACTACTTCTATTCAACATAGTTTTGGAAGTCCTAGTCACAGCAATCAGAAAATAAAAAGAGATAAAAGGCATCCATATTGGAAAGGAAGAATTAAAGCTGTCACTATTTGCAGATGACATCATACTATGTATAGAAAATCCTAAAGACTCCACTAAAAAACTACTAGAACTACTAAATGAATTCAGTAAATTTGCAGGGTACAAAATAAATATACAGAAATCTGTTGTGTTCCTATATACTAATAATGAACTATCAGAAAGAGAAATTTTTAAAAACAATCTCATTTATAATTGCACCAAATAAAATACCTAGGAATAAATTTAACCAAGGAGGTAAAAGATCTGTATATTGAAAACTACAAGATATTAACAAAAAAAAAATTGAAGCGAACAGAAATAAATGGAAAGACATACTGTGCTCATGGATCCGAAAAATTAATATTGTTAAAACGGACATATTATCCAAAGCAATCTACAGATTCAATGCACCCTCTATCAAAATTCCAATAGTATTTTTCACAGAAATAGAACAAACAATCCTAAAATTTGTATGGAACAACAAACTACCCTGAATAGCCAAGGCAATCTTGAGAAAGAACAAACTTGTAAAAGAACAAAACACTTCCTGATTTCAAACCATAAGTTATTATAATTAAAACAGTATGGTATTGGCATAAAAGCAGACACATAAATCAATGAAATATAATGGAAAGCCCAGAAATAAACCCACACATATATGGTCAATTAATTTACAACAAAGAAGCCAAGAGTATACAGTGGAGAAAGGACATTCTCTTTAATAAATGGGGTTGGAAAATTCGACAGCCACACGCAAAGGAATGAAACTGGACCACTATTTTACACCATACAAAAAAACAAAAGTTAACTAAAAATGGATGAAATACTTGAATGTAAAACCTGAAACCATTAAATTTCAAGAATAAAACATAGATGGTGGGGCTTCCCTGGTGGCGCAGTGGTTGAGAGTCCGCCTGCCGATGCAGGGGATGTGGGTTCGTACCCCGGTCCGGGAGGATCCCACGTGCCGTGGAGCGGCTGGGACCATGAGCCATGGCTGCTGAGCCTGCACATCTGGAGCCTGTGCTCCACAGCGGGAAAGGCCACAACAGTGAGAGGTCCGCGTACCGCAAAAAAAAAAACAAAAAAAAAACATAGATGGTAAGCTTCTTGACATAGGTCTTGGTGATGATTTTTTTAACCTAATACCAAAAGCAAAAATGACAAAAGCAAAAATAACAAGTGCGACTACATCATTTTAAAAGCTTCTGCACAAGGAAGGAAACCAGAAAAAAAATGAAAAGACAGCCTACTGAATAGGATTAAAACACATATATTTGATAAAGGATAATACGCCAAATATATAAAGAACTCATACAACTTAATAGCAAAATAAAATCTGATTTAAAACAATAGGAAGAAGATCTGAATAGACATTTTTCCAAAGATGACATAGAGATGGCCAACAGGAACATGACCAGATGCTCAACATCACTAATCACCAGGGAAATGCAAATCAAAACCGCAATGATATATCACCTCACACCTCTCAGAACGGCTATTATCAAAAAGAGAATATATAACAAGTGCTGGTGAGAATGTGGAAAAAAGGGGGCACTAATATACTGTTGGTGGGAATGTAAATTGGTACAACGACTATGAAAAACAGTATGGAGGGTCCTCAAAAAATTAGAATAGAGCTACCATGTAATTTAGCAATTCCACTTCTGGGTATTTATCCAAAGAAAATTAAAACACTAATTCTAAAAGAAATATGCACCCAATGTTCATTGCAGCATTGTTTACAATAGCTAAGATATGGCAACAAACTAAGTGTTCACTGAGGGATGAATGGATAAGGAAATTATATATATATATATATATATAAAATGGAATATTATTCAGCCATAAAGAAAAGAATGATATGCTACCATTTACCACAACGTGCACGGATCTCAAGGACATTATGATAAATGAAATAAGCCAGAGAGAGAAAGACAAATACTGTACGATGTCTCTTATATGTGGAATCCAAAATTAAAAAAAAAAAAGTTCATAGATACAGAGAATGGATTTGCAGTTATAAGGGGTGAGAGGTGAGAAAAATGGGAGAACTGATTTTTTTTAGTTTAAATGAACTGAATATTTTTAATGATTTACAATATAAAATAATCTGAATCATAAAACAAGACACTATTTTATTTATTTATTTTTAAATTTTTTTTAATCTTTTTTTATTGGAGTATAATTGCTTTAAAATCGGGTGTCACTTTCTGCTTTATAACAAAGTGAATCAGCTATACATATACATATATCCCAAACCTCCTCCATCTTGCGTCTCCTTCCCACACTCCATGTCCCACCCCTCTAGGTGGCCACAAAGCACCCAGCTGATTTCCTTGTGCTATGTGGCTGCTTCTCACTAGCTATCTATTTTACATTTGGTAGTATATATAAGTGTATGCCACTCTCTCACTTCGTCCCAGCTTATACTTCCCCCTCCCCATGTCCTCAAGTCCATTCTGTACATCCGAGTCTTTATTCCTGCCCTACCCCTGGGTTCTTCAGAACCATTTTGTTTGCTTGTTTTTAGATTCCATATATGTGTTAGCATACGGTATTTGTTTCTCTCTCTGACTTACTTCATTCTGTATGACAGACTCTAGGTCCATCCATTTCACTACAAATAACTCAGATTTGTTTCTTTTTATGGCTGAGCAATATTCCATTGAATATATGTGCCACATCTTCTTTATCCATTCATCTGTCGATGGACACTTAAGTTGCTTCCATATTCTAGCTATTGTAAATAGAGCTGCAATGAACATTGTGGTATATGACTCTTTTTGAAATATGGTTTCTTCAGGGTATATGCCCAGTAGTGGGATTGCTGGGTCGTATGGTAGTTATATTTTTAGTTTTTTAGGGAACCTCCATACTGTTCTCCATAGTGGCTGTATCAATTTACATTCCCACCAACAGTGCAAGAGGGTCCCGTTTTCTCCACACCCACTCCAGCATTTATTGTTTGTAGATTTTTGGATGATGGCCATTCTGACTGGGGTGAGGTGATACCTCATTGTAGTTTTGATTTGCATTTCTCTAATGATTAGTGTTGTTGAGCATACTTTCATGTGTTTGTAGGCAATCTGTATATCTTCTTTGGAGAAATGTCTATTTAGGTCTTCTGCCCAATTTTGGATTGGGTTGTTTGATTTTTGATATTGAGCTGTATGAGCTGCTTATAAGTTTTGGAGATAAATCCTTTGTCAGTTGCTTCATTGGCAAATATCTTCTCCCATTCTGAGGGCTGTCTTTTCATCTTGTTTATGCTTTCCTTTGCTGTGCAAAAGTTTTTAAGTTTCATTAGGTCCCATTTGTTTATTTTTGTTTTTATTTCCATTTCTCTAGGAGGTGGGTCAAAAAGAATCTTGCTGTGATTTATGTCATAGAGTGTTCTGCCAATGTTTTCCTCTAAGGGTTTTATAGTGCCTGGCCTTACATTTAGGTCTTTAATCCATTTTGAGTTTATTTTTGTGTATGGTGTTACGGAGGGTTCTAATTTCATTCTTTTACATGTACCTGTCCAGTGTTCTCAGCACCACTTATTGAAGAGGCTGTCTTTTCTCCACTGTATATTCTTGCCTCCTTTATCAAAAATAAGGTGACCATATGTGCGTGCGTTTATCTCTGGGCTTTCTATCCTGTTCCATTGATCTATATTTCTGTTTTTGTGCCAGTGCCATACTGTCTTCATTACTGTACCTCTGTAGTATAGTCTGATGTCCAGGAGACTGATTCCTCCAACTTCGTTTTTCTTCTCAAGATTGCTTTGGCTATTCACGGTCTTTTGTATTTTTGTACAAATTGTAAAATTTTTTGTTCTAGTTCTGTGATAAATGCCATTGGTAGTTTGATATGGATTGCATTGATTCTGTAGATTGCTTTGGGTAGTAGAGTCTTTTTCACAAGTTGATTCTTCCAATCCAAGAACATGGTATATCTCTCCATCTGTTTGTATCATCTTTAATACCTTTCATCAGTGTCTTATAGTTTTCAGCATACAGGTCTTTGGTCTCCCTCGGTAGGTTTATTCCTAGGTATTTTATTCTTTTTGTGGCAGTGGTAAATGGGAGTGTTCCCTAATTTCTCTTTCAGATTTCTGATCATTACTGTATAGGAATGTGAGAGATTTCAGTGCATTAAATTTGTATCCAGCTACTTTACCAAATTCATTGATTAGCTCTAGTAGTTTTCTGGTAGCATCTTTAGGATACTCTATGCATAGTATCATGTCATCTGCAAACAGAGACAGCTTTACTTCTTTTCCAATTTGGATTCCTTTTATTTCTTTTTCTTCTCTGATTGCTGTGGCTAAAACTTCCAAAACTTGTTGAAGAATAGTGGTGAGGCTGGTCAAGCTTGCCTTGTTCCTGATCTTAGAGGAAATGGTTTCAGTTTGTCACCATTGAGAATGATGTTGGCTGTGGGCTTGTCATACATGGCCTTTATTACGTTGAGGTAAATTCCCTCTATGCCTACTTTCTGTAGGGTTTTTATCATAAATGGGTGTTGAATTTTGTGAAAAGCTTTTTCTGCATCTATTGAGATTATCATATGGTTTTTCTCCTACAATTTGTTAACATGGTTTATCACCTTGATTGATTTGCATATACTGAAGAATCCTGGCATTCCTGGGATAAACCCCTGTTGATCATGGTGTATGATCCTTTTAATGTGCTGTTGGATTCTGTTTGCCAGTATTTTGTTGACGATTTTTGCACCTATGTTCATCAGTGATATTGGCCTGTAATTTTCTTTCTTTGTGTCATCTTTGTCTGGTTTTGGTATCAGGGTGATGGTGGCCTCATAGAATGAGTTTGGGAGTGTTCCTCCCATGCTATATTTTGGAAGAGTTTGAGAAGGATAGGTGTTAGCTCTTCTCTAAATGTTTGATAGAATTTGCCTGTGAAGCCATCTTGTCCTGGGCTTTTGTTTGTTGGAAGATTTTTAATGACAGTCTCCATTTCAAGCTTGTGATTGTTCTATTTATATTTTCTATTTCCTCCTGGTTCAGTCTTGGAAGGTTGTGCTTTTCTAAGAAGTTGTCCATTTCTTCCAGGTTGTCCATTTTATTGGCATATTGTTGCTTGTAGTAATCTCTCATGATCCTTTGTATTTCTGCAGTGTCAGTTGTTCCTTCTCCATTTCTAATTCTATTGAGTCTTATTTTTTTTCTTGATGAGTCTGGTTAATGGTTTATCAATTTTGTTTATCTTCTCAAAGAACCAGCTTTTAGTTTTATTGATCTTTGCTATCGTTTCCTTCATTTCTTTTTATTTATTTCTGATCTGATCTTTATGGTTTCCTTCCTTCTACTAAATTTGGGGTTTGTTTGTTCTTCTTTCTCTAATTGCTTTAGGTATAATGTTAGGTTGTGTATTTGAGATGTTTCTTGTATCTTCAGGTAGGATTCTATTGCTATAAAGTTCCCTCTTAGAACTGCTTATGCTGCATCCGATAGGTTTTGAGTCATCATGTTTTCATTGTCATTTCTTTCTAGGTATTTTTTGATTTCCTCTCATTTCCTCAGTGATCTCTTGTTATTAAGTAGTGTATTTTTTAGGCTCCATGTGTTTTTATTCTTCACTGATTTTTTCGTGTCACTGATATATAGTCTCTTAGCATTGTGGCCGGAAAAAATACTTGATAAGATTCCAATTTTCTTAAATTTACTGAGGCTTGGTTTGTGACCCAAGATATGATGTATCCTGGAGAATGTTCCATGAGCACTTGAGATGGAAGTGTATTCTGTTGTTTTTGGATGGAATGTGCTACAAATATCAATTAAGTGCATATTGTTTAATGTATCATTTAAAGCTGTGTTTCCTTATTTATTTTCATTTTGGATGATCTGTCCATTGGTGAAGGTGGGATGTTAAAGTCCCCTGCTATGATTGTGTTACTGTCGATTTCTCCTTTTATGGCTGTTAGTATTTGCCTTATGTATTGTGGTGCTCCTATGTTGGGTGCATAAATATTTACAATTGTTATATCTCGTCTTGGATTGATCCTTTCATCATTATGTACTGCCCTTCTTTGTCTCTTGTAATAATCTTTATTTTAAAGTGTATTTTGTCTGATATGAGAATTGCTACTCCAGCTTCGTTTTGATTTCCATTTGCATGGAATATCTTTTTCCATCCCCTCATTTTCAGTCTCTATGTGTCCCTAGGTCTGAAGTAGGTCTCTTGTAGACAGCATATATATGGGTCTTGTTTTGTATCCAGTCAGTCAGTCTATGTCTTTTGGTGGGAGCATTTAATCCATTTACATTTAAGGTAATTATCAATATGTATGTTCCTATTACCATTTTCTTGTTTTGGGTTGTTATTGTAGGTCTTTTCCTTCTCTTGTGTTTCCTGCCTAGAGAAGTTCCTTCAGTATTTGTTGTATTGCTGGTTTGGTGGTGCTGAGTTCCCTTAGGTTTTCCTTGTCTGTAACTGTTTTAATTTCTCCATCGAATCTGAATGAGATCCTTGCTGGGTAGAGCAATCTTGGTTGTAGTTTTTTCCGTTTCATCACTTTAAATGTGTCGTGCCACTCCCTTCTGGCTTGCAGAGTTTCTGCTGAAAGATCAGCTGTTAACCTTTTGGGGATTCCCTTGTATGTTACTTGCTGTTTTCCCCTTGCTGCTTTTAATATTGTTTCTTTGTGTTTAATTTTTGATAGTTCGATTAATATGTGTCTTCGTGTGTTTCTCCTTGGATTTAGCCTGTATTGGACTTTCTGTGCTTCCTCGACCTGATTGACTATTTCCTTTCCCCTATTAGTGAAGTTTTCAACTATAATCTCTTCAAATATTTTCTCAGTCCCTTTCTTTTTCTCTTCTTCTTTTGGACCCCTATATTTCGAGTGTTGGTGCGTTTAATGTTGTCCAGAGGTCTCTGGGACTGTCCTCAATTCTTTTCATTCTTTTTTATTTATTCTGCTCTGCAGTAGTTATTTCTACTATTTTATCTTCCAGGTCACTTATCAATTCTTCTACCTCAGTTTTTCTGCTATTGATTCCCTCTAGAGAACTTTTTATTTCATTTATTGTGTTGTTCATCATTGTTTCTTTGCTCTTTCGTTCTTCTAGGTCCTTGTTAAACATTTCTTGTATTTTCTCCATTCTCCTTCCAAGATTTTGGATCATCCTTACTGTCATTACTCTGAATTCTTCTTCAGGTAGACTGCCTATTTCCTCTTCATTTGTTTGGTCTGGTGGGTTTTTGCCTTGCTCCTTTATCTGCTGCATATTTCTGTGTCTTTTCATTTTGCTTAACTTACTGTTGGGGGTCTGCTTTTTGCAGGCTGCAGGTTTGTAGTTCCCGTTTTTGTGTGTGTGTCTGCTCCCAGTGGGTAAGGTTGGTTCAGTGGGTTGTGTAGGCTTCCTGGTGTAGGGGACTAGTGCCTGTGTTCTGGTGGATGAGGCTGGATCTTGTCTTTCTGTTGGGCAGGAGCACGTCTGGTGGTGTGTTTTGGGGTGTCTGTGACCTTATTATGATTTTAGGCAGCCTCCCTGCTAATGGGTGCAGTTGTGTTCCTGTCTTGCTTGTTGTTTGGCATAGGGTGTCCAGCACTGTAGCTTGCTGGTTGTTGAGTGGACCTGGGTCTTAGCATTGAGATGGAGATCTCTGGGAGAGCTTTTGTCATTTGATACTATGTGGAGCCAGGAGGTCTCTGGTGGACCAATGTCCTGAACTTGGATCTCCCACCTCAGAGGCTCAGGGCTGACACCCAGCTGGAGAACCAAGTCCCTGTTAGCCACACAGCTCAGAAGAAAAGGGACAAAAAAGGAAGAAGGAAAAGAAAGAAAGAACAAAAGAAAGAAAGAAAGAAAGAAAGAAAGAAAGAAAGAAAATAAAAGAAATAAAGTTATTAAAATGTTTCATTATTAAAAATAAAAAATTAAAAAGTAACTTAAAAGAAGAAAAAAAGAAAAGAAAGAAAGAACAAAGAGAACAACCCAACCAAAAAACAAATCCACCAATGATAACAAGCACTAAGTACTATAAAAAAAATAAAAAACGGGACAGACAGAACCCTAGGACAAATGGTAAAACCTAATCTATACAGACAAAAATCACACAAAGAAGCATACACATGCACACTCACAAAAAGAGAAAAAGGAAAAACATATATATATCTTTTGGGAAGTCTGAGGTCTTCTGCCAGTGTTCAGTAAGTGTTCTGTAGAAGTTGTTCCACATGTAGATGTATTTTTGATGTATTTGTGGGGAGGAAGGTGATCTCCATTTCTTATTCCTCTGCCATCTTTAAGGTCTCCCCCCAAGACACTATTTTAAAAGATGAGGCAGGTATCATAAACAACCAAGTGGAAATTATAGAACTGAAAAAGATATCCTTTGAAATTAAAAGTTTTATGACTAAATTAAACAACAGATTTGATAGAATCAAAAAGAGAATTAGAAAACTGAAAGATAAATCTAAAGACATAATCCTGATGGATACCTGAATGGAAAATATTCAGACATAGAGGATAAAATGAAGATATTTAAATCATGTGTAGTAAGAGTTCTCAGAAAATAGAATGAATGGGAGAAACGCAATATTCAGAGAACATATGTATATGTCTTAAAACCAATGTAAAGAAAAAACAATGAAGAAAGTGAGATGGTTATTAAGTACTAGTCTCTTGACTCTCTTTTCTAGCATAGTAAATAATACCACTATACATTGAATAATTATTGTCATTCTTTGCTATACTGTATATTATAGTTTTCTCTCCTGTCCAGAAAAAAAAGTGTCTAACAGTCAATGAGAAAAAGACCCACAACTTAATTGAAAATTGGGCCAAAAAAATGAACAACAGTTCACAGAAAACTGTTTAAATACAGCAAACGTAAAGCCAAGATCAATAGGTTTAATAATACATTGCATTGACAAAAATGTGTGTCAAAAACACCCTCATGTATTATTGTTGGTGGTGTAGTCTTTGAAGTCTCATTTCATTTGGTCCAGCAAATCTAGTTTAATTAATTTGTCTTTCAGATATACTTACACATGTTTTCAAAGATGTATGCACAAATATATTTATTGCACTTTGTTGCAGCAGCAAAAGACAGAAAGCAATCTTAATGTCCATTAATAGGGACTGATTCATTATTGTGCATTCATGCTATGAAATACCATGCAGTCATTAAACAAAGAATAAAGTACCTCTGCATTGTTTGATGCAGTGGATTGAAACTCACAGACATTGAAAACAAACTTATGGTTACAAAAGGGGAAAGGAGGGTGGGGGGAGGGATAAATTAGACGGTTGGGATTAACATATATACACTAATATATATAAAATAGATAATCAGCAGGGACCTACTATATAGCACAGAGAACTATTCTCAATATTTTCTAATAACATATAAGGGAAGAGAATCTGAAAAAGGCCATATATATGTGTATATATTTATATAACTATATATATATATATGTATAACTGAATCCCTGTGCTGTACACCTGAAACTAACATGATATTGATATTATAAATCAACTATACGTCAATAAAAAAAGAAAACATATTCAAAAATTCTTGTCAGTACAATCAAAAAGCTCAAAGTCTGTGCCACCATCCCTTGAACTTAGTTGGGGCTTTGCAACTGAATAGAATAGAGCAGAAATGATGGTGCATGACTTCCAAGGCTAGGTTAGAAAAGATCATGCAACATCTACCAGTTTCTCTTAGGACAATTGCTCTAGGAGCATTTAGTTACCATGCATGTAATCTGGCTATCGTGAAGCCACCATAATGGGGGTGGGGGGTAAGAAGCCGGAAGAAAAGCATAGGAGAGAAAGAGAGAGAAAAAAAAAGAGAGAAACAGAGAAAGGCAGATAGACAAAGATGGAGGGAGATATGTCTGAGGAGGAATTGGTCCTTGTCCCCAGATGCCAGATATATTAAGTGATGGAAGCCTGTAGCTATAAAACTATTCCACCCCAAATTACCATCTGATTGCAACCACATGAGGGATCCTGAGTAAGAATTCCTACCTGAGTCCAGTCCACCTCAGATTCATGATCAAAATAAATGATTTTTACTGTTTTGTCACTCTTTTGAGGTTTTTTTCTTGTGCCCGAATAGATAACTGGAATAGCTCATATAGAACATTCTCTAAAATATAATTTTATATGAAAAAAGTAAGGTGCAGAAGTGTGTACAGTGAAATAATTTTTACATTTTTCAAAGGCATGTTTTAATGTGTTTATAACATGGAAGGATGAATAAAGATGGATAAGAATAGTTGCTCCTTCAGAGGAAAACTGGAGGACTGGAGATAGTAGATAAGAGGGAAACTTTTCACTGTATACCACTTACTACCATTTAAAAATGTTTTACCATATGTATGTGATATTTTAAAATTTTACCTTGTATCATTTATGAAGCAGAAATAGGATTTGTTTAGGAGTAGAACTCACTTTTTAAAAATTTATTTATTGATATTTATTTGTTTATTTTGGCTGTGCTGGGTCTTAGTTGTGGCATGAGGACTTCTTAGTTGTGGCATGCTTGTGGGATCTAGTTCCCAGACCAGGGATCGAACCTGGGCCCCCTGCATTGGGAGCACAGAGTCTTTCCTACTGGACCACCATGGAAGTCCCAGAACTCACTTTTATGAAGCAAACGTTCCATTATTTCCTTCTGGTTAGTAATGCCAGTCACAGGGAATCTTTCTATGGCTCCTAAAAAGACACTACTTATACTAACACCTAGTTAGAAATAGACAGGCTGATCTTTCTCTTAAGTAACCACCTTATATAGATATAATTCACATATTTAGATACAACATAACAATTTAAATTGCACAATTAAATGATTTTTACTATATTAACAGAGTTGTACAACTGTCATCACAATCAATTTTAGAATATTTTCATCATCCTCCCCAAAATCCTTGTACCCATTAGCAGTTACTCCTGATTCTCCTCTCCTCCAGCCCCTGGCAACCACTAGTATATATTTTGTCTCCATAGATTTACCCATTCAGAGCATTGCATATAAATGGAATCATAGAGTATATGGTCTTTTATGACTGGTTTCTTTCACTTAGCATAATGATTTCAAGATTCACTCATGTTGTAGCATGTATCAGTACTTCCATCCTTCTTATAGCTAAATAATATTCCTTTGTTTGGATGTACCACATGTGTTCACTCATTCATTGATGGACACTTGGATAGTTGCAACTTTTTGGCTACGGTAGATAATGTTTCTATGAAACTTTATGTATAAGTTTTTGTGTGAACATATATTTTCATTTTTCTTGGGTATATACTTAGGAGTGAAAATTCTATGTCATATGGTAACTCTATGTTTAACTTTTTGAGGACCTGTCTGACTAAACAGTGGTGACACCATTTTGCATTCCCGCCAGCAGTTTATGAAGTTTCCAATTTCTCCACATCCTTGCCAATAAACTGATTCTTAGAAGAAGTGACAAGGGCATAGACACAGAAGAAAGATATGAGGAAGAGATGTGGTGAGGGGATCAGGACAGAGACAAGGAAACAGACAAAGCAGGTAGAAAGGCTGGTGGACTCAAAGAATCCAAGACTTCAGGAAGATATTAAGCTTGTCTGGATTTAAAATCCCTGATCTTCCAATTGTATTATATTTCTATGTGAGACACAAAAGGTGGAAATGAGAAAAAAGTTAGGTTAGAGAAAGAAGATAGGAAAACACTTAATGAGATCATTCTTTCTCTATGGAGACAGAAATAACAAAGTCCCAATTTAGGCGCTGGACATGCAAAGTCATATCTGATCCTTGAAGAAAGGATAGTTCATTCTTTATCCTGGATTGAAGCTATGTTCTTGCATCTGCCACCACCTTGCCACTATCACCTCTAATCAGATACAAAGGAGCAGCAACATCTCATCCAGGGTCTTGCTTCTCCATATTTGGGATTCCCCATCACTTGGGCTCCATGGTTTAGAAGATGACTTAATTGTATTCTTGGAGCCTGAGACCAGAACATTACAGGCTTAATGGGTGTTGTTAGATATTACAAATGGTGTTTTTGACTTGTGAGTAAGGAAATGAAAGTTACACCCTTCACATATGAAGAATTTTAATTCCACTACCCACTATATCTTTTTAATGGAATGCAGTTGCAAACCTTCCCAAATTGCTTCTTGTTTATTCAACTGTGTAAATGAAGATCTACTGCCTGACTTTCTCCTTAGGTGTAAGTTTTACTACTAATGGCAAATTTTTCTTGAATGCTTTTTATGTACATTATCTTATTGAGTTCCCACAATAATCTAGACAGGAAGAAACTGTGATTACCTTTAGGTTTTTCATGAGAAAACTGAGGTTATGTTGCTTTTGGCTTGATCAGAGGTTCAAGTTAAAGATGAGTGAATATTGTTGGATAAACACAAGATCTAGCTCTCAAGAAAATGCCTACTGGAGGTGGGTGGAGGGGAGGGTGGGTGGAGGGTTTTCAATGCTGGCAATTATCAAGTAGAAAGGGAGACAGTCATCTATCCAGATGGTTTAGACTAATGATTCCCAACATGTTCCATGTTATGACACACTAATTTTGTCTAATTTTACTAATTCCCCAAAGCAATATGTGGGTTCTTAAAAGTAATTAAAGTAGAATTAAATATTATGTTAATTAAACATGCCTTTAAATGAATTTAAATGATGTAAATTGGTTTTACCCCTTGGGATAACTGCAAATTGCCTATACTGATTTTGTGACAACTCTGAGTAGGAACCAAAACTAGAGGACCAAACCAGAATATCTCTCAGATCCCTGAATTTGTGTCTTAGGAGGTTTATCTCAGATGCCTTTTGGGAACTATGCAAGGAAGTTTCAGTGTTATGGCAAAGTTCATTCTCCTAGAGCTGACTGATCCTCCTCAGATTTACTTTTATTTTAACTCTTCTCTTGGGCTACTCATCCTCCTCTATGCTATCACTATAGTACCAAAACTGGCTGGTCATCTTCATTGGGGTAAGTCCCCTTTTATTTCTCTGTGCTGCTTAGATTTCTTTACTCACTGTGCCCATGGCCAGCATCCTGTCCAACTTGTTTTCCAAGCACCAAGGGCCATCAACTCCAGTGTCCTTATCAGCTCTTATGTTTTACACTCTATTCTGCAACTTCTACTACTGACCACTTCTTTTGTGATACTCCTCCTTTGATTAAACTGCTGTGCTTTCCTCCTTATCCTCTGTGACTCTGAAGCCTTTAATTTCCTCTGCACTGCATTCACAAACACCCGTCTTCCTTACCATCCTCAGAAGGCTCTCAGCTCCAGGGAAAGTACAAGTCCTTCTTGTACTGGCCTCCCATCTGACTGCTCTCAGCCTAGGTTATAGAACCAGGGCATTCACCTGCTTTTCCCCTGACATCCTTGGGATGAACACTCAGTGGCTGGCACAGGCTGGTTTCAGTGTTCTACACTGAAATAATATGCATGTTCAACTCCATAATCTAAGGGAAAATGTCTAGTAAAATATTTTAGAATATCAGCTTTTTCTCTTTTCCACCTGTTCAAATGAAAGTATCATTTAAAGCCTTTGTGTTCACATGAGATTTTATCATAGAAGATAATTCTTCTTCCTAGTAACTTCATTTAGCCAAGGCTCATATGAATTTAACAAAATGTAGTCACATTCAAATTGTGTATTTCATCTCTTGCTTTGAGCACATTGATAGAAGCTAGATGTTCTTCTTATCAGTCTTTTCAAAGTTCTTTGTTAACAATTAATCATGAGAGTTCATCCATACAGTGGGTATTATGCAGCCATTAAACTCAAGAGGAAGAACACTTATCGACATGCATATTTATCTAACATATTTTTAAGTGAAAAGGACATGGCACAAAATAGCATTACATTATTATTTCACTAAAAATACATTTATAGACACACACATACACACACACGTATGCATGTATTAAAAAGCATAACACTAAAAGGACATATAACAAAGTACTGATGGTTGTCTCCAGGTGCTGATTCATATTCCTCTTATTTCTCCATATTTTCCAATTTCTCAATAATGAGCATGCCACTCTTTTATAATCAGAAAAAAAGTAATTTTAGATAATTCAATTAGTTACCAAGGTCAATCAGCATGTGTGGAAAAGGTGGCAGTTCTTACTGAAGAGAAATTAACACCTTTATTGTTGTTTTGAATCGAGGTTACATTTTTTAAGGTAGGAACACATCTCTAAATTTAAAATGTAAGTTAGTGGGAACTTATTGAGCTCTAAATAGTCATTTCACATATCCCTTTTCAAGAAATACATAAAGTAAAACCAACTTATATTTGACTTTTTCTTTAAGTACTTAAAGATACTGAAGTATCTCTCACCTCTCTCCCCATTCTCTTATTTATGCTTCCATACTGCCTAGAATAAGTTTGTATACACCATGAATACTTAGAAAATATTTGTTGATGGACTTGCTTATTTCTGTTTTCCATTAATCCCAGCCGAGCCATGTTCTCAGAATTCTACAAAATGGATTCTGCCTCTTCAGAAGCCTGATATCTGTTCCTACTGCCCCTGTTTAGTGCTTTGGGTCCCAGAACTCCACTTGTGCAGTGTGAGACAGACCTCAGCTAGTTCCAAGCTCCAGGATTTCTCCCCTTGCAGGGATTGTGGGTTTACTCCAGCCAGTCCCCCTGATCCACAGAGGCTTGACCAGGAGGCCACTCAATATCCAGGAGGCCAGACGGGGACATTCATCCCTGGATGGGACACGCCTGACCACATCCTCCAGGAAACCCAAGTGGCTGACAGAAGACGTGTCAGCTCCGGGCCAAAGGAGTCCCTGAGATGTCCTTGGCTTGGACAATAGCTAGGAACCACACAGCCGGCCGGACTCCGCAGCTCAGCCTTTGGGGGCTGTAGGATCCTGTCACTGGGACCCCCAGCACCACCCTTCCCCCAATATCGGAGCATCTGCACAGGCCCCCGATTCAGCCTGAGGACTGCCTCTGGCTGAGTTCAGTGTGGCTGAGAACTGTCTCAGCAGGGTCCTTCAGTCAGAGAGACCAAGACCAAATGCTTCTCTGAGCACCGCCACCTGGAGCGGTGCTGGGGAGGGAGGCCCAGCCCGGAATAGCTGGAGAAGCCCACCCCCCAAGTGTAGCTGACTGCAGCCCACCCTGTGTGCATGCGGGGCGGGGATGGAGGGCTTGGAGACGTGCTGAGAGCTCCCTGGAAAGCAAGGCTTAGCTTCTCCTGCAACTTTGAGTGGCAGATGCAGAGAGGGGTTAGTGATTATTCTGTTATAGCATCTGAGGGGACAGAGTTGCTGCCTTAACTTATGGAGACCTCCCTCCACCCACCATCCCTCATCCCCTCACTGAGAGGGGACTTGCTCCCTCTGGAAGGGCTGGCCTAGGCCCCACTGGTTTCACACCTCGTTCTGACTCCATGACTGTCCATGTCCCTAAGGGCTGGAGCTGCAGCAGCAGGACTGAGATAGGAACGCCAGAGATTGCCTTGGAGAGTCTTTTCCATTAGCCCTATAATTAAGAACCACTATTTATAAGACAATAAGGATATCCTCTTCTTGAGAGCTTGTTGGAGAAGCAGCAGCACTAGATGTGAGGTCCCTGAGGTTGAGCTTGGTAGTTTTGAGATCCAGTAAGGTACAGCCTAACACTAACTCAAATGGGTCCCGAGTCTGTAAAAGAAGAAACTCTAAACTGTACCACTGACAGCTGGCTGGGCTCACTCAGTTTGTATAAATCTAGTGGACTTCCCCTTAAGCCTGAGAAGTCACTGGAGACTAAGTCTGGTTATATGCTGTGTAAGCTGGGTAAATACCATTTGGAACACAGGCCTACAGCAGATCCAGAGTAAACAAAACCTGATGCCTGTATTGAATACCTGAAAATTGTAGAACCCTACAATAAGGATAAGGATATTCTTATTATCCTTATTTTACAGATAAGAAAACTGAGGTAGAAAAGTTAAGTAACTTGTCTAAGGTCAAAGAATTAGAAAGTGAGGGAGGTGGGCCTCAAAGTCTGGCAGTCTGAATCAGAGCTTGTGCTCTTAACCACTACATTATACTGCCTGACAAAGATAAAAGAAATCCTTCTCTCTAAGCACAACTGGCTTCATGGACATGTGATCAGTGCAGTGGTACAGCACCCTGAGCTTAGAAGAGCCTTGTACTTGGGGTTTAATGCCACTGTCTTAATTTTAATAATTTGAATCTGTGCTTTGTAAGTGAAAACCAAAATGTGATAGAATAATTGAGTAGGCACTTGAAGCTTGGAGTCTCAGCTAGCACATAGTCCCATCTTTCACTGCTTCTTCACCTCCCTGGGACAGATTATTGACTGCCCACTTCCCTGTCCATTAATACTCAGGGCCCCACCCAGCCTCTTCTTCTCTGTCTCACCCAGTGACCGCTGCAACCCTCCACTCTCAGGGATCTGGGCATGGGCCCAGGGAGGATTGGGGTCAGGTACACATGCCCTGCAACATCTCAGGGTTAGACGTGATGACAGCCAGCCATCCTGGCCCCAGGGTGGTAATGCCATTGCACATTTGGCAGATCACCCAGCAGGGCTCATTGCCCACCCTGATCCAGGTACCTAATGCATCCTGGTGTAGAGGTTGCAATACCCTTGGGGGTCACTTGTCCACCATGGGTTGGGGCAGCTGACCCATGGGAAGAGGATATGCCTGGTTCTACCTACTCACTCCTGACCAGGGTACAATGCATCTGTCCAGCAGGTAGGAGGAGGACCCAGAAGCCAGTGGGCCCCGCACATGTGCATCAGATCACAGGGTGGGGTCACAGGGCACTTGTGAGGCTATACACTTGCCCCACAAGTATCCCTGTGCCTGAGAGGGTATGACATTAAATGGAAAATTTTAAGCACCATAAGAGGTTGAGAGAGACACTCCAGTAGAAAGGAAAAAACTTTTTATCTGAATATCTTTAACAGCACTTTTTCTTGCTTTTTGAACAGGGACTTCACATTAACATTTTGCACTGGGGCTACAAATTCTGACTGTAAGGACTGTCTA
Source organism: Monodon monoceros (assembly GCF_005190385.1). Lineage (NCBI taxonomy): Eukaryota > Metazoa > Chordata > Mammalia > Artiodactyla > Monodontidae > Monodon > Monodon monoceros. The sequence continues at coordinate 109,907,334 of NW_021703779.1, forward strand.
TTACTAAAGTATTTTAGTAATTTAGTAATTTTGCCAGTTCTGACTGTAAGGACTGTCTATTACTAAAGTATTTTGTTATTCCCTGAGATCTACCATTCCCTGTGTAGAAATGATGAAGCTGATGAGGTTTTAACTGTCTCTAGTCTTGCTGGGGCTGTTTAGAGGATAGGGGGACACTTCTACTTGCCAAGGAAGAAGCCCATTTTGTCCCAAACTCCCAGCTGTGTTAAGTATCTCACATCACGAGAGGGGCTTAGGAGGATGTGGTAGTAGACAATATTCTGTGGTATGAATCAGGAGACCTGAATTCCAAATCTGCCTCTCCCTCTGACTAGCTGAGAATGCTGCTCTCCCTTGGGGACACTGTGTGTCCTCATATGTGAAAAGAGCAGTTTCAATTAACCTAGCGTTTTCAGACGGTCATTGAGTTTCTAGAGCAGTGCCTCAGAGAGGGAGAGGTGAGTGCTAGGCAATGGGGCTGTAGGCACCCCACACTTTTCCAGCCAAATCTGTTCCACTTCTGTTTTATATTTTTTGTTCTGCATTGGAATTCACTTAAAGAAATAATTCCAATGCTTAAAAAATTAAAACCCATAATTCTCAATGATCTCTATGGGCCCTTATACCTCTGAGTTCTGATTGTGAGAGTCTTTAACCTTGAATCCTACAAAAAGGATGGTCTTTATTCCAGGAAGAAATCTATGATATGCATGGGCTGGTTACCATAGAAGAAGAGAAATCCAGGGAGGACAAGGGGTTAAAGGGCAAATGCCTGGGTGGTATAGAACTAAAAGATAAGGGCAATGAAGAGGAGGTTCAGGTTCCCTACTGTGGGCTGAGTGTTAACAGAAAACATCCATAAAACCAGGAGATTCAGCTAGATGATCATGTCTCAAGAGGTAAGATTTTCTACCTCTCCTCCATTATGTGATAGAATGTAACAATGTTTTGTGGATAAAATGAACTGAATAAGGAAAAGGGTTAGTTGGGAATGAACTTCAACTCTGCTAATGTTTTTTGAGCCTTTACCGGGTACCAAACTTTAGGCTAGACTTCGGGTGGAAGATAAAAAAATTAACCAAATATGGCTCCATCTTTACAAAAGTGTTTCAACATAGGTGAGCAAAACAGAAATTCTGAAAAATGCACAGAGTATTTTATAAGGCCAAGCATCATAATGGTAAAATAGAGGTGCAAAGTACAATGGGAAAACAGTGTATGAATACTCACTTCCATCTGAAATGTCAAGAAAAGTTATCTGGAAATGAAGATTGGATTTAAGTTTGGACTTTAAAAATGAATAGGACTTGGACGAGCAGGACCTGAAGACCTTCACATGCCAAATTTAGAAGTTTGGAATATGTGTTATAGGCAAAGAGAAACATGGAAAAGTTGTAAGCAGTGTGGAGGTTAGGAGAAGGCTGATCTGGTTGGATTTACATTTAAACCACTGGGCTTGTTATGTGAAAAGTAAATTTAATAGGATCCAGGGTGGATTCAAAGAGAGGAGTTAAAAGACTATTTTGCTAATCCAGGCAAGAAAGGAGTGTGCCATGATCCAGCACAGTGCCAGTGGCAGTGAAAAAGAAACTAATACAAGAGGCATTTGGGAGGGAGAATTGACAGGATTTGGTAATTGATTAAATACAGGGAGCTAAAGGGCAGGGAAGTAACAAGGACTCACTCAGGTTTTGGGCTTAAGAAACTGGGTGATGCCATTCACTCAGGGTACAAGGAAAGAGGAGAGCAGGTTTAGAAGAGTTCAGTATCTGAATGTTAAGTTTGAAGTGCCTAAGGAACTTTCAAATGGAGGTTCTACTTGGTAACTAGATATAATTATCTGGAGCTCTAAGGGGATTGGTTTTCACACAGCTACCAAATAAACCACATTCCCTCACAACTGGGTTTTAGGAGTCCTTGGCAGATGGCTACTAAGGCTAGACAGTTTCTGGGAATAGAGGCAGAGACAAAACCAGTCTTGAGGCCCCAAAATTGCATCTAGCCTAGATGTAGCTAAATACTACTTTCTATTTTCCTTGCAGCTTGAGCCACTCAATTACTTTTCCCCAACTAGTGGTTTGATATTGGTCACTTTCTCTTCTCTTGGCCCTGATTTCCTCATCTATAAAAGTAAGATATTAAGGTTTTATATTCTTCAGATATAGGATTGTTTTTATGGATAGCCTGTTGTTCAACATATTTAGATAACATAGCAATATCCATGCATTTCGTGCATCTTTACAAATTCTGAGGACTAGCCATGGACTAATAAACTAGCTGGGGTTCGACTTACACTTGTGTTTCCTATTGGAAGTATATTCAGAAATACTAATGGACTTGGCTCAGATCCATTCAAACTTTGCATTAAAAAAAATCCCATCGCTGTAATTCAGGCCTGGAATTTTCATTAATAAATGATCCATTGTTCCTTGCAAAGGATCTTCAAATCCTAGTCTAGCTAGTGAAACCAATCTCTTGTTTGGCTGAGTACTGCTCTCTTTAAGATTTATCCCTGTAGGGCTTCCCTGGTGGCACAGTGGCTGAGAGTCCACCTGCCGATGCAGGGGGCACGGGTTCGTGCCCTGGTTCCAGAAGATCCCACATGCCGCGGAGCGGCTGGGCCCATGAGCCATGGCCGCTGAGCCTGCGTGTCCGGAGCCTGTGCTCCGCAATGGGAGAGGCCACAACAGTGAGAGGCCCGCGTACCACAAAAAATAAAAAGATTTATCCCTGTAAATCTCAATAATCGCACATGTGAATTCATATATAGACTTACATTTTACAGCTTCACTGTGGCAGATATCGTAGAGCATTTGGAAAATACACATCTAGGAATATTCTGAGTCCTTATGAAAGATATGGATTTAACTTAATTCAGCCTAAGGGATATCAAGGAAATCCTCTATATAAGTACATGAGTGGTAAAGCAAAGGAATTAATGTTCTCTTCTATAACTTATAGTCAAATTACATTGTTTTCTAACCTTGTTATCTTGGAATTAACTCATGACTAGTGTTATACTCGTTCACAACTCAGACTGACATATTCATACCCACATACATTATTTCCTCTTCTTAAAGTATTTCTTATCAGTTGTTTCAGAAAATACACATCATTTTGTCCATATAATTTCTTCCTATTATATTGCTGTTTATCTAAGCATCTACACCTAAACACTTAGCCAGAGCAATTCAATTATTCTTAAAAGGCTTTATTCGCAGGTAAGGAAAACACTGTGAATAGAACTGTGAGCAAGTCTTCATAGAATATATTACATTTTGGAGACACAGAATGGGGGATTAGGGACTTTTCTTCAATATTTTCTGTACAGCAACTTTCACTTCCTGGTTTCTCAAACTATAGATGAGAGGATTTGACACTGGGATCACCATTGCATAAAACACTGAGACCATCTGATTTCCTGCCTGGGATCCATGTTGAGAGGGCTGAAAGTAGGTGTACATAGTTGTTCCATAGTATAGGCCAACAGTAGTCAAGTGGGAAGCACAGGTAGAGAAAGGTTTTTGCCTGCCAGAAGCTGAGGGAATTCTCAGGATAGTCATGAGGACAGACAGGTAGGAGACAAGGATTACCATAATGGAGGTGAACAGGGTGAATCCTCCGCAGCCAACAATCAAGATCTGGGTGACCCAGTGGTCTGAGCAAGCCAGTGCTGACAGTAGAGGGATGTCACAGAAGTGAGGAAGGACATGTGGTTGACAGAACGATAGTTGTGTGATGGAAGTTGTCACAGAAACCATGTTAACTAATCCACCAAGGTAGCATCCTGCTACCAATTTGAGACGACGGACTCTAGACATGGTGATGTGGTAGCGCAGTGGGTGACAAATGGCAGTATAGAGGTCATAGGCCATGGAAGCCAAAATGTTGCATTCAGCGGAGGCAAAGATTATGAACAAGCCCATTTGAGTCACACATCCAAGGAAAGAAACAGCCTGCAACTTAGATAACAAATTTGCTAAAGTCTCTGGGATCGTGACAGAAGAAAAACAGACATCAAGAAAGGACAGATTAGAGAGGAAAAAATACCTGGGGGTGTGGAGGCAGGGACTGACTCTGATCAGGACTACCAGGCCTAGATTCCCCAACACAGTGACAATATAAACAATAAGGAAGACTCCAAATAGCAGGACCCCAAGCTGAGGGTTATCTGTCATGCCCAGAAGGATGAGGTCAGTCACTGTAGATGAATTCTCCATCAACACAAGCTGGGTATTATCCTTGATGAGGTAAGAATGCTTCTGACATGCTTTAAGTGAGGAAATAATAGAAAACTGGATGATACGGGTAAAACAGTCCCACTCAAAACACATGAATCCACAGCATTCTCCAACCCTTCCCTGCGTCTACAATCTCACTTTAAACACCTTCCCAAATAGTATCACTATTTCCCAAGCATAACATTGGGAAAGTAACGATAGGAGAAAAAAGGGGAAGGAAAACGAGGTAAAGAAAATTCAGAAAGCAAAAGGAACAAAGAAGTAAGAAAGTAAAAGCCTAGGATGCAAAAGACACTTAATATTTGTTGAAGGAATAAATGAAGTAGAAAGAAAAACAGATGTCATCAAGAGATGTTCTTTACTAATACATATATCACAACATTGTAAATCAATTACACCCCAATAAAAATGTTTTAAAAAATAAAAGAGACTATTAAATTAAAAAAAGAGAGAGAGAGATGTACTTTACTGATACAGGACTACAAACTCTTAGAAAATTTGGGGGTATGGAATTCCATCTCACCCTCCCTCACTTTTCCAAATCAATCTCAAGGAATTATTGCAGATGAAGTAACAATATAGTAAATATGTCGACTGATTTCATCTTGACAGACAGCCCCCTTCTCCCTTCAGTATTAGTGACACTGTTTCTGAAAAAGTAGAAGTCACGAATACTCACTATTTTGCTTGGTAAGTAAAGGGTTTTCCAGGACCTTGATCACCTCTTCACTGGTAGATTGTTGCAGAATCAGAATGCTCCGAAATCGCCATCAGAAACTGAACTCAAGGTTATCAGGTATCATTTGGATCCTGTGAAAGAGCAACCGAAAGATTCATGAAGTTGTTGTCTGATCATCACCTGACTGATTCCTTTAACCATGCTTGGGGCAAAGGTTATGCAGCTACACAAAACTAACTGCAAATTCCACAAGGACTTGTTGGTCAGATCTGTCTGAGCAAAGGGCCAGGTCACAAAATAGCTGGAGTCAAGTGGCACTGAGGCTAAGTGCATGGACTCTGTCCCCCTCTCTTGTGGTCACAGGATATTTCTAATGCTGACTTGCACCCTCACACAAATGCCTGGGTCTTACCCTGGATGAAGCACCAAACAAGAGAAGGGATAAATCCATACAGATCCATCTCCATTTATACAATTTAAACTAAATCAGAACCCTTGTGTTTCACTGGATGGCCATCAGCGAGGGGTGTTTAGAAGGGATTCCTGTATTTGGTGAGAGTGTGGACAAGGAAACCTCAGAGGGCTCTCCCAACTTTGATTTAAAAAAAAAAAGCCTATCTGTTTCAATTCACCAGAAAACATAGGTTCTTTATTTGGTGTAGTAGTTAAGGTGTCTGATTCTGGAGCTATATGGACCTATTTGAATCCTGGTTTTGGAGATCACTCGTTCTGTGACTTAGGACTTAACCTACCTAAGTGCATTAATCTGTAAAAGAAGGGCACTAATAAGACCTATGTTATGGGGCAATAGCAAAGGTTAAACTAAATATTTTAAGTAAAACACTTGGTACATATTAATTGCTCACTGACTTCTACTCTCTTTATTCCTTTATGACCACTCCTACTTATGTATTTACTATTTTTTTTCTTCTCCATTTCACTAAATGGAAGCAGAGGTATTGTTTTTTGTATACTATTATCGTTTTAGACCAACAGCAATGAACCTTAGAGAGACTGGCTGAAGTATAATCTCCATGTTCCACCCCCTAACCATCCCTCAGACACATGCACACACGCACGCGTGCACACACACACACACACACACACTGGCCGGAGCAGATGAAAGAAGCATCTTTTACTTGTGGTAGTAATTCACTCCTTTTTGCTCTACCCAAACTGTTGGAGTTAACTCCTGCTGCTACTGCTGCTGCTGAGCACAGCAGCCTGCCCAGGGGAATATTCAACTTATACCTCCAAAATGGGATGATTGGAGGAGAAAATCCTGGGCTGAGTTGAGACAATGGATAAAACACTGTTTTGAGAGACAAAAGACATGAGTTCTAGTCCTGGCACTAATCTGTACTGTCTTTCAGTGGAAAAGCCACTTACCCCCTTTGAGCCCCATATTTTCTCATCTTGAAAATGGAAAAAGCAATATCCACCACGGCTCTCTTTTAAGGTTGGCATGAGGATCAAATAAGATAATGAATGTGAAAACACTCCGTAAACTCTGAAGTGTGATACAATACACCTGGAACGGATCCCTATTATTCTTCCATCATGGGAGGTGGGAGAGGGAGGAGGAATGCGTCAATATGATCATTTTCTGCAGCCTGCTTCAGCTCCTGCTTACAGAGCTGTACTCTTTGCCCTCCCACTCACCCTCTACACACACATCATCTGTTCTGCCTCTCCACTGTGAAAGTTTCAACCTGTGAAGGCTTAAACAAATAGCTCTTAGTTGTTCATTTATCTTGAATCACAAAAAAAGACAGGTTTTCAATGTTACTTTCACGTCCTTGTATCATTTTTAAAATTTTCCATTTTAGGCTAACACTATTCCTTGATGTCTGTATCTATTGTAGGCATTCAATAAATATTAGTTGAATGAATAAATGACTCTCTATTAGTCTTTAGAACATAGTGAAATCTTTTTCCCTTAAAATAAGATTGAATTGCTTTTTCTTCCCCAAAGAAATAAACATACAAAATTAAGACTGTATTAAGGAAATGATTTGATACACCCCATCTGCACATGCCACTGCATTAACTAGTGTCAATATAACAGCCAGAATGGGTATGTTATTAACTTGGCTAATGTGTCTTGGATATGTACTTATAGGAAATAATCAGGCACTCCTCTTATTTGTTGAAGAAGTAACCTTTCATGTTTAAAAAATGCATTCATGTAAATTTACAGTACCAGCTCTTTAAGAAAAAATTTTTGGTTACCTGTCTTTTCTTCAGTTATGTAGCTCAGTGGGGATCTTCCAAAAATAGCATAACATTCAGAATTTAAATAAAAGTTCACTTATTTACTTATTCAATAAAATTTTTTAAACATCTTTATTGGAGTATAATTGCTTTACAATGGTGTGTTAGTTTCTGCTTTATAACAAAGTGAATCAGTTATACATATACATATGTTCCCATATCTCTTCCCTCTTGCATCTCCCTCCCTCCCAGCCTCCCTATCCCACCCCTCTAGGTGGTCACAAAGCACTGAACTGATCTCCCTGTGCTATGCGGCTGCTTCCTAATAGCTATCTATTTTACATTTGGTAGTGTATATATGTCCATGTCACTCTCTCAGTGCAGTCTTCCAAAAGATCATATATTCCAACCCACATATTTCCAGATGAAGAAACAGAAGTCCAGAGAGGTTAAGAGACTTGTCTAAGGTCTCACAATGAATTAGTGGCAGAGCTGGTGATGGAACCCAGATCTCCTTGACCTAATTCAGTGACCTTTTCACATCACTATCTGGCTTTCCCCTTAATTTGTTTTCTGAAGTTATTCTGGATAGGACTTTCACCTTTGGTACATTCATTCTTTCAATAACAGATGAAATAACAATGTCATCCTCTGTTGCTGTATTTGAGCTATATGATCTTGAGAAAATATCTTGCTCTTTCTGGGTCCTAGTTTCTTCATCAGTAAAATGAAGCAGCTAGATTAGGTGGTCTCTGAGGCTCTTTCCAGCTTTAAGCTCTAATTTCCCATGGCTCTGTGAGTTAAACTGTATACACATCATTGGTCATTCTCAATATCTGACTGAGGGATGCTGAAAGAAAATTTCTGTAATTCCATGAATCTAGGCTATACAAACCACTCCATCCTACTCTGCTCTCTCAGCCCTCACAGTGACAGAAATGTCATATTGGTGTTTGGTCTTAGTGTGAGGCACTGAGGTAAGAGCATGGGAGGGATGTTTCCAAACTTACTAGCCACCTTAAAGTAGAACAGCTCAGACAAAGATCGGGTTAAAGTGTCCAGGTTATGTCACATTCTAACCCTATAATCTCAGACAGCTTTTTCAACCTCTCTGCCATCAATTCCCTTATCTAAAATGGAAATAATTTTACCTAAATTAAGTGACTGTTTTGAAGATTAAATAAGAAAAAATATACAAAGTGCTTAACAGATATTTAGGTGCTTAATAAATGTTGCTTTGACTTCTCATTAAAAGTCCATTTTTTGTTTTATGATTCCATATATATGAAAGGTCCAGAACAGGCAAATCTACACAGGCAGAAAGTAGATTAGTGGTTGGCAAGGTCTTGAGGAGTGGTGCAGGAATGGTAGGTATGGGGGTTTGTTTGTTTGTTTGTTTGTTTTGATTAAAAGCTATCTGATCCTTAAAAATTTATGGACTTATACTTTTAATAGGTCTTAAACTTTTGACACTTATGTTGCCAAGGACCTTATTGTTCCTTTATTTCAATGTCCACCATTATTTGATATTCCCATATGTTTACAAGTTTCTCAGCCTTTCTCTCTTTTTTTGGTGATGAAATGTTCTAAAATTATGGTGAAGGTTGCACAATTCTGAATATACTAAAAACTCTTGAATGTACACACATTCACATGTGTGTATTTTATGGTATGTGAATTACATCTCAATAAATCTGTTACCAAAAACAGTAATCCTGATGAATACTAGGGGAAAAAGTCCATTATAGATTGGTCATCCTTGGCTGCATCTAAATCCTTCTACTGACCTACAGCAGAGAGCCCTGGTAAGCACTGGATGAGATCATTAATTTAAAAGTACTTTGAAAAATTTAATAATGATACAAGAAATGTATTCAAAACAAATGATAAAATCATAATTGGAGAAATAAAGAAATGGAAAGAGACACCTTGCTCCCAAACAGCAAGGCTAAAATATAAGAAAGATGAGACTCTTTAAGTTAATGTATAGATTTAATGCAATATCAATTCAAAATTCTCCAGGATATTTTATAGACTATGACAAATTTATAGTGAAATTCACCTGGAAGAATAAGAAGACAAAAATGACAAAAATATTATTTTTAGTAATGATGGAGATAGCTTCTCAAGTTTTAAACTTTATTACTAATCCATACATGTAAAAAGGACCATCTGGCATTGGGTTAAAAACAAAGATTGATCAATGAAATAGCATATTTTAGAGAAAGAAAACCAAATACATAAAAACGTCTCCAGTTGGCTAGAAAGAACATGCATACACATACATATATATACACATACAGTAAAGGAAGCACTAACAAATAAATATTATTGGGAAAAGTGTGTATCTATAAAAAGAGAAATAAATTTGGATATGTAACTCACATCATATATTTAAGTAAAAAAAGTTAAACATAAAAATCTAAACTGTGAAACTAGAAAAAAAATGAATAGCATTGTTTATCTAGCTAGTGTAGCCATTGAAAAACTGGAAGGTAACATCAAAGCCAAGATGATGTGTTCAAATATGATTAAAAAACTTGTGCACACTGTACTATAACAAAATGAAGATCAAAAAGGAAACAACAGAAAGAGAAAATTATGCAATTGAGCAGAACTTTTAAAACACACCAGTCAGAAGATACAAATAAATAATGAAACATATGAGATCAATGTATGAAGCTCACCAGATGAATGGTCAAAAATGGACAACATTCACAGTAGGAAACTTACTGAGTATGTAATCACATGACAAAACATGTGACCTCAGCATAATACAAATTAAAACACAGTTTCCCAAAAACCTTGGTAAGTATATATATATATATATATATATATATATATATATATATATAAAATAAAGAGCACTATCAGGAAACAGGTTACCCTGTAAATTCCTGATGGAAATGTTTATTATCTGTCTTGCCATGTAAATTGCTGGTGATATTTATGAAACACAGCTCTTTGCCCAAGAAATTTTATTTGCAGGAATACATCCCCAAGGATACAATCCAAAATAAATAAAAGTAATTTATGCAAAAATGTCCATTATATTGCTATTTAAATATTCATCTACTGTATATGTATATCTGTAAATCACCATGTTATATGTTTAGGGGATTCAACTACGTGTAAGACCCAATCCCTCTCCTCAAGGATCCCATAATGTAGCAGGGAAGGCAACTATATGTAAGATAAAGAACTACAGCAGCAAAGAAGAACCAATTTCATTCCATCAGGGTGGAGTGGGGTGAGGTTGGGGAGAAAAAAGGTATCATGGAGGAGGTAATATTAAACATAGACCTTGAAATATGAGTGGGGTTTGGTGCAAGATGGGAATGGTTAAAAGACATTTCATGAAAGATTCCAAATGATCAACAGCTGAGAGATGGCTAAACACACCATTGGATATTAACAGGCTGGATGCCTATGTAATCACTAGAAACAACCAAAAGAAATATATTTGTGAAATAACCTCAAGCCAAATAAAACCATGATTGTAGCTGAAAAATGTCAGACAGGCACTCAGAGTGCTGGATATCCACAATGTTTGATTCGGTAAAGTTGCTCAAGTTTCATAATTTTAAAAACTCAACACCACTAGATACATATGAGTGCTAAGACAAACCAACAAGCATTTGAACTGATCCTTCTCTGAGATTAAACTCTCAGGGTCAGGAAGGCTGTGAACATTGAGTTCCTGCAGTGTCTTCAGGAAATTAAGAGTGGTAGTTGCTTGTGGTTACTGCAAGGGGCTGGATTCTGTGCTTCACTTTTACATTTCCTATGAACACGAGTCATGTGCTTGATGTGCTGCTCCCTCCTCTATTCACCCTCTTGCCCCCTCATATCCTAGCCCACTAAATCCTCTTCTATTTCAACAAGCAATTGCAATGCCTTGTCTCCAAAATCCATGAGTAATGGGATAGGAGTTAGGAGGACTCCAAACATCTGTCTTGTTTTACTAAGTCTACTAACAGGGAGAAAGAAAAGCACCCAGGATTGAGAACCTTAGTTTATGTAAGCTTGGAATTCATCAGCTCTGATTCCTCCCCACTACATTCTTACCCAAATTTATTGAGTGTTTCCTTTGCAGACATAAAACAGAAATGTGAATAGCAATTTGGAGCTACTCAAAGACAATCTTGTTTCTATGTCTGAAGTTTTTGAAGTTCTATGCCTCAGGCAAACATATAAAAATAGATCAATTTTTACTGTATGACCAAAATCAGTGGCTCTTGGTGAAAAAGCCCACCCCATTGTTCACTCCAAATGTAGGGATTTCAACAAAATGCAAAATGCCGCTAAACTCACCTACAATGTCTTGTCATTTTTATCAAGGACACCTTCAGCATTTCACCCATCTCCCTCAACTGTTTCTTCTGGAAGGACTGAGGCTTTCAGCTTCCTGGACTTCTATCCATATAAATAGCCACTTATGATCCAATTGTGTAGTATTCAAAACAAGCAATATACATCATATAATACAGAATCATTCTCCTTTGAGAAAATCTGAGGCTAACTGAAAGGCTGCTGTGTAAAAAAACTCTCTTTCCTTAATTATATCTTATGTTTTAACAAATGTTAAAAAAAAACCTCATGCCACTAATATTTTTTCATCCAAATCCCACTCAAATCTATTCCTACACTTTCACTGTCCTAACACCCCTGTGAGATTACTAGGCCAGTGTTGGTACACACTTTCACATCTGGGCTGATTATGATCAGGTCCTATCAACAGGCCTCAAATTAGAAAGAGCAATGTGAGAGACCTTCAAGAGGGCGGAGGAGTAAGATGTGGAGATCACCTTCCTCCCCACAAATACATCAGAAATACATCTACATGTAGAACAACTCCTACAGAACACCAACTACTGAACGCTGGCAGAAGACCTCAGACCTCCCAAAAGGCAAGAAACTCCCCACGTACCTGGGTAGGGCAAAAGAAAAAAGAGAAAACAGAGACAAAAGAATAGGAACGGGACCTGCACCAGTGGGAGGGAGCTGTGAAGGAGGAAAGGTTTCCACACACTAGAAGCCCCTTCGTGGGCAGAGACTGCGGGTGGCGGGGGGGGAAGATTCGGAGCCACGGAGGAGAGCGCAGCAGCAGGGGTGCAGAGGGCAAAGCGGAGAGATTTCCACACAGAGGATCAGTGCCGACCAGCACTCACCAGCGTGAGAGGCTTGTCTGCTCACCTGCCGGGGCAGGAGGGGGCTTGGAGATGAGGCTCCAGCTTTGGAGGTCAGATCCCAGGGAGAGGACTGGGGTTGGCTGCGGGAACACAGCTTTAAAGGGGCTAAAAATAATAAAACACCTAGGAATAAACCTACCAAAGGAGACATAAGACCTGTATACTGAAAACTATAAGACACTGATGAAAGAAATTAAAGATGATACAAACAGATGGAGAGATATACCATGTTCTTGGATTGGAAGAATCAACACTGTGAAAATGACTCTACTATCCAAAGCAATCTACAGATCCAATGCAATCCCTATCAAACTACCAATGGCATTTTTCACAGGACTAGAACAAAAAAATTCACAATTTGTATGGAAACACAAAAGACCCAGAATAGCCAAAGCAATTCTGAGAAAGAAAAACGGAGCTGGAGGAATCAGGGAGCCTGACTTTTGTCTATACTACAAAGCTACAGTAATTAAGACAGTATGGCACTGGCACAGAAGCAGAAATATAGATCAATGGAACAGGATACAAAGCCAGAGATAAACCCACACACATATGGTCATCTTATTTTTGATATAGGAGGCAAGAATATACAAGTGAGAACATACAGCTTCTTCAATAAGTGGTGCTTAGAAAACTAGACAGCTACATGTAAAAGTATGAAATTAGAATACTCACTAACACCATACACAAAAATAAACTCAAATTGATTAAAGACCTAAATGTAAGGCCAGACACTATCAAACTCTTAGAGGAAAACACTCTATAGGCAGAACACTCTATGACATAAATCAAAGCAAGATCCTTTCTGACCCACCTCCTAGAGAAATGGAAATAAAATAAAAAATAAACAAATGGGACCTAATGAAACTTAAAACCTTTTGCACAGCAAAGGAAACCATAAACAAGACGAAAAGACAACCCTCAGAATGGGAGAAAATATTTGCAAATGAAGCAACTGACAAAGGATTAATCTCCAAATTTACAAGCAGCTCATGCAGCTCAATATCAAAAAAACAAACAATCCAGTACAAAAATGGGCAGAAGACCTAAAAAGACATTTCTCCAAAGAAGATATACAGATTGCCAACAAACACATGAAAGGATGCTCAACATCACTAATCATTAGAGAAATGCAAATCAAAACTACAATGAGGTATCACCTCACACCAGTCAGAATGGCCATCATCCAAAAGTCTACAAACAATAAATGCTGGAGAGGGTGTGGAGAAGAGGGAACCCTCTTGCACTGCTGGTGAGAATGTAAATTGATACAGCCACTATGGAGAACAGTATGGAGGTTCCTTAAAAAAGTAGAAATAGAACTACCATATGACCCAGCAATCCCACTACTGGGCACATACCCTGAGAAAACCATAATGCAAAAAGAGTCATGTACCGCAATGTTCATTCAGCGCTATTTACAAGAGCCAGCACATGGAAGCAGCCTAAGTGTCCACTGACAGATGATCAATAAAGAAGATGTGGCACATATATACAATGGAATATTACTCAGCCATAAAAAGAAATGAAATTGAGCTATTTGTAGTGAGGCAGATGGACCTAGAGACTGTCATACTGCATGAAGTAGGTCAGTAAGAGAAAAATAAATACTGAAAAAAAAGAAACAAATGGTTATGAATAGCCTAGGGGCATGACAGGAATAAAGGCAGAGAAATAGAGAATGGATTTGAGGACACTGGGATGGGGATGGGTAAGCTGCGACGAAGTGAAAGAGTGGCACGGACTTATATATACTACCAAATGTAAAATGGGTAAATAGTGGGAAGCAGCCACATAGCACAGGAAGATCAGCTTGGTGTTTTGTGACCACCTAGAGGGGTGGGATAGGGAGGGTGGGAGGGAGGGAGATGCAAGAGGGAAGAGATACGGGGATATATGTATATGTATAGCTGATTCACTTTGTTATACAGCAAAAACTAACACAGCATTTTAAAGCAATTATACTCCATTAAAGATGTTAAAGAAAAAAAAAGACTACCTCTGCATCCAAAAAAAAAAAGAAACTAAAAATAGAACTACCATATGACCCAGCAATCCCACTACTGGGCATATACCCTGAGAAAAACATAATTCAAAAGGAGTCATGCACCACAATGTTCATTGCAGCGCTATTTACAAGAGCCAGGACATGGAAGCAACCTAAGTGTCCATCGCCAGATGAATGGATAAAGAAGATGTGGCACATATATACAGTGGAATATTACTCAGCCATAAAAAGAAACGAAATTGAGTTATTTATAGTGTGGTGGATGGACCTAGAGTCTGACATACAGAGTGAAGTAAGTCAGAATGAGAAAAACAAATATGATATGCTAACACATATATATGGAATCTAAAAAAAAAAAAAAAAAAAGGTTCTGAAGAACCTAGGGTCAGGACAGGAATAAAGACGCAGACGTCGAGAATGGACTTTAGGACCCGGGGATGGGGAACGGTAAGCTGGGATGAAGTGAGAGAGTGGCATGGACTTATATATACTACCAAATGTAAATTAGATAGCTAGTGGGAAGCAGCCACATAGCACAGGGAGATCAGCTCAGTTCTCTCTGACCACCTAGAGGGGTGGGATAGGGAGGGTATGAGGGAGATGTAAGGGGGAGGAGATATGGGGATATATGTATATGTATAGCTTATTCACTTTGTTATAAAGCAAAAACTAACACACCATTGTGAAGCAATTATATTCCAATAAAGATGTTAAAGAAAAAGAAACAAAATACCTATTGGGAAAAAAAAAAGAAGATTCAATGAGTTTAAATTCATAGACATGTTTCTGGGCAGTCCACTATGCCCAAAATATAGTATTGGATGAGACGCAAGAGGGAGGGGATATATGTATATGTATTCACTTTGATTCACTTTGTTATAAAGCAGAAACGAACACACCATTGTAAAGCGATTATACTCCAATAAAGATGTTAAATAAATAAATAAATAATAAAGTTGAAAATATATTGGCTTTGAAGTACAACAAAACTGAGTCTGAATCTTGTATTTACTACGAAGTAACAGTTTTACTTTAGCAAAGTTGTCCTCTCTGAACCTCACCTTTCTTGTCTGTAAAAAGATGATAGTAATACTAAGCTCATATGCTATCGTGATGATTAAATATGAAACATAGGTAAAGCACATGGCACATGACAGCTTCTCAATAAATGGTGGTCATTATTAGCTGCTATGTAGGCTAATACATTGTAGCTTTCTCTTCAGAACATATTTGTACATTAATTATTTATAAATACTCTCTCTTTCTAGCTCTCAAAATAAACATAGATCTTCTCTACTTTCCCAAGGAATAGCTTGGCAATAGTGCAATTACTTTATTAGCAACCTGATTTTACACATAAGGAAACCAAAGTTATATGACTAGTGTAACATCATACAATGAGTTAGTGACAGACCTGAATCTAGAACCCAGGTCATCTCATCCCCAGGTCAGCAGATTTTATGCACTCAACTGATACACTTTAGACTAGGCTGTACTGCTATTAACAGTTTGTGGTGTCAGGCAATAATAACAATTATTTTCATTCACTTTTTTTAACATCTTTATTGGAGTATAATTGCTTTACAATGGTGTGTTAGTTTTTGCTATACAACAAAATGAATCAGCTATACGTATACATATAGTCCCATATCCCCTCCCTCTTGCGTCTCCCTTCCACCCACCCTAACCCATCCCTCTAGGTGGTCACAAAGCACCAAGCTGATTTCCCTGTGCTATGCGGCTGCTACCCACTAGCTATCTATTTCACACTTGGTAGTGTATATATGTCCATGCCACTCTCTCACTTACCCTTCCCCCTCCCCATGTCCTTTATTGCTTATCTAAGTCTATGCAAGAAGAGCAAAATAGAATACTGGAAATCTGAGTAATTCAGATTAAAGCTTTTTTTTCTATGTTTGGGGCAAAAGAGCCAAATGAAAAATACTTGGGCAGTTGCAGAAGAAGCAGGGCAAATTAATGTCAATGCTTACTTCCCCATATATACTCTTGTCCTCCTCCAGTTAGTCTGACCATCTGAGTGAAGGGTGCAACTCTCCATCTAGCCAGAAACCTAGGAGTCACACTTAACACCTTAATATCAATACCTCCTTTCTCCACTCCTCCCTTATCCAAAGGTAACCAAGTCCTTCTAACTCTATCTTCTAAATTCTGTTCAATACTTTCTAACCCCTCTACTAGGTGAAAAATTTTTCTCACCTGGAAACTGCAAAAATCTGCTAATTGATCTCTATTTGGCTTTTCTTAGGCTTCTAAAATAAATTTATTTTGCACATCCAGTTGGTCTTTTAACACAAAAATTGGAATATGTATGGAAAAAGTGAAAATTTATGTACTATTATTATGTATCTTGTCCTGTATACCTCTTTTCCTTGAGTCACTAATTATCATTTTGACTTGACTAATTTGCTATATAATTATTTTCACTTTTCCCACAAACACTATCAGATGTTAAGACTACAAATATCATTTCTTCCAAATAATAAAATGCCAGATTAATTTATTCAACAAATATTTACTGAGGGTCTATTATGTCCTAGGCACTAGAAATGCATAGTGAACAAGACAGACAATATCCCTATTTTTACGAAACATGCATACTTGTAGATGAAGACATATAATAAACAAATATATAAATATATAATACAACGAAATTGCTACAATAAACTTGTTAAATGCCATGATGAAAAAGGGTTTCCAGTTAAATACAGTGGATTAGACATTCATATTTACCTATAAATGACATAAAAGAACTATTTTAGAGCCGTAAACCCATGAGAAAAAAACAGGAAAGAGTATGAAAACAGCAGCATTTTAGGAAATGGAAAGCTAAAGAGCAAATATTAACTGATTAGCAGACCCAAGGAACCTGAATCCTAAACCAGTAGTGAGAAAATGAACAATACAATTTGTACCAACAAACTCCCCCCAAAAGGCTCAGAAACTAGCAGCATCTAGTCAGCATCCGGTACTTCTATAAGTGAGGGTAAAAGTGGAGCCCAAAACATGGGAATTAGTAGATAAGTGATTTGTGAAGCAATTAGGCCTCCAAATCCCCTTTATTCTTTGCAGCTGGGTAATTCCTCTACGTACTTCCCTCTCATAAAAGACTAGAGACTTATTCTCTGATAATTAAAATAGGAATTCTGTCTTAGAACTGAGTGTAAGATTAGGTGAAAGTCTAGCTATATACTGCATGTTGAGACCACCAGCCCTCTTCCACTTGGTTCTCAGAAACCTACAGCCAACGCTTGTATCCCCCAACTGGAAGATTATTTTCTGAGAGAATTTGACCAGGCTTACAGAAAATTATCTGAAAATAATTAGGGGTTCACCAAAGGAAAGAATCCAGCCAAATCATCCTACAGTAGGGCCCACCATAACAAAAAGTTTTAATCGTGCTTTTCATGCCCCATTCAAATATAACCAAACATTCAAAGATCGCAAGACATATGATTTGTTTTTAATTATTTCATGGAAGGAAGAGATCAAAACAAATGAGGAAAAAAAGCAACTTAGAGGAAACATTTCAGGAAGACGAGAACCTTAAAAATCATCAGAAATATAAAAGAAGATATTGTAGTCATTAAACAAGAATAGTATATTATTTTTTAAATGTGCATTAAATAAAAGAGTTCTTGTATATTTTAAATGACAGCAGAAATAAAGCTTCAGTAGAAGTAGTGGAAAATGAAGTTGAAAGATTCTCACAAAAACTAGACCAAAGGGGGAAGATGGTGGAAGAGTAAGACGCGGAGATCACCTTCCTCCCCACAGATAAATCAGAAATACATCTACACGTGGAACAACTCCTACAGAACACCTACTGAATGCTGGCAGAAGACCTCAGACCTCCCAAAAGGCAAGAAACTCCCCACGTACCTGGGTAGGGCAAAAAAAAAAACAAAAAACAGAGACAAAAGAATAGGGACGGGACCTGCACCACTGGGAAGGTGCTGTGAAGAAAGAAAGGTTTCCACAAACTAGGAAGCCCCTTCTCGGGTGGAGACTGCGGCTGGCGGAGGGGGAAAGCTTCAGAGCCACGAAGGACAGCACAGCAACATGGCTGCGGAGGGCAAAGCGGAGAGATTCCCGCACAGAGGATCGGTGGCGACTGGCACTCACCAGCCCGAGAGGCTTGTCTGCTCACCTGCCGGGGCGGGCGGCGCTGGGAGCTGAGGCTTGGGCTTCGGTCGGAGCGCAGTGAGAGAACTGGTGTTGGCGGCGTGGGAAAAATATGAAGCTGCCAAAGAGGCAAGAGACTTCTTCTTCCCTCTTTGTTTCCTGGTGCGTGAGGAGAGGGGATTAAGAGCACTGCTTAAAGGAGCTCCAGAGACGGTCGTGACCCGCGGCTAACAGCGCGGACCCCAGAGACGGGCATGAGACGCTAAGGCTGCTGCTGCAACCACCAAGAAGCCTGTGTGTGAGCACAGGTCACTATCCACACCCCACTTCCGGGGAGCGTGTGCAGCCCGCCACTGCCAGAGTCCCGGGATCCAGGGACAACTTCCCCAGGAGAGCACACGGTGCGCCTCAGGCTGGCACAACGTCACGCCGGCCTCTGCCGCTGCAGGCCCGCCCCGCACGCTGTGCCCCTCCCTCCCCCCCGCCCTGAGTGAGCCAGAGCCCCCGAATCAGCAGCTCCTTTAACCCCGTCCTGTCTGAGCAAAGAACAGATACCCTCCGGCAACCTACATGCAGAGGCGGGGCCAAATCCAAAGCTGAGACCCGGAAGGTGTGCAAACAAAGAAGAGAAAGGGAAATCTCTGCCAGCAGCCTCAGGAGCAGCGGATTAAATCTCCACAATCAACTTGATGTACCCTGCATCTGTGGAATACCTGAATAGACAACGAATCATCCCAAATTGAGGAGGTGGATTTTGAGAGCAAGATTTATTATTTTTTCCCCTTTTCCTCTTTTTGTGAGTGTGTATGCTTCTGTGTGAGATTTTGTCTGTATAGCTTTGCTTTCGCCCTTTGTCCTAGGGTCCTATCCGTCCGTCTTTTTTACTTTTGAAAAAAATTTTTTACTTAATAATTATTTTTTATCTTAATAACTTTATTTTATCTTACGTTATTTTATTTTCTTCTATCCTCTTTCTTTCTTCCTACTTTTTCCTCCCTTTCATTCTGAGCCGTGTGGATGAAAGGCTCTTGGTGCTCCAGGCAGGAGTCAGTACTGTACCTCTGAGGTGGTAGAGCCAACTTCAGGACACTGGACCACAAGAGACCTCCCAGCTCCACATAATATCAAATGGCGAAAATCTCCCAGAGATCTCCATCTCAATGCCAAGACCAGGCTTCACTCAACGACCAGAAAGCTACAGTGCTGGACACCCTATGCCAAACAACTAGCAAGACAGGAACACAACCCCACCCATTAGCAGAGAGGCTGCCTAAAATCATAATAAGTCCACAGACACCCCAAAACACACCACCAGACGAGGACCTGCCCACCAGAAAGACAAGATCCAGCCTCATCCACCAGAACACAGGGACTAGTCCCCTCCACCAAGAAGCCTACACAAACCACTGAACCAACTTTAGCCACTGGGGACAGACACCAATAACAACAGGAACTACGAACCTGCAGCCTGCAAAAAGGAGACCCCAAACACAGTAAGATAAGCAAAATGAAAAGACAGTAAAACACACAGCAGATGAAGGAGCAAGATAAAAACCCATCAGACCTAAAAAATGAAGAGGAAATAGGCAGTCTACCTGAAAAAGAGTTCAGAATAATGATAGTAAAGATGATCCAAAATCTTGGAAATAGAATAGAGAAAATGCAAGAAACATTTAACAAGGACCTAGAAGAACTAAAGATGAAACAAGCAATGATGAACAACAAAATAAATGAAATTAAAAAAACTCTAGAAGGGATCAATAGCAGAATAACTGAGGCAGAAGAACGGATAAGTGACCTGGAAGATAAAATAGTGGAAATAACTACTGCAGAGCAGAATAAAGAAAAAAGAATGAAAACAATGGAAGACAGTCTCAGAGACCTCTGGGACAACATTAAACGCACCAACATTCGAATTATAGGGGTCCCAGAAGAAGAAGAGAAAAAAGAAAGGGACTGAGAAAATATTTGAAGAGATTATAGTTGAAAATTTCCCTAATATGGGAAAGGAAATAGTTAATCAAGCCCAGGAAGCACAGAGAGTCCCATACAGGATAAATCGAAGAAGAAACACGCCAAGACACATATTCATCAAACTGTCAAAAATTAAATACAAAGAAAACATATTAAAATCACCAAGGCAAAAACAACAAATAACACACAAGGGAATCCCCATAAGGTTAACAGCTGATCTTTCAGCAGAAACTCTGCAATGCAGAAGGGACTGGCAGGACAGATTTAAAGTGATGAAGGAGAAAAACCGACAACTAAGATTACTCTACCCAGCAAGGATCTCATTCAGATTTGATGGAGAAATTAAAAACTTTACAGACAAGCAAAAGCTGAGAGAGTTCAGCACCACCAAACCAGCTTCACAACAAATGCTAAAGGATTTTATCTAAGCAAGAAACATAAGAGAAGGAAAAGACCTACAATAACAAACCCAAAACAATTAATAAAATGGAAATAGGAACACGCATATAGATAAGTACTTTAAATATAAATGGATTAAATGCTCCCACCAAAAGACACAGACTGGCTGAATGGATACAAAAACAAGACCCATATATATGCTGTCTACAAGAGACCCACTTCACACCTAGAGACACATACAGACTGAAAGTAAGGGGATGGAAAAAGATATTCCATGCAAATGGAAACCAAAAGAAAGCTGGAGTAGCAATACTCATATCAGACAAAATAGACTTTAAAATAAAGAATATTGGAAGAGACAAAGAAGGACACTACATAATGATCAAGAGATTGATCCATGAAAAAGATATAACAATTGTAAATATTTATGCACCCAACATAGGAGCACCTCAATACATAAAGCAAATACTAACAGCCATAAAAGGGGAAATCGACAGTAACACATTCACAGTAGGGGACTTTAACACCCCACTTTCACCAATGGACAGATCATCCTAAATGAAAATAAGTAAGGAAACACAACCTTTAAATGATACATTAAACAAGATGGACTTAATTGATATTTATAGGACATTCCGTCCAAAAACAGCAGAATACACATTTTTCTCAAGTGCTCATGGAACATTCTCCAGGATAGATCATATATTGGGTCACAAATCAAGCCTTGGTAAATATAAGAAAATTGAAATTGTATCAAGTATTTTTTCCGACCACAACGCTATGAGACTCGATAGCAATTACAGGAAAGGATCTATAAAAAATACAAACACATGGAGGCTAAACAATACACTACTTAATAACGAAGTGATCACTGAAGAAATCAAACAGGAAATCAAAAAATACCTACAAACAAATGACAATGGAGACACGACAACCCAAATCCTATGGGATGCGGGAAAAGCAGTTCTAAGAGGGAAGTTTATAGCAATACAATCCTACCTTAAGAAACAGGAAACATCTCGAATAAACAACCACCTTGCACCTAAAGCAATTAGAGAAAGAAGAACAAAAAAACGCAAAGTTAGCAGAAGGAAACAAATCATAAAGATCAGATCAGAAATAAATGAAAAAGAAATGAAGGAAACAATAGCAAAGATCAATAAAACTAAAAGCTGGTTCTTTGAGAAGATAAACAAAATTGATAAACCATTAGCCAGACTCATCAAGAAAAAAAGAGAGAAGACTCAAATCAATAGAATTTGAAATGAAAAAGGAGAAGTAACAACTGACACTGCAGAAATACAAAAGATCATGAGAAATTACTACAAGCAACTCTATGCCAAAAAAATGGACAACCTGGAAGAAATGGACAAATTCTCAGAAATGCACAAGCTGCCAAGACTGAATCAGGAAGAAATAGAAAATATGAACAGACCACTCACAAGCAGTGAAATTGAAACTGTGTTTAAAAATCTTCCAACAAACAAAAGCTCCGGACCAGATGGCTTCACAGACGAATTCTATCAAACATTTAGAGAAGAGCTAACACATATCCTTCTCAAACTCTTCCAAAATATAGCAGAGGGAGGAACACTCCCAAACTCATTGTACAAGGCCACCATCACCCTGATACCAAAACCAGACAAGGATATCACAAGGAAAGAAAACTACAGGCCCATATCACGGATGAACATAGATGCAAAAATCGTCAACATAATACTAGCAAACAGAATCAAACAGCACATTTAAGGATCATACACCATGATCAAGTGGGGTTTATCCCAGGAATGCAAGGACTCTTCAATATATGCACATTAATCAATGTGATACACCATATTAAAAAACTGAAGGAGAAAAACCATATGGTCATCTCAATAGATGCAGAGAAAGCTTTCGACAAAATTCAACACCCATTTATGATAAAAACCCTACAGAAAGCAGGCATAGAGGGAACTTTCCTCAAGATAATAAAGCCCATATATGACAAACCCACAGCCAACATCGTCCTCAATGGTGAAAAACTGAAAGCGTTTCCACTAAGATCAGGAACAAGACAACGTTGCCAACTCTCACCACTTTTATTCAACATAGTTTTGGAAGTTTTAGCCACAGCAATCAGAGAAGAAAAGGAAATAAAAGGAATCCAAATTGGAAAAGTAGAAGTAAAGTTGTCACTGTTTGCAGATGACACGATACTATACATAGAGAATCCTAAAGATGCTACCAGAAAACTACTACAGCTAATCAATGAATTTGGTAAAGTAGCAGGACACAAAATTAATGCACAGAAATCTCTGGCATTCCTATACACTAATGATGAAAACTCTGAAAGTGAAATCAAGAAAACACTCCCATTTATCATTGCAACAAAAAGAATAAAATATCTAGGAATAAACCTACCTAAGGAGACAAAAGACCTGTATGCATAAAATTATAAGACACTGATGAAAGAAATTAAAGATGATACAAATACATGGAGAGATATACCATGTTCTTGGATTGGAAGAATCAACATTGTGAAAATGACTCTACTACCCACAGCAATCTACAGATTCAATGCAATCCCTATCAAATCACCACTGGCATTTTTCACAGAACTTGAACAAAAAATTTCACAATTTGTATGGAAACACAAAAGACCCCGAATAGCCAAAGCAATCTTGAGAACGAAAAACGGAGCTGGAGGAATCAGGCTCCCTGACTTCAGACTATACTACAAAGCTACAGTAATCAAGACAGTATGATACTGGCACAAAAACAGAAACACAGATCAATGGAACAGGATAGAAAGCCCAGAGATAAACCCACGCACATATGGTCACCTTATCTTTGATAAAGGAGGCAGGAATGTACACTGGAGAAGGGACAGCCTCTTCAATAAGTGGGGCTGGGAAAACTGGACAGGTACATGTAAAAGTATGAGATTAGAACACTCCATAACACCATACACAACAGTAAACTCAAAATAGATTAAAGACCTAAATGTAAGGCCAGAAACTATCAAACTCTTAGAGGAAAACACAGGCAGAACACTGTATGACATAAATCACAGCAAGATCCTTTTTGACCCACCTCCTAGAGAAATGGAAATAAAAACAAAAATAAGCAAATGGGACCTAATGAAACTTCAAAGCTTTTGCACAGCAAAGGAAACCATAAACAAGACCAAAAGACAACCCTCAGAATGGGAGAAAATATTTGGAAATGAAACAACTGACAAAGGATTAATCTCCAAGATTTACAAGCAGCTCATGCAGCTCAATAACAGAAAAACAACCCAATCCAAAAATGGGTAGAAGACCTAAAGAGACATTTCTCCAAAGAAGATATACAAATTGCCAACAAACACATGAAAGAATGCTCAACATCATTAATCATTAGAGAAATGCAAATCAAAACTACAATGAGATATCATCTTACACCAGTCCGAATGGCCTTCATGAAAAAACCTAGAAACAGTAAATGCTGGAGAGGTTGTGGAGAAAAGGGAACACTCTTGCACTGCTGGTGGGAATGTGAATTGGTACAGCCACTATGGAGAACAGTATGGAGGTTCCTTAAAAAACTACAAAGAGAACTACCATATGTATTTCTATTTAAACCACCATATGACCCAGCAATCCCACTACTGGGCATATACCCTGAGAAAACTATAATTCAAAAAGAGCCATGTACCAAAATATTCATTGCAGCTCTATTTACAATAGCCCGGAGATGGAAAGAACCTAAGCGCCCATCATCGGGTGAATGGATAAAGAAGATGTGGCACATATGTACTATGGAATATTACTCAGCCATAAAAAGAAACGAAATTGAGCTATTTGTAATGAGGTGGATAGACCTAGAGTCTGTCATACAGAGTGAAGTAAGTCAGAAAGAGAAAGACAAATACCGTATGCTAACACAAATATATGGAATTTAAGGGGAAAAAATGTCATGAAGAACCTAGGGGTAAGACAGGAATAAAGACACAGACCTACTAGAGAATGGACTTGAGGATATGGGGAGGGGGAAGGTTCAGCTGTGACAAAGTGAGAGAGTGGCATGGACATATATACACTACCAAATGTAAAATAGATAGCTAGTGGGAAGCAGCCGCATAGCACAGGGAGATCAACTCGGTGCTTTGTGACCACCTAGAGGGGTGGGATGGGGAGGGTGGGAGTGAGGGAGACGCAAGAAGGAGGAGATATGGGAACGTGTGTCTATCTGTGGCTGATTCATTTTGTTGTAAAGCAGAAACTAACACACCATTGTAAAGCAATTATACTCCAATAAAGATGTAAAAAAAAAAAAAAACTAGTCCAAGGAAACAGAGACAGAAAGTAAGAAAAAAAAATCTTTTTATTTAGAAGATCAAACCAGGAGGTTTGGAATAGGTTTGATAGGAATGAAAGGTTTTTCTGAAAGAGAGCAGTGAAAATGGAGGAGAGGAAATTACCAAAGAAATCATTTAAGTAAAATTCCCAGAACTCAAGAAATAGTTTCCAGATTAAAAGGGCCAATTGAGTACCCAGCAATACTGATGCAAGTAGGTTCACACTAAGGCATGCCATATTGAAATATAAGAAGAATACTGGAAACCAAGAGGAGATTATATTTGAATGGCAGAAGTTGAGTAGGAAGGCAAAGATGAGTAAGGGCCACAGTGATGACCATAGTCATGGCATTGCATATAACCACTATATCCAATCCATCATACTCTGCCTGCTCTACTCTAAAAGGTCATCCAGTAGCCAAAGACTTCTATTTACCTCCACTGTACCCTCTTAGCCCAATCCAATTGTCTTTCTCTTAGATTACTACAGTAGCCTATAACTGGGCTCTCTGTCTTTACTCTGGCCCCCTATAGCCCATCGTCCAGAAGGCAACCAGAATCATCTTTGCAAAGTGTAAATCAGACCTCTTTTCTTCCTTTCTTAATCCTATCAATGGCTTTACACTGCTTTCAGAATTAAGTCCAAACACTTCACCATAGCATTCTGGACTCCGCTATTAGGTGCCCTTGAATATCTTTTGACATCATCATCTATCTGTCTCTCTCATTACTTCCAGACACATTGATTTAATTTACATTCTAAGTACATGCCCACTACATTTCCAGCTTAGATCTTTTTCACTAGTCTCTATCTGCAATCTCCAGCTTTTTCTCATCACTCATTACTTAGGTCTCAGCTCACTTGTCACTTCCTCAGAGAAAAATTCCCTGATCAACTTACCTAAAGCAATCACTGACCCAGCAATTCTCTACACCATTTTATTCCAGCATTTATTCTAGCTATTATCAGCTAAAATTATGTTTTTAAATTCATTTCTCTGTATATATTTATTATCTGTATTCTCCCACAAGAATACAAGTGCCATATGGGCAAAAGTGAATTTGCCTATCACTTTGCATGTTCATAGGTGCTCAATAAATATCGCCTGAATTAACTTTCTAATGGATTAACCACCAAGAGTTCACAGACCTTAACACAGCAACAGAATAGAATTGCAGATTTACATGGTGACATAGTGTCCACATATTAGATAATCCTAAAGGTATCCCATGGCTGAGGAAAAAATGATAAACAGGCTCATCAATGTCACACCTGAAGAGAAACCAATAGCTTCGAACTCTGCTATAATGTCCTCTAGCTTCTTTGTTCCCATGACTAAGGAGTAGCAAACATGGAGGAAAGATACACTAGTAAGAAATACACAAATGGTGTAAAATGGAGTATGTATGTGCAAGGTAGGGGTGATTATTTTGATACAAAAGAGGGTAATCAAGCCCAGTTCCTCACTATAGCAATAGAAAAAATAATTTTTATTGCCCCTCAAAAAGAGACCCCTGAAGAGCCAGGCTCTAACTGATTCTCAAGAACATAAACTCAAATTGGTGGTATTAGATTTCCTTTCTTTACAGATCACATGGCAAGCCCAGTTTCGGAGAGGGTACTTGTCTTAGTCTGCTAAGGCTGCCATAACAAAATACCACTGAGTGGCTTAAACAACAGAAATTTATTTTCTCACAGTTCTGGGGGCTAGAAGTTGCAGATCAGGGTGCCAGCATGGTCAATTAATGGTAAGAGCTCTGTTCCCAGCTTGCAAACAACCACCTTCTTGCTGTGTTCTCACATGGCAGAAAGAGAGAGAAGGAGAGAGAGAGAGCACACTCTGATGTCTCTTTTTATCAGACATCTAATACCAATCCCATCATGAGGTGCCCACACTCATAACCTCATCTAAACCTAATTACCTCCAAAAGGTCCCATCTCCAAATGCCATCACACGGGGGGTTAGGGCTTCAACATATGGATTTGGGTGGGGGGACACAATTCAGTCCATAGCAGTAATGAAACTGATAGAGAGAAAAGAGGCAAAGTGTAAGGCAGGCCTGCCAGATGATACAGTTGAATGAAGGAGTCTACAATTACATCCCTCTCACGATTTATCTATTGGTGGAGCTCACTAAAGCACTCCTACATTTCCAATTATCCAACTCCCAGCACTCCCCTCTCCATCCTACTACCCTTCCAAACCATCATGTGGTAAATACAAAGATTGTCATATTCTAAAGTTATCTGATGGGATCAAGTTACATAGCCAGGAAAGGAATTCCTTCGTGTTTAATAGATCATAAATCCAGTATGCATATTAGGAAAATAATATGTTCAAAGTCACACTGAAAATAAGATTTCAAGCCAGATTTGGGACCAGAGCTCTTGTCTCCCAGCAAAAGGCTTTTCCCTCTAAAGACACGGCTATTGTCCCAAGAGACCCATGCCTCAGGTTGGTTCTGAAAGAATGCCATAGAGATTTAAGGGCTGCTAAAACCTTGGGTCACTGTGACCCTTCCTCTGTACTTCGTTGTTGAATTCTGTCTTTCACTTCATCTAAGTAACTGAAAATCAGGAAGATCCTCCTTCTCTACCAACCTTGAATCTCATTAGGGAAGAAGTACACTGTGTACTTGTTCCCTTGGCACTTCAGGTGGCAAATTGCATCCTTTCCCAGGCCAATTAGAAGCTTGCAAGTACCTTGTTCCCTTGCCAGCTGTCTTCAAGGACAGTGTGCTCCCTAAGACCCACATGACAACAAATATTACTTAACACAGACCAATAATTCCATACCGCAGTTGAAAATATCAAGATTACTACTGAGATTGAAGCATTGACTAGAAAAGAGTCCCAATAATCTCCTGATTATGAAGCAATTATGGGTATAGGAACTGTCACCTCCCCTAAACTTATGTTCTCCAGGACATCTTTTATGATAAAACCCACCTAACTCTGACTACTCAATTCCTCTACTTTGCATTCTGTTGTTTGCCTTTGTTCAGTTTTTGCTTTAAAAGACTACTTTGGGATGCAGAGCTGTCATTGTACAAGTATGTGTTCTCCCTAACCAACTTGTGTGTTCTGTATAGCTGCTTCTGAGTATGGTCTTCATTACCTGTGCTTTATCTGTTCTAAATTTCTCTTTCCTGCATTTCTTTTCACTGACAAAATAATCTAATGTTATGGGGAAGCATAAAAGCTAAGGGTTGGAAAAATATGGCTCATGCACCAAAAAAGCAAGCTGAATAGCAAAATGTGACACAATCTGCTATGATTCTCTGTGATAATAGGAACTAAATGGTTTAACTTTGATGCCCAAATATCTCCCTACTGATCTCCCTTCAATAGTCCCACTAGGTCCCAATGTCTCCTTATGTAGCTGCCAACAAGACCTTCATAAATTGATAACTGGATGGAACAGGGATACTGTAGGTAATCTAACACTTGCTCTCTTAGCTTTCTCACTCCTCTCAGTATTTTTTGTTTTTATTTTTGTTTTTTTGCTGTAAAGGATGTTTGTGGAGGGGAAAAAGAAACAGGTAAGAAGGGGAGTCAATCCTAGATCCTTGGGCCCCCTCTCCCAACTGGATGAGAGAGGAGAGGGGAGACCTATGGCATGCTTCTCTCACTTCATTTCCTCTTCTCTAATCCTGAAGAAGAGCTTTAATAATGCCTCTTTCTCCCATTAGTGAAACAATGAATTAATGGATAATCTGTTTGTCTACCCTGAAGAGGTTGCCATTAAAGGCAGAAACAGAGATTGGCTCCAATCTAGTTGACAAGCTGATAACAGTTCCTAGTGTTTTTCAAAAACTTTTATTAATCAGATTACTTAAAGCTATGTTTAATCTTTTTCTCTCCCTTCTGCTGCTAACCTTTACTACCACCTCCAGATGACCCCTCTCCCCTAACACCTCTTCTATAATAAGCCCACTACCCCCACACATAGCATAGGTGAACCCATCAGGCAGAATGTAATTTTATTGTCACAAACTCTTTCTAAGCTAGAAATTGAAAAACTTCATGAATTATACATCAAAACACATACACCAAACCCACATTGTTAGATGAAAAGAAACTGTACTATTTCTACTACCCACCTTCTAGTCATATATGATCACATTTCCACCACAACCTTCATAAATGTACCCAATTAGAAATCATAGAATTGTCAAGTGTCAGAGTGGGAAGGGGGTATAGAGATAATTTAGTCTAACCCTCTCATTTTACAGAGGATAAAACTAATACCCAGAGAAAGGGCTTTCCAAAGGTCACTCAGGTAGTTGAGAATATAAGTTCAACTAAAACCATGGCCATGTTTATGATCCTCTGTGTCAAAACAAACATATATTCAACTAAGAATTTAAGGGTATTTGGATCCATCCTCCAAATGAGGAAGCATCAATCTTTTCAAAGCAAAAATGACCCCATTCATCATATCTGAACATCCCTGCTCTTTCCTGTACTGCTTTGCTGCTATTGTCAATTCCCAGGACTCTTTCCTTCCCTGGCCTCTCAACAGCCCCCACGAATGAGCAATTCCTAAACGCATTTGCTATGACGTTTGCAAAGGCAGCCACTCAGAGAAAAGGTCAGTGTCACTGTTCTGTTTCCAAATATGTCCCTTTAAAGAATCAGACATTACAATACTGAATACCAATTGCCTAAAGACTTAGAAATCTCCTCTAGGAAAGTTCAAGGCTCCTGAAAAAAATGGAAAATCCAGTGAAGTTTGTGAAGTGATTTACCAAATTGAAAAAGGAACACAAAAGGGGAATGAAGAGACACCATTTTTCTACTGGCCTGGGGAATTGCGCTGATGGGTTCACAAGAGAGTGACATGATTCCTCATTCCTCTGTCTTTATACTCAGCCATTTCTCTAGTGAGTTGGAAAGTCAGTCAAGCCCCACACAAGCTCTCTGGTCACTATAAATAGGGGGTCGGGTTTCTAGGGAGCCTGCAAACATAGAAGTAGAGCCACAAAGGAAAGAAGTAATTATTTATAGCTATTTTGCTTTGTACTTCTGATGTTAGTTCTTACCTGGTACCTGTCAGTCAGCTCTGATCTCTGAATTTCCCACGACAGAAAATGATGCTTACTATTTCTCTTAGATGTTGCCAAGCATCCTTAATCATATGGTATACACAAAAACCTTCACAATCATACCCAACCTATTACTTTCTAGTCTCACCTTCTACCACTTTCTCCTGTGCTATAGCTAGTCTCACTTTCTACCACTATCTCCTGTGCTACAGCCCACACTGGACAACTCTAAGTTACTGCACGCATCTTGTATTTTGAGGACTCACACTTTTTTCCCCTCTATATCTTTACAAATTGTGTTTCAAATTGCTAGAATGCCTCCATCCCATCCTCCATTTCATTACGTAAGACATATTTTTAAGCTATTTTCTCTTTAAAGTCTTCCATGATCCCTACCCCTACCTCAAATTAATTGTTCTATAAATAATTTCTATTCTTCTATTAATTCAATCATTCACAAATTGTTGAGTATGAACAATTTGTCAGGTACTTTGCTAAGCACTGAGAATATAACAGTAGGTAGACATATTCCCTATCCTTATAGAATTTATAGGATAATAGGAAAAATAAGTATTTGCAGTACTTTTCATAGGAGATGTATACATGGCTATGGGATGTCACTGCAAGGATTTGACATAGTCTTGAGAGGTCAGAAAAGGTACACCTTCAGAAGGAGCATTTAAATTGAGAACTGAAATAAAAACATGAGTTAGCCAAATATAAAGGCTGTTCCCTTCCAGAAAGAGAATACAAACATATGAAAAAAACAATAAGGCAAGAACGAATTTGGTATTTTCAAGAAACTGAAAGAAGGGGAAAGTGGCACAATGTGAGAACTCAGAAGAGGGCCAGGCATTGTAGGCTACATTATTAATTCTGGACCATAAACTAAGAGGATTAGGAAGTCACTGAAAATTATCAGCCTGGGGACTGTTTGGAGGGAACAAAAGTAGATGCAGAGACATGGTGATGGCTTAGAATAGGGTGATGGAGAGAAGCAGATACATTTGAGAGATATTTAAGATGGGGAATCTACAGGACTTAAATAATGGGATCTTAAGAAATAAAGATGGAAGGTATCAAAAATTGATAATGCTATATTTTATTGAGGTAAGGAATAATAGAGGAGGGCCAAAATTGATTTTAGCAGCGTTGTGGGTAGACAATGAATATGGTTTTGAAAATACTGAATTTGAGGTGCTTATGAGATATAGAATTGTATATAACAAACAGTCAGGTGTGCGGTTCTGGGGCTCAGAAGAGAGAGCTAATTAAAGATAAGAAACAGAATCATCAGCATAAAGATGGTAACTGAAGTCATGAAAGTGGATAATTTTACTCTAGGGATAGAGTAGAGTGAGCAAATAAAAACTTCGTGATATCACAACAAACATTTAAAGGTTATATTGAAGAGCCATGAAAGGAGATGGAGAAAGAGTGGTCAAAGAGATAGAAGGAAAACCAGGGGATTGCAGTTCTCAACATCCAACAAAAGAGGGTACATCAAGAAAGAGGACCTACTGTATAGCACAGGGAAATATACTCAATATTTTGTACTAACCTACAAGGGGAAAGAATCTGAAAAATGATATATGTGTGTGTGTGTGT
The DNA here is from genome assembly GCF_005190385.1 of Monodon monoceros. Lineage (NCBI taxonomy): Eukaryota > Metazoa > Chordata > Mammalia > Artiodactyla > Monodontidae > Monodon > Monodon monoceros. Next base: position 109,939,159 of record NW_021703779.1, read on the forward strand.
GTATATATATATATATATATACACACA
>NW_021703779.1:109939585-110001326 GCF_005190385.1 Monodon monoceros
CTGAATCACTGTGCTGTACACCTGAAACTAACACAACATTGTAAATCAACTATACTTCAATTAAAAAAATATATATATATATATAAAGAAAGAGGACCATCATCTGAGGTGAGTGTTGTTGAGTTGCCAAGAAGTGTGGATTTAGCAACATGGGTGTCATTGTGACCTTATCGAGAGCTATTTCAGTAGAGTTGTGTGAGGCAGAAGACAGATTGGAGTGGGTTGAGGTGAAGAAATGGAGACAGAAATGTAGACAATTCAAGAAATTTGTGTTTAATGGTAGGAGTGAGATTGTTTAGTAACTGAGGAGGCTAAGGGATCCTGGGGGCCTTGCTTGTCTCTTTGTTTGAACATAAGAAAGACTATAACATGTTTTAAAGCCAAAAGAAAAATCCAGTAGAGAAGGGCTGATTGAAGATATAAGAAATAAGTTAACTGATAGCATAAGTCTTCTGGGAAAGCAAAAGGGGAAGGAATCCAGAATATAGGTGAAGGGATTGGCCCTTAATAAAAGGAAGGATAACCTTCCGTAGTAACATTAAGAAAGAAGAGGGTAGTGAATTGTCCATAATCTCTCGGTTTGGAGGTAGAGTTGAACAGGAAGTGAGGTCCTTTGCTGGGATTCAGGGTAGGGAGAAAGATAGGAGTGAAGTTTCAGAAGATAATTTTTAGTCAAGTTCTCAGAATGCTTTTATTTCTAGAGCTCCCCCATGATTAATAAGGGATATTTTAGTGCAGTGATTAAGAAAATGGGATCAAGAGTGAGAGTTTCTGGTAAGAACCTTGGCTCTACCATCAAGTAGTTGTATGACCTTGGGCAAATCATTTAACTTTTTTATTTTCAGTTTCCTCATCTGTGAAAAGATATATATATATATATATAAATCCCAAGAAATCAGTGAGTATCAATATATCCCAGTAGAGAGGACTTCATCCGTAGAGGATGGAATTGAGAGTGGTTTCTAATGAGTAGCCTAGAGAATTGTGTCCTGAGCCCTAGGGTGATCTTTTTCTAAATCCAGCAGCAGGGACACCACCACCAGTTGAGGTTTTCAGTTTTATTTCATCCCTCTCCTCTGTCTTTTTCTGTATTTAGAAAGAGAAAAGGTTCACATCTATGGCTGGGAAAATCACCATTTTTTGAGTGGAGGAAGTGGAACTGTTTTTTTTTCTGGAAAAGCTTTGGAAATAGCCACAAAACATCTAGGTAAGTTCCAAATGAGGGGGATCCCCAACCCAAATACACAAATGTTTGTTCCCCAAGTCCACTACAAGAGTATTGTGCCTTGATTCAAGTCACAAATTAGTGACCTGAATATACAAGGGTTGAAAACCTGAAGATACTTATGTGTTTGGTTGTAAAAGATGGTGCCACCTAGGAGATAGTAGATGAGAACATGCAGTTAAATGGAACTGACTGATATGGTGTTTGAAGGTGGAATCAGAAACGTGGACTGTCAAATTTTGCTAATACAGTCTGTATTAGTGAAAAGCCTATATTACATGTACATAATAATATGCCACTTTATTATTTTCAGTACATTCTGTACATATGAAATGGCTAAATGTTGCCTAGCAGAGGTCCCACCAGAACTGATCCTGCCTGATTTATAATCAGCACATTTATTTGTTAGTATGCAAATAAGAACTGCTATAGTACTTGGGGAAAATTGTGTTGTTAAGTAAGTGCAACATTTCTCCTGCGATTTTGCTCCAACTGTTCATTAGTTCTGCTAACCTCTTTTTGCAGATTGTATGAAGTTAAACAGCAAACCAGCAGAAGTATGTGAATTTATACAATGGCAATCCAGTTGTGTTACACTGGGAAGGTTGTATGAAGACATACAGATTTTTTTTTAAGAATTAATTTTTATAGGTTTTATTTATTTATTTATTTATGGCTGTGTTGGGTTTTCGTTGCTGCACGCGGGCTTTCTCTAGTTGTGGCTAGCGGGGACTACTTTTCATTGTGGTTCGCGGGCTTCTCATTGTGATGGCTTCTCCTGCCATGGAGCACCGGCTCTGGGAGCATGGGCTTCAGTAGTTGTAGCACGCGGACTCAGTAGTTGTGGCGCACGGGCTTAGTTGCCCCTTGGCATGTGGGATCTTCCCAGACCAGGGCTCGAACCCGTGTCCTCTGCATTGGCAGGTGGATTCTTAACCACTGTGCCACCAGGGAAGCCCAAGACATACAGATTTTTGAGTAAGTAGCAAGTGTGTAAAATGGATTTCACAGCAGCATAGATAAGGTACAAGCTGGAATAAGCAAAGACAAAGCTTCCCATTTGTTAGCCCATTTGCTCTCATTTGGACTTACACACATATGGCAAAAACGCTTTGGCATCAAGATTCAAAGTCAATCTCCACCACCTGCTAGCTTTGTGACGTTGGCTGAGCAAGCTCTTATGTGCCTAGAACATAGGTGATGCTCTTCACAAACACGAAGCTGTAAGCAATATAGTAGCAATAGAGCATAGTTGTTAAGTAAGAGGTTCTGAAGTCAGACTAACGAGCTCAGAATCCTCACTCCACTACACTAGCTATGCATCACTCTTATCAAATTATTTAACTTCTTTAATTCTTGATTTATTCATCTGTAAATGGAACATTTTCTTAGTAGACCTACTCAGCTTACAGAGTTGTGGTGAATATTTAATAAAATAATCAATGTAAAGCACTTAGCACTTGCATGCAATGGCAACATAGTAAGCCCTCAATAAACACTCGCTGTTAAAAGTGTTATCCCAAAACTTTCTTCATTGTGGCTTATGCCCAATCAGCTCCACTATAAATAGCCTTGTTAAGGACACTTACCTTTGCATTGCTTAATTCAGTGGACACCCCTGCATGACTTCAGCAGCATTTATGGCAAATAACTAATTTTTCCTTGTTGAGAAGTAAAAACTGGGAAGTTTTCAGAAAGATCTGAGGAAGAGCTAATTACTTAAAGGATAAAATTTTGGATCAGGTGCTGGAAGTAGAGTGTGGCATCTCTCTCCCTGGAACACTAAAACATGATCAGCTAAACCATCGCATGCATATTGAATATTTAACTGCCCAAAGACAGAGGCTCAGCTAGATGTTCTCTGAAGGTTTCTTTTTGCTTTTAAAGTTTGTGATTTTTCCAAATTAGTGAATGATATCAGCTACTATTTGTGCAGCAATAGCTAAAATACAGATATGGGCATTTTACATATGTCCTTGCAATCCTCACAAAAATCCTATAAAGTGGGTATTCTCCACATTTTAAAATTGATGAAATAATCTTAGAAAAGCACAGATAACAGTCATGAAGATACTGAGTGGTAAATTCAAAATATTTCTTTTTTAATTTATTCACTCATTCTTGTATAAATACAACCAATATTTATGAACACCTACTATGTGCTGGGCACTGTCTTTAGCACTGGTGTATTGCACTGAACATAGTAGATAAAATCAGCGCCCTTGTGGAGCTTGTATTTTGGTAAGCAGAAAATAAGACAAAGACTATCTGGTTCCAAGGCTTGATTCACTTCTATAATATGGTACAATGTCCTCTGACTGGATTTTGTGTCATGTTACCATTTTACGGTGAAGTCGAATTTTTCCCGTTTTAGACACAGCAAAATCATGCACCAAGGAAACCAAACTATCTCCGAATTTTTCCTCCTGGGACTCACAGTGGTGTCTGAACAGCAGCAGCACATCTTTATGCTGTTTCTGTGCATGTATCTGGTTACCATAGTGGAAAACTTACTTATCATCCTGGCTATTATCAATGACGCTCACCTCCACAGCCCCATGTACTTCTTCCTTGGCAATCTATCCTTCACTGACATCTGCTTCACAACCATTACCATCCCAAAAATGTTGGCAGACATCCAAAGCCAGAGCCTAATCATCTCTTTTGCAGGGTGCCTTACACAAATGTACTTTTTTATGTTGCTGGTGGACCTGGACAATTTCTTCTTGGCAGCCATGGCATATGACCTGAACATTACCATCTGTCACCCATTACACTATGCTGCATTACTGAGTCCCAAGGGTTGTGTCCTGCTGGTAGTGACTCCGTGGGTTGTCTCTAATCTTGTTTCAGTACTGCATCTCAGTCTGCTGGGCCTCCTGAATTTCTGTGATCAGAGAGAAATCCCACACTTCTTCTGTGACCTGGAAACCATGTTAAGGCTTGCTTGTTTAGACACCCAGATCAATGATTTGACAATCCTAGTCATTGGGGGATCAGTTATCTTCATCCCATTCACCTTCATTTTTGTCTCCTATTCCCTTATTGGTTGCACTGTACTTAGGATTCCTTCAGCCAAGGGGAAGTGGAAAACATTCTCCACTTGTGGCTCCCATTTCTTAGCTGTGGCCCTCTTCTATGGATCCATTGTTGGGGTCTACTTTCCTCCGTCTTCTGCCTACTCAGCAGAAAGGGATAAGGTGGCTGCCATCATGTATACGGTTGTAACTCCCATGATGAAGCCCTTCCGCTATAGTCTAAGGAACAAGGACATGAAAGGAGCACTGAGGAGACTACTCATCAGGGAAATCTATTTCTGGAGATGGTGATCCCTGCCATAAGAAATACCTGTATCAACTTCTTAGACTTAGATGAGCACACAGAGGATCCAAAGCCTCAGGCTACTGTGCCACCATGGTAGTTTCTTCCCCATCCATTTCCTGCCCCAAATACAGGTCCAAGACTCTAGATCGGACTCATCTCTCCATAAAAATAATACCAAAATAAAACAAAACAAAAATGCTCCTTTACTCCACAGTCCTTCGTAATTTACAAACAAGAGTTTTACCTGAATAAGCTTATGGCTGTGTAGTCAGTACTTACTAATTGGTCTCTAATTTTTGGTTGGTGCCTCCTTTCCCCCTCTACCAAACCCTACATGCTAGATCCTTGATAGGAAGGAAGGGAGGAAAAGAGGAAGGAAGGAAGAAAACATTGATGACAATAGTTCAAAATATCTTACAGATAATACCATTTTGAAATTCACAACTTCCAAACAATGACTTGATTCACACTAATATTTTGGGGTGAATACTGTATCATTCTCATGTACTAGGCAAGAAAAAAGATGCACTCATAGAAGATAAACAAACTAAGGCAAAAACTATCATGTCATTTGTCCTGCTCTGAGCCCTACAGAGGCTCCCCAGCAAAGCTTAAGTTCTTCAGCATCTAAGATCCTCTACCACCTGCACTCACCTACATTTACAGAAGTAAGAATCATCATTCACTACCTGCTCACCATCTTTTGAACACCCTACATCCCAGGTACACTGGACACTTTGTCATTCTTTGGGCAGTGTATGGATTTGCATGACTCTTGTCTTTGTACATGTTACACCCTCTCCTTGGAATATCTGTTCCATTCTCTCTTCCTACAGACATTTGACACTTTTTAAGGCTCCATCTCAGGTCTTACACTCTCTGTGAATTATTTCATAATTCTTACACCTTTCTAGGTAAAATTATTCCCTTCTCTCCTCTAGGATCCTGTAGCACTTTATTTTACTATTGTATCACTTATCACAATTAATTATAATTATATTTGTCAGTGTTATCCAAGATGATCTGATCTCTTTACAGTGTACAGGAACTATGTTTTATTAGTCTCTGTAGCTCTAGCCTAGTATAATGCCTGAAACAGGGTAGGTATTCAGTAAACCAAATTGAATAAAACAATTGTCATCTCTCAAAACAGAAAATTTATTTTTAGTTTATCTTCTGCTGACTTGTTGAGTAATACTAGATGACTCAATTAATCTCTCTGAGCTTAGTGTCCCATTGATACAATTCATGAAACAGTATACTAACTTTTGCCTCCTAGCTACCCCCATTGATGATATAGAACATGTTAGAGGTTAAAACTTTCTGAGACAGAAGGCTGTTAAAGTGCCACAGTGGGTAGGTGCCAGGAGTCCAAAATAAATCAAGAGAAACAAAGAAAATCAGGTATTCAACATACACAAGAATATGAGGATTTGAGGTGTGGTTATGAAACTTAAGACATGATACCTGGGCTCTTTTATTCTGTATCTGTGTAATATCCTAACCTTTGATCATGGAGGAAACTTCAGGCTTTTCATGCATCTCATACTGCTAAAACATATTCCAGTTATACTGTCTGGTTGAATGAACCTAGCTCTTTGTTCCGCCTTCAGGGTTGGGTTTGTGGCTTTGCTGTGACACCACAATAGTTCAGTCAGTGCACTCAAAGTGTAGTTTGCCGACCTATGCTAATCACAAAACTATTTGTTACTGGTCAGCAGAGGGATTGAGGTGAGATAAGTTTAGAAACTGAGACAAACTATTAGAAATATAGAGCAATTTCACATTGCTATGAAGTTTTTGTTTTATTTTACAAAAGTATCAGTTTACAAAAATTTGGAAATTAAAAAGTCTAGAAGCACTAGATGCTTCCCTGTCTTCTCCTCCTCCTTCTACTTCTTTTTCTTCTTCTCCTTCTTATACTCCCCTTCCTCCCTTCCCTCCCCAATTTCTCCTTCTCCTTCATCATGTTCAACATAAAATCTTAAGCAGGACTCTGTATGATGAATACCTTTTTAACCAATACCATCAGGGACTGATACTGGATATTTAATTTAAAGCATCAATTAAAGCATTTCTAAAGTATACAAACAGCTCAAACAGCTTAATATAAAAAGAAACAAACAACTCAATCAAAACATGGGAAGAAGACCTAAATAGACATTTCTCCAGAGAAGACATACAGATGGCCAACAGGCACATGAAAAGATGCTCAACATCACTAATTATTAGAGAAATGCAAATCAAACCTACAACGAGGTACCATCTCACACCAATCAGAATGGCCATCATTAAAAAGTCTACAAATAATAAATGCTGGAGAGGGTGTGGAGAAAAGGGAACCCTCCTACACTGTTTGTGGGAATGTAAACTGTTGCAGCCAATATGGAGAACAGTATGGAGGTTCCTTAAAAAAGTAAAAATAGAACTACCATATGTTCCTACAATTCTACTCCTGGGCATATATGTGGAAAAAATGAAAACTCTAATTTGAAAAGATACATGCACCCCAATGTTCATAACAGCACTATTTACAATAGCTAATACATGGATGCAACCTAAATGTCCATCAACAGATGAATGGATAAAGAGGATGTGGTATATATATATATATCAATGGAATACTACTCAGCCATAAAAAGGATGAAATAATGCCATTTGCAGCAATATGAATGTACCGAGAGATTATCATACTAAGTGAAGTGAGTCAGACAGAGAAAGACAAATATCATGTGATATCACTTATATGTGGAATCTAAACTATGACACAAATGAACTTATCTACAAAACAGAAACAGACTCGCAGACGTAGAGAACAGACTAGTGGTTAGCAAAGGGGAAAGGGGGGGAACTCAATTGGGAATATGAGATTAACAGAAACACACATCTATATTTAAAACAGACAAACAACAAGAACCTACTGTATAGCACAGAGAACTATATTCAATATCTTGCAATAACTTATAATGGAAAAGAATCTGAAAAAGAATATATATATGTGAAACAATCACTTTGCTGTACACCTGAAACATTGCAAATCAACTATACTTCAATTAAATAAATAACTGAAATTTTTTAAATTAAAAATACATCAATTAAAGCAAAGAGTCATTAAGCTCACACAGCCCCTTAACACTTCATTTTTCAGAATACTCTATTTTGGCTTATTCCATGCAAAGATATATTCCTTAACTAATCTTTTGATGTAGGGGACAAGACCCTTTCTTTGATTATGGATTGACTGATTGTGTTCTGAATAATCACTGTTGAATGAATCTCACATTTTTAAAAATATCATATATTGTTTTATTCTTGATAATAAAACTGGGCCTACTCATGTTATAAAATTTAGAAAATACAGTAAACTATATAAAAGATAAAATTAAAAAATCACCACAATCCCACTTTCTACAGATAGCCATTGTGATATTTTGGTGTATTTTTTTCTATGAAAATATATTATATAAAGAATATATATAAGGATATACATGTAATATAGAAGTTAAACTAGAAATGTAACAGGTGAGGTCTTAGATGTACTTTTGGCATAGATGTATTCCTTTTGATATCAGTGTTGCTAAAGCCTATGCCTTCAAGTCTTTGCACCCCTGTTTAGCTTTGCAACATGCCCTCACCCCACCCCCAGCACTTCCAGCTTCCCTATCCCGCTCTACTTTTGTTTTCTTCAACACTTGCCACCTTTAATCTATTAAAACCTTTTCTTATTTATTATGTTTATTGTTTTCTGTGTGTCTTTTCCTCACCCCTTCAATGTAAGCTCCAAGAAGGCAGGATCTTGTCAGTTTTGTTCAATGATGTATCCCAAATGCCTAAAGCAATGGCAAGCACAAAGTAGGTGCTAAATAACTCATTGTGAAAGAATGACTTAAGATTATATGAGTCTTGGGGGGGAGTAGTCAAGATTGCGGAATAGGAGGACGTGAAATTCACCTCACCTTACAAGTATGTCAAGAATACATCTACAAGTGGAATGATTTTCACAGAACACCTGCTGAACACTAGTGGAAGACCTCAGACACTTAAAAGGACCAGAAAAATCCCCACACAACTGCATAGGATGAAAGGAAGAAAAAAAGAAAAGAGTAAACAGGAAGGGACCAGCACCCCTGGCAGGGAGCTGAAGGTGAAGAGAGGTTCCCACACTCAGAAAAGCCCCGCTCACGGTGGGGAAATCAGCTGGGACAGAAAGAGACCTTCGGGGAATCAGAGCGGAATGTAGTAACCAGTCTGTGGAAGGCAGGACAAAGTAAGAACTGTGCACATGGTCTGTGCCACAGCCCTGCACACCCCAGCATGAGTCATGTGTCCCCTGGTAGAGTGGGGGCCTGGGAGCTGGAAAGTGGGGTATGGAGAGTGGACCCAAGGAAGGGACAGCTGTTGGCTGTGAAGAGACAGCCTGAAGGGATGGAGTAAGGAGCCCCACAACTGGGAATGTTGCAGAAGAAGCCTGGGCCACCATAGAAGCAAGGTGCCACTGTTGAGTGGCATGCAAGGGGCGGGGTCAGCATTGCAACCCCTTACCCCCTCATTGGCCCCTGCCTCTGTGGGCACTGGGGGGGGGCACCCATCTGAACAGGCTCGCCCGCTCCTCAAGCCAAGGCCTCCTCCATCTGTGCAGGCTCCAAGGTCCTGAGTGCTGACACTGCCAAAGCCTCTGTTGGCTGCACAGGCCCCGGTGGGCCCACGCATGCCGCTCATGCCAAAGCCTCCTTGGGAATCAGCCCTCGGTGCCCCAGCCTGAGATGGGAATCTGCCAATGCTGGCAGGGGCTGAGCGCTAAAGTGTGGGGTTAGGAGAGTGGATCAGAGAGAGGACCGCTATCGGCTGCTTGGAGAAAACCTGAGGGGATGGGAGTGAGGGGCTCCGAGGACAGGAGTGAGGAGCTCCATGGCCAGGAATGCTCCTAGAGGAAGTGTGGTCTGCCTTGGAAACAAGGCACCATTGCTGAGTGGTGTGCAAGGGGCGGAGCCTACATCCCAGACTCTCTCCCCACATGCCAGCCCCTGCCTCTGTGGGCACTGGGAGGTACTCCCACCAGAGCAAGCACACTGTAGGCTGTTGCAACTTCCTTCCAGTCTCTGCCACCACAGGCACTTTGCGCATGCCCTAGTTGTGGCCGCCTTATCCTTCCCCAGCCTGAGCAAGTAAGTGTGCCCCAATCAGTTACCGCTTTTGGCCCCTCTCGCCTGGGCAGGGAAAAGATGCCTGAGGGTGGCCCACATGCAGAGGTGGGGCCAAAAGCAAAGCTGAGCTCCAGGGGCTGTGTGACTAAGGAAGAGGAACAGAAATCTCTTCCTTGCACCTGCACAAACTGTGGATTAAATCCCTGCAATCGGCATGGTAAACACTGCATCTGTGGAATATCTGAATGGGCAAGTGTTCCCACGATTGAGACCAGTCTAGCTTTAGCAGCTGTGAACTTTGGGGGCAAGTACACATGGGAGTTGTGCCAGGTCAGAGTCTGAGCTGACCCCACAGTGCCCACAGTGGGTCCAGAGACCTACCTAGAGGTATTGGATAGCCTGCTGTGGAGGCAGGGTTTGGCTGTGGCTCACTGTGGGGGTAAGGACACTGACAGTGGAGGCCCCAGGAAAATATTATTATTATTTTTTTTTGTTTTGTTTTGTTCTTTTTTGTTGTTTTTATTTTCTTTCTTTTTTTAACTTTTTAAAGTATTTTTTCTTTTAATATTTTTACTTTACTTTTTTGTTGTTTCTGTTCTTGTTTTTGTTTTATTTTTATCTTTTTTTGATTGTTTTTGTTTGTTTTATGTTTTGTTTTTTTTTTTAGTTTGCTTTCTGTTTTTCTTTTTTGTGTGTTTTGTTTTTATTGTTTGTTTTCATTTTGGGGTTTTTTTGTTTGGTTGGTTGTTCTCTTATTTTGTTTTCTTTGTGTTTTGGGGTCTGTTTCATAGTTTGTTTATTTTGTTTTGCTTTTATCACTTGTCTTCGGTTTTGTTTGTTTGTTTTCTTTTCCTTTTCTTTTGGCTGTTGTTGCTGCTGTTTCTTTGTTTTTGCTATTTGTCTTGGGTTTTGTTTGACTGCTTCTTTTCTTTTCTTTTTTTTTTTTTTTTGGCTGCACTGCCTGGTTTGAGGGGTCTTGGTTCCCCGGCCAGGGGTTGGGACTGGGCCTCTGGGATGGGAGCGCTGAGTCCAGGATGCTGGAACACCAGATAATTCCTGGCACCAGAAAATGTTAATAGGCCTGAGTGCTCCCAGAGGTATACATCTTGACACCAAAACCCACTTTCACCCAAATGCCTGCATGCTCCAATGCTGGACGCCTCTCGCCAAACAACCAGAAAGACAGGAACACAGCCCCACCCATCAGCAAGACAGGCTGCCTAAAGTTGTACTAAGCTCACAGACACCCCAAAGCACAACCCCTGATGAAGGCCTGCCCATCAGAAGGGCAAGACTCAGCTCCACCCACCACAATGCAGGCACCAGTCCCTCTCACCAAGAGGCCTACACAAGCCTCTGGACCAACCTCAACAACCAGGGGGCAGGCACCAGAAGCAAGAGCAAGACCCTGCAGCCTGCTGAAAGGAGACCACAAACACAGTGAGTTAGACAAAATGAGATGACAGAGAAATATGTTGCAGATAAAGGAGCAAGGTAAAAACTCACAAGACCAAATAAATGAAGAGGAAAACAGTAATCTATCTGAAAAAGAATTCAAAGTAATGACATTAAAGGTGAATGAAGATCTCAGAAATAGAAGGGAGGCACAGATTGAGAAGATACAAGAAATGTTTAACAAGGACATAAAAGAACTACAGAACAAACAAACAGTGATGAACAACACAATAACTGAAATGAGGGACTTCTCTGGTGGTCTAATGGTTAGCACTTCACCTTCCAATGCAGGGAATGTGGGTTCAATCCCTGGTCAGAGAGCTAAGGTCTCACATGCCTTGCGGCCATAAAAACAAAACATAAAACAAAAGCAATATTGTAAAAAATTCAATGAAAGCTGAAGAAATGAGGGGAGGACCTTCAAGATGGAAGTGGAGTAAGACGTGGAGATCACCTTCCTCCCCACACATACATCAGAAATACATCCACATGTGGAACAACTCCTACAGAACATCTACTGAACAATGGCAGGAGACCTCAGACTTCCCAAAAGGCAAGAAACTCCCCACATAGCTGGGTAGGGCAAAAGTAAAAAGAAAAAACAGAGACAAAAGAATAGAGACAGGACCTGCACTTCTGGGAGGGAGCAGTGAAGGAGGAAAAGTTTTCACACACTAGGAAGCCCCTTCACTGGTGGAGACAGGGTGGAGGCGGGGAAGCTTTGGAGCCATGGTGGGGAGCACAGCAATAGGGGTGCAGAGGGCAAAGTGGAGAGACTCTCGCACAGAGGATCAGTGCCGACCAGCATAACCAGCTGGAGAGGCTTGTCTGCTCACCTGCTGGCTGGGATGGGTGGGGGCTGGGAGCTGAGGCTTGGGTTCGGAGATCAGACCCCAGGGAGAGGACTGGGGTTGGCTGCGTGAACACAGCCTGAAGGGGGCTAGTGTGCCACAGCTAGCCGAGAGGGAGTCCAGGAAAAACTCTGGACCTGCCTAAGAGACAAGAGACAATTGTTTTGGGTTGCACGAGGAGAGGGGATACAGAGCACCGTCTAAATGAGCTCCAGAGACAGGCACAAGCCACTGCTATCAGCATGGACACCAGAGACGGGCATGAAACACTAAGGCTGCTGCTGAAGCCAACAAGAAGCCTGTGTGGAAACAGAGGTCACTATCCACACCTCCCCACCTGGGAGCCTGTGCAGCTCAACACTGCCAGGGTCCCGTGATCCAGGGACAACTTCCCTGGGAGAACACTCGGCACACCTCAGGCTGTTGCAACATCACGCTGGCCTCTGCCGCCGCAGGCTTGACCCGCATTCCGTACCCTTACCTCCCCCTGGCCTGAGTGAGCCAGAGCCCCCTAATCAGCTGCTACTTTAATCCTGTCCTCTCTGGGTGGGGAACAGACACCCTCAGACAAACCAAATGCAGAGCTGGGGCTAAATCCAAAGCAGAACACAAGGAGGTGTGCGTACAAAGAAGAGAAACGGATGTTGCTCCCTGCAGCCTCAGAAGCAGTGATTAAATCTCCACAATCACCTTGATGTACCCTGCATCTGTGGAATACCTGAATAGACAATGAATTACCCCAAAATTAAGGCAGTGAAATTTGGAAGCAATGATATATATATTTTATTACTTTTCCTCGTTTTGTGAGAGTGTATGTGCATGCTTCTTTGTGTGATTTTGTCAGTACAGCTTTGCTTTTACCATTTATCCTAGGGTTCTGTCTGTCCGTTTGTTTTGGCATTTTTTTTTTAGTCTAGTTTTTAGCACTTGTTATCATTGGTGGATTTGTTTTCTGGTTTGGCTGCCCTCTTCTTCCTTAATAATTATTTTTTATTTTAATAACTTTATTTTAGTTCATTTTTCTTTCTTTCTTTCTTTCTTTTCTCCCTCATCTTCTGAGCCATATGGCTGACAGGGTATCGGTGTTCCGGCCAGGTGTCAGGCCTGTGCCTCTGAGGTGGGAGAGCTGAGTTCAGGACATTGGTCCACCAGAGACGTCCCACCTCCACATAATATCAAACGGTGAGAGCTCTCCCAGAGATCTCCAACTCAACTCTAAGACCCAGATCCACTCAATAACAAGCAAGATACAGTGCTGGATACCCTATGCCAAACAATTAGCAAGAGACAGACACAACCACACCCATTAGCAGAGAGGCGGCATAAAATCATAACAAGGTCACAGATACCCCCAAAACACACCACCAGATGCGGTCAGATCAAGAGAAAGACAAGATCCAGCCTCATCCTCCAGAACACAGGCACTACTCTGCTCCAACAGAAAGCCTACACAACCCACTGAACCAACCTTACCCACTGGTGGCAGACACCAAATACAATGGGAACAACGAAACTGTAGCCTGCGAAAAGGAGACCCCCAAAACAGTAAGTTAAGCGAAATGAAAAGATACAGAAATATGCAGCAGATGAAGGAGCAAGGTAAAAACCCACCAGACCAAACAAATGAAGAGGAAATAGGCAGTCTACCTGAAAAAGAATTCAGAATAATGATAGTAAAGATGATCCAAAATCTTGGAAATAGAATGGAGAAAATACAAGAAACATTCAAAAAGGATCTAGAAGAACTAAACAGCAAATAAACAATGATGAATAACACAATAAATGAAATTAAAAATTCTCTAGAAGGGATCAATAGCAGAATAACTGAGGCAGAAGAACGGATAAGTGACCTGGAAGATAAAATAGTAGAAATAACTACTGCAGAGCAGAAAAAACAAAAAAGAATGAAAAGAACTGAGGACAGTCTCATAGACCTCTGGGACAACATTAAACGCACAAACATTCAAATTCTAGAGGTCCCAGAAGAAGAAGAGTAAAAAAAAGTGACTAGGAAATATTTCAACAGATTATAGTTGAAAACTTCCCTAATATGGGAAAGGAAATAGTCAATCAAATCCAGGAAGCGCAGAGAGTCCCATATAGGATAAATCAAAGAAGAAACAAGCCACAACACATATTAATCAAACGAAGAGAAATTAAATACAAATAAAAAATATTAAAAGCAGCCAGGGAAAAACAACAAATAACATACAAGGGAATCCTCATAAGGTTAACAGCTGGTCTTTCAGCAGAAGCTCTGCAAGCCAGAAGGGAGTGGCAGGACATACTTAAAGTGATGAAACAGAAAAATGTACAACCAAGATAACTCAAGGAAGCAAGGATCTCATTCAGATTCGATGGAGAAATTAAAACCCTTACAGACAAGCAAAAGCTAAGAGAATTCAGCAGCACCAAACCAGCTTTACAACAAATGCTAAAGGAACTTCTCTAGGCAGGAAACACAAGAGAAGGAAAAGACCTTCAATAACAAACCCAAAACAATTAAGAAAATGATAACAGGAACATATATATTGATAACTACCTTAAATATAAATGGATTAAATGCTCCCAGCAAAAGACATAGACTGTCAGAATGGATACAAAAACAAGACCCGTATATATGCTGTATACAAGGGACCCACTTCAGACCTAGGGACACATACAGACTGAAAGTGAAGGTACGGAAAAAGATATTCCATGCAAATGGAAATCAAAAGAAAGCTGGAGGAGCAATTCTCATGTCAGACAAAATAGACTTTAAAACAAAGACTATAATAAGAGACAAAGAAGGGCACTACATAATGATCAAGGGATCAATCCAAGAAGAAGATATAACAATTGTAAATATTTATGCACCCAACACAGGAGCACCTCAATACATAAGGCAAATGCTAACAGCCATAAAAGGGGAAATCAGCAGTAACACAATCATAGCAGGGGAGTTTAACATCCCACTTTCAATGGTGGACAGATCAATCAGGATGAAAATAAAAAAGGAAACACAAGCTTTAAATGATACATTAAACAAGATGGACTTAACTGATATTTATAGGACATTCCATCCAAAAACCATGGGATACACTTTCTTTTCAAGTGCTCATGAAACATTCTCCAGGATAGATCATATTCTGGGTAACAAATCAAGCCATGGTAAATTTAAGAAAATTGAAATCGTATCAAGTATCTTTTCCAAACACAACGCTATGAGACTAGAAATCAATTACAGGAAAAAACTGTAAAATATACAAACACATGGAGGCTAAACAATACACTACTAAATAACCATGAGACCACTGAAGAAATCAAAGAGGAAATAAAAAAATAAGTAGAAACAAATGACAATGAAAACATGATGACCCAAAACGTATGAGATGCAGCAAAATCAGTTCTAAGAGGGAAGTTTAGAACACTACAATCCTACCTCAAGAAACAAGAAATATCTCAAATAAACAACCTACCATTACACCTAAAGCCATTAGAGAAAGAAGAACATCCCCCCCCAAAGTTAGCAGAAGGAAAATAATCATAAAAATCAGATCGGAAATAAATGAAAAAGAAATGAAGGAAACAATAGCAAAGATCAATAAACTAAAAGCTGGTTCTTTGAAAGGATAAACAAAATTGATAAACCATTAGCCACACTGATCAGGAAAAAGTGAAAAGACCCAAATCAACAGAATTAGAAATGTAAAAGGAGAAGTAACAACTGACACTGCAGAAATATAAAGGATCATGAGAGATTACTACAATCAACTATATGCCAATAAATTGGACAACCTGGAAGAAATGGACAAATCCTTAGAAAAGCACAACCTTCTGAGACGGAACCAGGAAGAAATATACAATATAAAAAACCCAATCACAAGCACTGAAATTGAAACTGTGATTAAAAATCTTCCAAAAAGCAAAACCCGAGGACCAGATGGCTTCAGAGGTGAATTCTATCAAATATTTAGACAAGAGCTAATATCTATCCTTCTCAAAATCTTCCAAAATATAGCAGAGGGAGGAACACTCCCAAACCCATTCTACAAAGCCAAATTATACAGCAGCTCATGCAGCTCAACATCACAAAAACAAACAACGCAATCCAAAAATGGGTGGAAGACCTAAATAGACATTTCTCCAAAGAAGACATACAGATGGCCAACTAACACATGGAAAGATGCTCAACATCACTAATCATTAGAGAAATGCAAATCAAAACTACAATGAGGTGTCACCTCACACTGGTCAGAATGCTCATCATCAAAAAATCTACAAACAGTAAATGCTGGAGAGGGTGTGGAGAAAAGGGAAGCCTCTTGCACTTTTGGTGGGAATGTAAATTGATACAGCCACTATGGAGAACACTATGGAGGTTCCTTAAAAAACTAAAATTAGAACTACCATATTATCCAGCAATCTGATTCCTGGACATATATCCGGGAAAACCACAATTCAAAATGAAACATGCACCCAATGTTCATTGCAGCACTATTTACAATAACCAGGACATGGAAGCAACCTAAATGTCCATTAACAGAGTAATGGATAAAGAAGATGTGGTACATATACACAATGGAATATTACTCGGCCATAAGAAGGAAGGAAATTACGTCATTTGTAGCTATATAGATGGACCTAGAGACTGTCATACAGAGTGAAGTAAGTCAGGAAGAGAAAAGCAAGTACTGTATGTTAACACATATATGTGGAATCTAGAAATATAGTACAGATGATCTTATTTGCAAAGCAGAAGTAGAGACACAGACGTAGAGAACAAACATATGGATACCAACGGGGAAAACGGGCAGTGCGATGAATTGGGAGATCAGGATTGACTTGTATACACTATTGATACTATGTATAAAATAGATAACTAATGAGAGCCTACTGTATAGCACAGGAACTCTACTCAATTCTCTGTGGTGACTTAAATGTGAAGGAAAACCAAAAAAGAGGGCATATATGTATACGTATAGCTGATTCACTTTGCTATACAGTAGAAACTAACACATTTTAAAGCAACTATACTCCAATAAAAATTAATTTAAAAAAAGATTGTATGAGTCTTCCACTTTTCATTACTAAAGATTATAAACATATGCAATAAACAAAATGTATAATATTCTATGCTATGGCTATTTCATGACTTATTTAACCATTCCCCTATTGTAAATCATTTAGGCTGATTATAATTTTCCATCAGAATAAATAATGTAATTTTATTTTTTTGAGTTAACATTTATTTATAACATTATATCAGTGTCAAGTGTATATTATATTTCATATTTCTGTATATGCTACAATGTCATCACCACCAAAATTTAGTATTCATCCATAACCATACAGCTAATCTCGTTTACCCATTTTTCCTTCCCCTCCCCACACCTCCTCCTCTGGTAACTACTACTCTGTTTTCTGCATCTACAAGTTTGTTTTTTTTGGTTTGATATGTTCATTTGTTTATTTATTAGTTTTCTATAATCCACATATGAGTGAAATTATACAGTATTTGTCTTTCTTAATCTGACTTATTTCACTTAGTATAATACCAGCAAGGTCCATTCATGTTGTTGTAAATGGCAAGAGTTCATCTTTTTGTATGGTTGAGTAATATTCCATTGTGTATGTATACCACATCTTCTTTATCCATTCATCCACTGATGAGCACTTAGGTTGTTTCCTTATCTTGGATATTTTAAATAATGCCACATGAACATAAGGATTCATATATTTTTCAGATTCGTGTTTTCATATTCTTTAGATAAATACCCAGAAGTGGGATAGCTCAGTCAAATGGTAGTTCTATTCTTAATTTTTTTGGAGGAATCTCCATACTGTCTTCCCTAGTGGCTGCACCAATTTACATTCCCACCAACAGTGTATGAGGGTTCCCTTTTCTCCACATCCTCACCATCTTTCTTTTGCCTCTATTTTATTTATTTATTTATTATACAGCAGTTTCTTATTAGTTATCTAGTTTATACCCTCACCATCTTTTTGATAATAGTCATTCTGACAGGTGTGAGGTGATATTTCATTGTGGTTTTGATTTGCATTTCCCTAATAATTAGTAATGTTGAACATCTTTTCATGTGGCTGTTGGCCATCTGTATGTCTCCTTTTGGAAAATGTCTATTCAGCTCCTCTGCTCACTTTTTAACCAGGCTGTTTGTTTTTTATTGTTGTTGAGTGTTATGAGTTCTTTATATATTTTGGATATTAATCCCTTATTGGATATATCATTTGAAAATATATTCTCCCACTCAGTAGGTTATCTTTTTGCTTTATTGATGGTTTCCTTTGCTGTACAGAAGTTTTTTAGTTTGATGTAACCCCATTTGCTTATTTTTGCTTTTTGAACCTTACCCTTCATGCATCATCTTTGACTTCCAGTTTCAGTTTCTTTAAAGTGAAGCAGAACTCAAGGACATTTGGAAAGCAAGCTAAGTGCATTATCCTCCTTGGGTAGCTTTCATTTTTGTCCACAATCTTTTACATCTAATTCAACAACAATATTTACTGACCTGCCTTTATTTAGTCTTTTCAATGCATGTAACTTAGTTTTCATAGAAACAAACTTCTTTTGTCTTCATATTGTGTTGGTTAATATAATTGTATTAAATTTAACTCAAATTATACTTACAAAAACAAGTGAAACTAACACAAAGAGATTTTGGAAAAATACAACTGACTTAGTAAGATAACACAGAATTGGTGGGACACGACCATAACTGTGTGGACATACAGAGAGTAGCTGAGTAGCTACTAGTATTATCAGTGCATGGCCATTGGCCAGAATGTTTTGCACAGAGAAAGGAGGGTGCCTTTAAGGTAGAGAGTCATATCTTAAGGCCAGAAGAGACCAAAACAAATGATGTTTAGCCTAAGATGCTTTTATACTCTGAGCCAGCAAAGAATGAAATGCCTACTGGAAGTTATGGTGGAGATATATATATATATATATTTTGCGAGTATATCAGTGGACACAGTATCAAACAGACCTGGCTTTGCCTCTCAGCTCTTCCAATTCTTAACTGTATGATATTGGGTTACTCACTTCACTTATTTAGTACTCAAGTTTCTTCATGTGAAAAATGAGGTTAATAATACCTATCTCAGTGATTTGTTTCAGGGATTACATAAAATATTGGATATAAAGTACCTGGCACATGATACATGCTTAGAAAATGTGAATATCCTCTCTTCCTTTCCTCCTTACAATTTTAGACCCTGAGGGCAAAAAAGAACATTAATTCTGTTCCAAGTCATCTGGAAATTTGATGTTAGTTTCTGCTGTATAACAAAGTGAATCAGCTATGTGTATACATATATCCCCATATCCCCTCCCTCTTGCACCTCCCTCTCGCACTCCCTATCCCACACCTCTAGGTGGTCACAAAGCACCGAGCTGATCTCCCTGTGCTATGCAGCTGCTTCCCACTAGCTATCTATTTTTACATTTGGTAGTGTATATATGTCCATGCCACTCTCTCACTTTATCCCAGCTTCCCCTTCTCCCTCTCCATGTCCTCAAATCCATTCTAAAATAAGGAAAGAAGATAACTTGAAAATAAAAATTGATGTAGAAGAAAGAGTGGTAATGAAGAATCAGAGGAAAGAGTTAGCTCAAAGTAATTTAATTTTGTATCAAACATGAAGAAAAATAAGAAGTTTCTTAAGCATTTTCTGTGTAGTTCTTACCCAGACTGGCCTTGAACCTTATAGAGGAGATTTTCAAGAAACCTATCACTTCCATTTTTCTTAGGCAATAGAAAATGCAGTTTGACAAAAGAATTATCACCATGTAGAAAACTGATATGGCCTGGTCTTGATCCAGAGAATAGTTGGAAGAATGTCGCATATATATAAATGTAATGGACCCATAGAAGAGAGTGACATCAGTCAAGTGTGAAGATAAAGCGGAAAAGCCTTTGGATTTGACTTCAGCTAAGAAGATTCTCAAGAAAGTGGCAACGATCAACATGTAGAAGACAAGAATCATCTGGATGAAGCCCGAATGAAAAAGAACAAGTAATTCATTATGTGGGTGTTTGAGAATGAGAGTATCAAGAGTGGAGAAATGTCACAAAAGAAGCTGCTGATGATTTGGACTCATAAAAGTCAAATAAAATGGTTGGACTTCCTAAAAACACAGTACTGATAACTCCATCACTTGCTGGATGTAACAAACCTGGGACATGATTACAGGATAGAGCAGGGAATATCTGATTGTGAGGTAAAGTACCTAGGCCAGGGAGGATGGAAGATAGCATTTAATACAAAGAGCAAAATGTCAGCATTCGGATCACAGAGCAGGAGAAGAAAATGGTCCTCTTTCTGCCAAAAATTTCACCAGCACCTTGGAGACTGTGGCAGGGGAAAAACAGAAATCTGTGAAGGATAAACTTTAGAGGAAGAAATACATGGCAATTTGGAAATTGGACAAATGTTGATAAGGATGAGCGAGCCAAGGTTTCACAACAAAGGGCACTTATATACTGAGACAAGCACCCCAAAGGGGAACACTTGAAATGTGATCACATAGATGTAAAACAAATTTTGTCAGCAAGCTGTCATTCTTTTGGGCATCCCTCGTCACAACTGCTACATCTTATTAGCTCAACAGCAGAATATTTCATTGGTAAGAATATCAATAGTTAGAATTTCTGTACACACACACACACATACACATACACACACACAGCAATCTATGGAGATATGTAGAATATAGACTGAATATAGACTGCTGCTTAATAGAATAGTGCATGTTGTCTTAGTTTGGGATGATATAACAAAATACCATATACTGGGTGGCTTAAAAAACAAACATTTATTTCTCACAGTTCTGGATGCTGGGAAGTCCATGATCAAGATGATGGCAGATTCAGTGTCTGGTGAGAGCTCTCTTCCTGGTTTGCAGATGGCTTCCTTCTTGCAATATCCTCACATGAGAGAAAGAGAAGGAGAAGGAGGAGAGGGAGAAGGAGGTGGAGAGAGAGAGAGAGACAGATAGACAGAAACACAGACAGAGATAGAGATCTCCTATCTCTTCCTCTTATTATAAGGGTATAAATCTCATCATGAGGGCCCCACCCTCGTGACCTTTCTAAACCTAATTGCCTCCCAAATTCCTCACCTCCTGTTACAATCACATTGGGGACTAGAGCTTCAAAATATGAATGAATTTTGGGGGTACAAACATTCAGTCCATAGCACAGATCTTTTTTTTTTTTTTTTAACAAGGCTTCCTCTCACCAGACCTATCTGGAAGCCAGAGGGCAAGGCTACTCCACAGTCTGTCCCAGCCTCTGGGACAGACAGCAGAGCAGAGAAAGAAAGAGTGAATTCAAGGGGCACAGAGACATCCATAGAACAACACACCTAAGTGAAAGGAGCAAGTTCCAAAGCAGTATCTATCAATATTATCTGACACCTATTTTTACATGAATATTATATAGTACTATACGTGGGGTGTAATATCACATTATGGTTGATTTCTAAATAGTTTTTGCTTTTATGTATTCATTAAACTTAATAGAATGAATGTCATTTAAAAAAAGAAAAGAAGAATTCCAAATATTACATATAGGTTATGGCCTTAAGACGATGAAGTAAAAGGCCTGGATGGAAAAAAAAGTTAAAATATTTACAGGGGTTGCTTTTGGGTTATGAATGTGTATGTTTATAGATTTAAAAAGTGGTTATTTCTGGGGGGCAAGTGTTGTAGTTTTGTTTTTGTGTTTGCATCTTAATTTTTCTTTCTTTCAAAATATTATAAAGTGAACATATGTTTTGCTATGATAAATCCAGAAGATATTCAATAAGTAGGTTAGAAGAGAGGAGAATAGACAGGTCTATCTATGATGGAGAGAAGAGAGAGAATAGATAATAAGAATCTCCCTAAATGGTCACACTGTTCTTCAAGGGGGTTGACATTCTCAGCCCAACTATATAGATCTGCAGATTTTATTCAAATGTGTAAAATCATATTATGATTCTACAAGCTTTTGCTCTAAAATTCCTTTTAAAGAAGAAACACAATTCTTATCTAACAGACCTCATAACCTGCAGTAATAGTCATGAGACTGAAACTGAGCAGGGCCCTATGGGGCCCTCCCAGGTACAAATCCTTTCTATGTTCCCTGTTTCTTGTTCATAGCACAGATCTTTATTTCTGGGAACCTGAAGCAGAGACCCTCCTTTAGATCTCACATGGAAAACAGTTATTAAGTTGGTATGTAATGTCAACCAGATCAATCCATTGTCCCAATATGTTAGCTGCATAGCCTCTTACATCTCCTATGTAGAGCACAACCTAATGCTTTGCATGCAGTAGATGCTTTGAGAAATTTTCATACTCTTTGGCTATGTAATCCAACTTCTGGGACAGTAACCCAAAAATAATCCAAAAGAGGGAAACAATGTTTAGTACAAAGTGATGAATTCTGAAGGTCACTGCATTTTTAAACTCACTTGTGTTTTTTGTATTCCAATATGCAGTTATGATTGCTTGGTTTCTGAAGTTCATTAGCTCATTCCATGTACATTTACTGAGGACCTTGCCTAGGCCACACAACATCTTAATTCTGGTAGCACAGACATGAACTGTACAATTGCTGCCCTGAAGGAGCTCACAAGTTAGAAGTGGAGATAGCCATGACACAGGGTAAGAAGTGCATATAGGGAACCATATAAGCACTGAGTCCAGATATGTAGTGATTACATCTGCTACCTTTGTGTAGGACTTTGGGATGTAGTGTCTTAAGACTCCTCAAAAGCTCAAACTGGAATTCAGATTGCTTTGGAACAGTACCATTCTGAGGCAAAAGATCTGCTAATTCAATATGACCATGGAATTGAAATTCTGTATGTCCTCTACGACCTTGTCACACAGGGCCTTCACACACAGTACCCTACTTACTTCTGCTAAGATGTTACACTTTCCAAAGGTACGTGTTTGCTTAAGATTAGGCAGTTCTGGCACCCCCAGAGAAAGTGCCCCTCAAGCACTGGACATTCACAAATGCATTTTTTTTAATGCTAGAAACAGTGCACACACAAAACCATGGAGATGAACCAATAGTCCAGAGCATGGAAATAACCTACATTCTTGTGAATGGATGGAGCACAATGCTAAGTGGGAAAAAAAAGATACATCCACTTTGTTTTTCATAGAGGTCAAAGAGTCTTTGCTAACACTATCACAGAGGTCAATTAATTTAATCATGCCTCTAAAAATGATGTTTTATGTTGTTATTTTAAATGGAGAAGATAAAAATTCTTGATTCGAAATCTCATAGGCCAATCAAAGAAAGCACACCTTAGATTCTAGTATCTCAAGAGAAGTTCTCAATCACAGCTGCTCCTCAGAATCCCATGGGCTGATACCAGGAAGGAACCCATGCTGGATCTACTTAATCAGAATTTCTGCATGTGGGTCCTCATCACATGTTTTTGTGTCTCGAGGGTGATTAACTTTATTGAGGTATAATTTTCATCCATAAATGCAATGTAAGTGTAATTTCATCCATAAATACAAAGTAAGTGTACAGTTCAGTGAGCAGGGACAAATGTATATACTTGTGTAACTATCACCCCACAATCAAGATATAAAATATTTACATCACTTCAGAAAGTTCCCTCCTACCCCATCCCAGTCAATCTATTACATCGTTGGCACCAGGCAATCACTGATCTGTTTTCTTTCACTGTGTATTAGTTTGTCTGTCCTGGAATTTCACAAAAGCAAATCCATACAGTAACTAGAACATATCATTTTTTAAAGTCTCCACAAGTGATTTTGATGGACAGTCAATGTTGGGAACCAGTGATATAGAGGCTTCCATAAAGGAAGGAGTCATGATGACCAGCATGAGCTGGACATAAGCCAAAGAGTTTAGATTCTAAAAGCATATGTTTATTTAAATTATGACTTCAAAAATCACCCTTATAAAATTCCTATGGTTCAAAACTAAAGGCCATGAAAAATTATTGGATGAAAATTGAAATTTATATTTAACTACATGAAAACCTATTATATATCAATTACTATATAGCTAAGTGACATATCTATTTCTCAGATTCGTTGTCAAATGCCAAACATCCCCCTCTATCTTAAAAAAAAATCTTCCTCAATAGGAAGTCATCTAGGTACCAAAGTACATTATTTAGCAGTATAAGACTACAGTGTGGAAGGGGAATGAGGTCTGGGGTTGAGGATACATTTTAATAGACTCAGTCATGAGCACCATAATACGGGTTGTTGGCATGAGCTGAGTTACTAAATATGTACACAAGACCAGTTACTGGTTGTCATGGAACAATGGTCTGGACTCTGCCACTGTCTCCATGGGTATCTTTGCATCTTTGCTCTCAAGATTCCCCATTTACAAATGAGATTAAATGAGATGCTTTCAAAGGTTACTTCTGAGCTCAATATTCTGTGATCTCTTTTAGTAAATTTCTTGATGGAAATATTGCCTAACAGAAATGCTCAATGTTAGTTTGTACAGTAAGAAGAAGCTAAACAAAACTCTCACTGGAAGAGTTTGTGAGGTCAGGTTATTCCAGTTCCTAGAGTGACCATAGCGCCTCTGACTGTGACAGGAGTAAGACTTCATGTGGGTTCTCTATTCTTGGAGGTAAATGTGTTCTTTGAACGTTATGTTGTATATTATTTTTAATATTCCTTTGGGAGCCATGCAGAAATTCTAAGAAGATGCCAAACTTTATTTGAAGAAATTATATCATCAGGCAATTACTTTGGATTTACATCTTTTTCCTTTTTGCCACACAAGAAAGATCCACAGAAATGAATTAGTTCAAAGTTTTGAATGTGTATAGGCAAGAGCATTTTTCCCTCTTCCCTCTTTATGAACCACTCACATAATAGGCATTTGAAATCTGAATCCAGGTTAACTTAACAGATCTTTCTAGAGTATCCATTAACTCACCAGGTCATGAAATTCACATACAAGAGAAAGTCTACGTAACCCACAAAACTGTACTTCTATTTAGATAGCCATCTCAGATGTGTGTTCAGAGCAAAATAAGGAGCCAATCTAGATAATGTGCTGGCTTAAGTAAAGGGGAAAAAAAAAACCCCTGTATATGCTTAAGTCACAATGTAAAAACTACATATAAACGATGGTGGTATTAAAACATTACCTATATCCATTCTGGTAAGAATCGCTCACAACTCTATTAAAACCAAAAAGAGGGCTTCCCTGGTGGCGCAGTGGTTGAGAGTCCGCCTGCCGATGCGGGGGACGCGGGTTCGTGCCCCGGTCCGGGAAGATCCCACATGCTGCGGAGCGACTGGGCCCGTGAGCCATGGCCGCTGAGCCTGCACGTCCAGAGCCCGTGCTCCGCAACAGGAGAGGCCACAGCAGTGAGAGGCCCGCGTACCGCAAAAAAAAAAAAACCACAAAAACCAGAAAGAATGCTTGATGGAATGTATTCCAAAATAATGCTTTGTGGAAGGTCAAGAAAATATGGTTCCATTGAAAACTGCTGGAAATATGGAAGCATACACATAAATGTAAGTTTATTAAAGTGTTAAAAATCTGAAATGCAGGACTTTCAAAACTACTGTGAATAAGACTTCCCAAGTAAAGGGACATTCAAAACATCATAGACATTTCATTATGAACATGGACACCTCCTCACAGGTAAAGAATGTGAAGTGCAGAGAAGGTTAAGGGTAGTTTCCACTCATAAAAGAAAGAAGAATGAGGCAGACATTTCAGCTTAAAGGGCACCCCAACTTTACGCTGACACGCTGGAAAAAAATGCATACCCACAAAGAGAAAATAAAGATGCTAAGGGAGATGGAGTTAGAAGAAGAGACCAAAGTAAGAGAATGCAAGTGCTCAGTACTGGTCCCAGCGGACATTATGACTCTCGGCATGTGGTGTGAGTACCCATTTATCTCTGCCATCTCTCCCTGCCCACTCATGCTCACTCCCTCTCTAGAGAAACCCCTGCTCTTGAGCGAAAACCCTAGATCATGCTCACTACAATAGAAAGACTAATCCAAGCTCCCTGGGACTCCTGGGAATTGCTGGGGGTGAGCAGGAGAGAGGTGGGGAGAGAGATGGGGGGTGAGAGGTGGTGAAGGGTGTAACTTAACAAAGGTGACACCAGTGCATTCAGCTAAATGAGTCTGGTGCAAGTGGGAGAAGTTGGGGCAGGAGGTCTTCCCTCTCTTCCTGCATCTGTGTGGGGCTGTGCTGGTGACCGCCACACTTTCAAAAATGCCCTGTTGCAAACAAGTGCCAGTGTTCTTGCTACACTAACGAGCTAAGTGACGCAGTGGACAAAGCAAGGATGCTGTTCCTGGCTCAATCTCTCTTGGACAATGATCATTTGCCACGTCAACTTACCTTGCCAGGCATGAAGCATCAGAGGATTAGCTATTAAAAGAAAGACATTTTCTTGCTCATTACAGCCTACAAGGTAAAACGTCCAGAGATGTAAAGAGTTCTGTTTCACCATTAAAGTAAAAATTATTTCCGGCAGCTTTGGGAGAAAATGCAATTATTTTCCTTCCTGTCAGAGTCTCCACACTCACCTAGAGATGAGCATACCCTATTAAAATGGCCTCATCTTCGTTTGAATGATGCCAGTGAAAGATCTTCCCTGACCTGGGGGAGGGGCTGGTCCCTGAGCCCTCACCCCTTGGGATGTGGGGTCACCAAAGGCAGAAGTAATTAGACAGCACTGAGTCATTGCCACTCACATCCCCTAGCCGCAGGAAGAGGAAACTTTTCACGGAGGAAAATGAACTCTTCAGGCAGAATCCACTTATTTTTCCAATGACCAGAACCCACTCGGGCCACACTGCCACAGGCTGTGTCAGTGCTCTACTCCTGGAGAAGTCCAGTGGGCTCCCCTAGGAAACGTTACACTTTGGGTCTGCTTAGCCACAGCTCTTTCCCCTCTTAGCCAACACAGAGAAAGAGGGACACCTGTAGCTCCACCTACACGAATCAGAGCTCATTGGTGGTGGTCACATCTCTCCGCCAGCTTGGTTGTTGAGTGAAACTGGCCTAGGTGGCAATTTGCCTCCCTGTGCAACTGATTCACTCGGATTTGATCTGGCCACTGGGCTGGCCATAATCTCAGCCCCTGCTTCAGGCCCTCTTCCTCTTGGTTCCAAAGAAGAACCCAGTGAGATAGTGTGGCTATCTCAGTGCAATCTCGTCCGCATAAATTCAGAATCAACATTCTAAAGATGACACGTTTGCACCATCTGGCAACATGAACATTCGTATCACCACCCAAGACAGATATCCAGAATAGATAAGTCAAGAGTCCTTCTCTCTCTACACACATACCTCCTTACCATGCTTTTTACTTCAGTATGTTTTCCATAGTTCAGTGAAAATTCAGTGTTATGATATAAGCGTAGCAGTGAAGTATTCTGATTTATGTTTTTTTAAAAAGATTGCTGTATTGAAAGTGGAAAATAGATTCAAAGAGAAGGCAAGAGAAAAGTTAGAGCTGCACAGAGGTTCTGGGCAATATATATGATAGTGTGAGAAGGGTACCTGGAGAGACAGGTTTCTATACAAGACAAATTTTGTAGATGGAATACACAGTATTTGCTAATGAATTTTAAATAAGGGGTATAGGGAAAAGAGGATACAAAGATGACTCGCAATTTTCTGACTTGAATAACCAATTTTACGAAGATTCCATTTTTGGAGATAGGGAAGATTACACTTGTGAACAGGTTTTGGGGTAAAAAACTTGTATTTCCATCAAACAACTAACTTTCTGACCATTCTCCTCCACTCATAAATCAAATCTAACAAGTCAACTCCATCTTGTTAAGGCCAGTCAAGCACGACCAGTGCTCCCAAAGGATAGTCCTATGTTCTCATTTTTGTGTGGTTCCAGCATAGATTGTGAAGGGAATAAGTCATCATACTGGTAATTCTTATACAATGACAAATATCTTCACGCAAAATTCAATCCACCATCCAGAAACTTCCAATTAATGAAACAGTAGAATATTATTCGGCCTTAAAAAAGGAGATCCTGCCATTTGTGACAACATGGATGACCCTGAAGAATGTTATGCTAAGTGAAATAAGCCAGATACAGAAAGAAAGATGCTGCATAACCTTACTTATATGTGGAACCTAAAAAACTCAAATACATAGAAGCAGGGAAGGAAATGGTAGTTACCAGTGGCAGGGAGGTGGGCGAAATGTGGAGATGTTGGTCAAAGGTTATAAAGTTGTAGTTATATAGGATGAATAAGTCTAGAGATCTAATGTACAGTATGATGACTATAGTTAATAATACTGTAGTGAGTACTGGAAATTTGCTATGAGAGTAGATTCCAGGTGCTCTCACCATAAACACAAAAAAATGGTAACTGTGAGAAGGGAATGTTAATTAGCTTAACTGTAGTAATCATTTCACTATGTAAAAATCAAAATATCAACTTAAATATAAACAATTTTTACTTTTAAAAAATGGATGTTTGAGCAATATTTTTAGATGTTTGAGATTTTTCTCTTTTGATCCAGATATTTCATGCTATAGACCATATCTTAAGCATGCCAAGGAAAGTTAAGCATTGTGTGGTCATTCTAAAAACCACTTAGGGTAAAAAGTTTTCTTCCTGGAACTTTCATATAGCAAAGGATCACAGTTATTTGACCACCTCCTTCACCAAAGATGCAAGTGCCACAACCTCAGGCATCTGGGCATATTGTTACACTTTTCCATGTCAAGGGACGATTTGTCAAGGCTGTCATTGTTTAACACATGTAATAAAAATGTCATGATCTGCTTCCTTCTTAAGCAAGAGACAAAGCCTAGGTTGCCATGACAACAAACAATTTAATAAAAAATAGAAAAATACAGTTAATCAGTAAATCAGTCAATCCTTTCATTTCCAGAAGGATCAAACAACTTACTGGGCATAGTGTGACATTCTTTTAATGTCTTGAAGAGACAACCAGAATTTTTACAGCAAATTTTAGTATGATATACGAATAATTGAAGCAAAATACTGCCTTTCAAGTTTCCTGTTTAACTGGATATTTCAAATAAAAATGTTAATGTTGCTGAAATGAGTTGATAAATGTTCTCAACTCCCCATATCACTTGACACTTTTTGGCAATTTAAGTTGCCTTCATATTTCAAGCTCATAATAGTAATGGAAATCAGACCTGCAATAACAGAGATTAACTTTCATCACATGAGAACCCAGTTTCTTATCACTGATTAACAAAGTATAACATACAAACAATGACTGTAGGACGTATATGTGAATTGTAACTCCTATCATGTAGTTGTGTTGCACTGAGCCAGTCATAGTCCCTTATTCTCACTTTTTTTGGCAACAATATGCATTTGTTAAATGATTTTTAAGGATTTAGGGTGAGTTTGTAGTTCACATGATGAATCTTTCTGTGGCCAGGACGAGGATCTGTTTATTTATCTTTCTCTATCTAAATCTGTCCAGTTAGCTATTATTCTATGATTAGAAAAAAACAATTTGAGGCAGATCATAAAGCTAAACATAATACAAGATACATATAAAACTATTAGTAAAGTTAATGTGCAAAGTTTATGTAACAATCTGTGTACTATGCTAAGAAATGACCCACAAATTTGCCTCAGTCCCACACAGTAGCAAAAGCAAAGGAGGAAATACAGTGACAACAGCCATAGTGCTCACAAGAGTATTATGAAAGAAAATTTTCATGAGAGACAGTTTTTTTGGGGTAGCAAATCCAGAAAGAAATGTATAACGTAGGTCTTTATAAAACTGGAAAATATAGAGAACAATGTCCTCAAAAGCATTCTGTCAGTAAAATACAATAAGTAGCTAGTTTCATAGGACTCTTGATGATATACCTCAATGCAGGCTGATAGCATTTAGTTAAAGGGCAATTTCATTAAATAATTCTGCAAAAAGACAAAATAATGTGGTCTAAATATACATCTCTCTGATTATATAGCTTGATTTCCAAAGTATAAATCTGGAGAAGTGAATGTAATATATTTCCTTTAAGCTATTATATGTATGCTTTTCCCCCCCTCGCAACTCAGGTTTAGATAAGACACAAAAATTAAGACTATACTTTCTGAAGACCAATTGGGGTAAAGATTTTCCAGTTTGCCAATTAAGGACAGACTAATAAGTTTTAATAGTTGCTTAAACAGCTTTGAGATAGATATCACATCATGAAAATTACACAGTGTAATACTAATTTCTGAATGTATGGCCACATATTGAATATTTTCTCAAAAAATGAGCAAATGAGCTAAAAATGTCCCAAAGTTCTGTGACATGATGCAAGGTCTTTTTTTACATTTCTAACCTTTTCAATTCAGTGGTGTTAAATGTAAAATATATTCACAAGGTTATGCAACTATCACCACTATCTAATTTTAGAACATTTTTGTTACCCCAAAAAGCCATCAATCCCCATTTTTCCACCTCTCCAGCCACTAATTATCTGTCTATAGATTTGACTATTCTAGCCATTTCATATAAATTGAATCATAGTATATGTGGAGTTTTGTGACTGGCTTCTTTCACGTTTCATAATGTTTTCAAGGTTTATCCATGTTGTAGCATATATCAATGCTTTATTACTTTCAATGGCTGAATAATATTCCATTGTATGAATATACCAAACTTTGTTGAGTCATTCATCAGTTGACAAACCTTTGGATTTTCCCAGTTCTGGGCTATTATGATTAATACGGCTATGAACAATCATGTACAAGTTTTTGAGTATATACCTAGAAGTGAAATTGCTGGGTCATATGTTAACTCTATGTTAAACTTTGGCCAACTGTAAAACTGTTATCAAAAGTGATTAGGATTGACATAAATACACTACCATGTGTAAAACAGATAGCTAGTGGGAACCTGCTATAAAGCACAGGAAGGTCGGCTCGGTGCTCTGTGATAACCTAGATGTGTGGGAAGGGGGTTGGTGGGAGGGAGGTCCAAGGGGGAGGGACTATATGTATACATATAGCTGATTCACTTCATTGTACAGCAGAAACTAACACAACATTGTAAAGCAATTATACTCCAATTAAAAAAAGTGAATGCAACATTTTACATTCTCACTAGATATGTATAAGATTCCAATTTCTCCACCCTTGCCAACACAGTATTGTCCATATTTTTGTTATAACCATTATAGTCGGTGTGAAGTCTTATCGTGATTTAGATTTGCACCTCCCTAATGACCAATGATGCTAAGCATCTTTTCATGTCCTTACTAGCCATCTGTATATCTTCTTCAGAAAATAACGAGTCCAACCCTTGGCTTATTTTTAATTGGATTATCTGTGTTTTTATTATTGAGTTGTAAAATTTCTTTATGTATTCTGGATACAAGTCCCTTATCAGATATGTTATTTGCTAGTATTTTCTTTAACTCTGTTCATTGTCTTTTTCACTTTATTGATGGCATTCTTTGAGAACAAATATTTTCAACTTTGACAAAGTAGAATTTATCCATATTTTTGTTGCTGTTATTGTGCTTTTGGTGTCATAGCTAACAAACCGTTGCATATTACAAGGTCATTAAGATCAACATCTAGGCTTCTATCTAAATTTTTTATAGTTTAGCTATTATAGTAAGGCCTTTTAATCAATTTGTAACTTTTGAGTTAATTTTTTTAGATGACAACAGTCCAACTTCATTCTTTTGCATATGGAGATCCAGTTTCCCCAGCACTGTTTGTTGAAAAACTACTCTTTCCCCCATTGAATTCCCTTGGCATACTTGTCAAAAAATAAATTGACCATAAATGTGTGGGTTTATTTCTGGATTCTCAATTCCATACCATTGATCTATATGTTTGTATTTATGCTAGTACTACACTGTCTTACCATGACTCAATAAGTTTTGGAATCCAAAAGTGTGAACTCTCCAACTTTATTATTCTTTTTCAATTGCTTTGGTTGTTATGGGTCCCTTGTACTTCCACATGAATTTTAGGATCAGCTTCTCAATTTCTGCAAAAAAGCAGGGGTGATTTTGATAAGGATTGCATTGAATCTATAGATCAGTTTGTGGAGTATTGTCATCTTAATATTAGCCATCCAACCCATGAACCATTTACTAGGATTTTTAGAAATTACTTTCAGTGATATTTTGCAGTTTTCAGTAGTAAGTCTTGCACATATTTTAAAAGTTCTTCCTAAGTATTTTATTCTTTTTTTATATTATTGGAAATGGAATTATTTTCTCATTTTGTTTTCAGATTTTCATTACTAGTGTATAGAAATACAATTGATTTTGTACACCGATCTTGATACCTGTAATCTTGCCAAACATATTTACTAGATCTAATAGTTTTTGTGTGCATTCCTTAGTATTTGAAATATAGAAAATTATATCATCTGTGAATAGAGGTAGTTTTACTTCTTTTCCAACTGGGATTCTATTTTATTTTACTTTCTTCCATAAATGCCCTGGCTAGAAGCTTCAATACAGTGTTGAATAGAAGCACAGAGGAAATATGTGGGCTTTTTATAATGCCCTTTATTGGGTTAAGAAATTTCCCTTCTATTAATATTTTGTTGAGTGTTTTATCATAAAAGGGTGTTGGATTTTGTCAAATATATTCTCTGTGTCTACCAAATGGTCTTATGAGTTTTGTCCTGTTCCTCTTAATGTGGTTTACTATTTTGATCTATTTTCCTATGTTGAATCACTCTTCCATTCAAGGGATAAACTTCATTTAGTCATGCTGTATAATCCTTTTTATACATTGCCAAATTTCATTTGTTAGCATTATGCTGAAATTTTTTCTATCTACATTCATAAGGGATATCAGTAGGTAGTCTTCTTTGTCTACACTGATACCAGGGTAATACTGGCCTCAGAATGAGTTAGGTAGTGTTCGCTCTTCTTCTATATTTTACAGAATTTGTCAAAATTTGATGTTAATTCTTCTTTAGATGATTGGTAGAATTCACCTGTGAAGCTTTTGATCTTGAGATTTCTTTGTGGGGAGTTTATTGATAACTAATTCAGTTTCTTTACTTGTTATAGGTCTGATCAGATTTTCTCTTTCTTCTTGAGTCAGCTTCAGCAGTTTGTGCTTCTATGAATTTGACCATTTTGTCTAGGTTACCTAATTTATTGGCATACAATTGTTAGTAATATTCCCTTACAATCATTCTCATTTCTGTAAGGTTTATAGTAGTACCACCCCTTTCATACACGATTTTACAAATTTGACTTCTCTCTCTTTTTTGAGGGGTTGTACACAAAAGATTTGTCAACATTGTTGAAATTTTTGGTTTCATTGGTTTTTCTCTCCTGTTTTTCTATTCTATATTTCATTTATTTCTGTCTAATATTTATTTTCTTTCCTCTGCTTGTTGTGGGTTTATTTTGCTCTTCTTTTTCCACTTTCTTAAGGTAGAAAGTTAGGTTATTGATTCGAGATATTTTTTTCCCCAGCTCTATTGCTCTATTTAGATATAATTTATATATGTATATATATATAGAATTGTATAAGTTCGAGGTATACGATGTGATTACGTGATGTTAATATATTTTTTAAATGTTTATGACAATAAGGTTAGTTAACATATCCTTCACCTCACATAATTACCATTTTGTTGTTGTTATGGTGAAACATTGAAGTCACTCTCATAGCAATTTTCAAGTATAAAACTCAGTATCTTTAACTATAGTCACCATGCTGTACATTAAAACCCTGGAACTTGCTCATCTTATAACTGAAAGTTTGTACTCTTTGACCAACATATCCCCATTTCTAACACCTCTCAGGCCCTAGCAAACACCATTCTACTCTCTGGTTCTATAAGTCTGATGATTTTAGATTCCATATACAAGTGAGATCATACAGTATTTGTCTTTCTTCTTCTGACCTATTTCACTCAGCATAATGCCCTCAAAGTCCATCCATGGTTTTGCAAAATGCAAGATCGTTTTCTTTTTATGGCTGAATAATGTATGTGTGTGTGTATGTGTGTGTGTGTGTATCTCACATTTTCTTTATCCATTTATTCATCAATGGATACAAGTTGTTTCCATATTGTGGCTACTGTGAACAGTACTGCAATGATCATGGAGGTGCATACATTTTTTCGAATTTGTGTTTTCATTTTCCGTGGGTAAATACCATTGACCACAAATGTGAGGATTTATTTCTGTGCTCTCTGTTCTGTTCCATTGGTCTATATGTCTGTTTACTGCCTGCATCATACAGTTTTGGTTACAATATCTTTGTAATATAT
Organism: Monodon monoceros; assembly: GCF_005190385.1. Classification (NCBI taxonomy): domain Eukaryota; kingdom Metazoa; phylum Chordata; class Mammalia; order Artiodactyla; family Monodontidae; genus Monodon; species Monodon monoceros. Next base: position 109,973,841 of record NW_021703779.1, read on the forward strand.
ATATTTTGAAAACAAGAAGTGTAATAATACCGCTAGCTCTGTTCTGCTCAAGATTGCCTACATGTGGTCTTTTATAGTTTCATACATATTTTAGGATTGATTTTTACAATTTCTGAAAAAATGTTATTGGTATTTTTTTAATTGAAGTATAGTTGATTTAAAACCATACTATAGAGGAGCTTCAAGATGGCGGAAGAATAAGATGTGGATATCACCTTCCTCCACACAAATACATCAGAAATACATCTACAGCTGGAACAACTCCTACAGAACACCTACTGAACACTGGCAGAAGACCTCAGACCTCCCAAAAGGCAAGAAACTCCCCACGTACCTGGGTAGGGCAAAAGAAAAAAGAATAAACAGAGACAACAGAATAGGGACAGGACCTGCACCAGTGGGAGGGAGCCATGAAGGAGGAAAGGTTTCCACACACTAGGAGGCCCCTTCGCAGGCGGAGACTATGGGTGGCGGAGTGGGGAAGCTTCGGAGCCACGGAGGAGAGCACAGCCACAGGGGTGTGGAGGGCAAAGCGAGGAGATTCCCGCACAGAGGATTGGTGCCGACCAGCACTCACTAGCCCGAGAGGCTTGTGTGCTCAACCGCCGGGGCGGCCAGGAGCTGGGAGCTGAGGCTCAGGCTTCGGTTGGATCGCAAGGAGAGGACTGGGGTTGTCTGCATGAACACAGCTTGAAGGGGACTAGTGCGCCACAGCTAGCCGGCAGGGAGTCCGGGAAAAAGTCTGGAGCTGCCGAAGAGCCAAGAGACTTTTTCTTGCCTCTTTGTTTCATGGCGCATGAGGAGAGGGTATTAAGAGCACCGCTTAAAGGAGCTCCACCAGCGAGGACCCCAGAGACGGGCATGAGACACTAAGACTGCTGCTACAGCCACCGAGAAGCCTGTGTGCGAGCACAGGTCACTATCCACGCCTCCCCTCCCAGGAGCTTGTGCAGCCCGCCAGTGCCAGGGTCCCGTGATCTAGGGACAACTTCCTTGGGAAAACACAGGGCGTGCCTCAGGCTGGGGCAACGTCACGCCAGCCTCTGCCCCCGAAGACTCGCCCTGCACTCCGTACCCCTCCCTGCCCCCAGCCTGAGTGAGCCAGAGCGCCCGAAGCAGCTGCTCCTTTAACCCCACCCTGTCTGAGCAAAGAAGAGACGCCCTCAGGTGACCTACACTCAGAGGCGGGTCCAAATCCAAAGCTGAACCACAGGAGCTGTGCGAACAAAGAAGAGAAAGGGAAATCTCTCCCAGGAGACTCAGGAGCAGCAGATTAAATCTCCAAAATCAACTTGATGAACCCTGCATCTGTGGAATACATGAATAGACAACGAATCATCCCAAATTGAGAGGGTGGACTTGGGAAAAATGACTATATCTTTTTCTCTCTCTTTTTTTTTTTTTTTTCAATATGCAGGCCTCTCCCTGTTGTGGCCTCTCCCATTGCGGAGCACAGGCTCCGGACGCCCAGGCTCAGTGGCCACAGCCCACGGGCCCAGCCGCTCCGCGGCATGTGGGATCTTCCTGGGCTGGGTCATGATCCTGTGTCCCCTGCATCGGCAGGCGGACTCTCAACCACTGCGCCACCAGGGAAGCCCTCTTTTTCCCTTTTTGTGAGTGTGTATGTGTATGCTTCTGTGTGTGATTTTGTCTGTATAGCTTTGGTTTACCATTGGTCCTATGGTTCTGTCTGTACTTTTTTTTTTTTTAAGTATAGCTTTTAGCACTTGTTATCATTGGTGGATATGTTTTTTGGTTTGGCTGCTCTCTTCTTTCTTTCTTTCTTCTTTTTAATAATAAAACAAATTTTTTTAATACTTTATTTTAATAACATTATTTTATTTTATTTTACTTTATTCTATTTTATATTCTTCTACATATCTTTCTTTTTTTTCCCCACTTTTAATCTGAGCTGTGTGGATGACAGCCTCTTAGTGCTCCAGTCAGACGTCAGGGCTGTGCCTCTGAGGTGGGAGAGCCAAGTTCGGGACACTGGTCCACAAGATCCTCCCAGCTCCATGAAATATCAAACGGCAAAAATCTCCCAGAGATCTCCATCTCAATATCGAGACCCAGCTCCATTCAATGACCAGCAAGCTACAGTGCTGCACACCCTATGCCAAACAACTAGCAAGACAGGAACACAACACAACCATTAGCAGAGAGGGTCCTAAAATAATAATAAGGCCACAGACAGCCCCGAAACACACCACCAGACGTGAACCTGCCCACCAGAAAGACAAGATCCAGCCTCATCCACCAGAACACAGGCGCTGGTTCCCTCCACCAGGAGGCCTACACAACCCACTGAACCAACCTTAGCCACTGGGGACAGACAACAAAAACAACGAGAACTACGAACCTGAAGCCTGTTAAAAGAAGAGGCCAAACACAGTAAGTTAAGCAAAATGAGAAGACAGAGAAACACACAGCAGATGAAGGAGCAAGGCAAAAACCCACCAGATCTAAAAAAGGATATGGAAATAGGCAGGCTACCTGAAAAAGAATTCAGAATAATGATAGTAAAGATTATCCAAACTCTTGGAAACAGAATGGAGAAAATACAAGAAACGTTTAACAAGGACTTAGAAGAACTAAAGAGCAAACAGTGATGAACAACACAATAAATGAAATTAAAAATTCCCTAGAAGGGATCAATAGCAGAATAACTGAGGCAGAAGAACGGATAAGTGACCTGGAAGATAAAATAGTGGAAATAACTACTGCAGAGCAGAATAAAGAAAAAAGAATGAAAAGAATTCAGGAGAGTCTCAGACACCTCTGGGACAACATTAAACGCACCAACATTTGAATTATACAGGTCGCAGAAGAAGAAGAGAAAAAGAAAGGGACTGAGAAAATATTTGAAGAGATTATAGTTGAAAACTTCCCTAATATGGGAAAGGAAATAGTTAATCAAGCACAGGAAGCACAGACAGTCCCATACAGGATAAATCCAAGGAGAAACATGCCAAGACACATATTAATCAAACTATCAAAAATTAAATACAAAGAAAGCATATTAAAAGCAGCAAGGGAAAAACAACAAATAACACACAAGGGAATCCCCATAAGGTTAACAGCTGATCTTTCAGCAGAAACACTTCAAGACAGAAGGGTGTGGTAGGACATATTTAAAGTGATGAAAGAGAAAAACCTACAACCAAGATTACTCAGCAAGGAACTTATTCAGATTTGACAGACAAATTAAAAGCTTTACACACAATCAAAAGCTAAAAGAATTCAGCACCACCAAACCAGCTTTACAGCAAATGCTAGAGGAACCACTCTAGGCAGGAAAAAAAAGAGAAGGAAAGACCTACAATAACAAACCTTAAACAATTAAGAACATGGCAATAGGAACATACATATAGGTAAGTACCTTAAATGTAAATGGATTAAATGCTCCCACCGAAAGACACAGACTGGCTGAATAGATACAAAAACAAGACTCATAAATACGCTGTCTACAAGAGACCCACTTCAGACGTATGGACACATACAGACTGAAAGTGAGGAGATGGAATACAGACTGAAAGTGAGGGGATGGAAAAAGATATTCCATGAAAATGAAAATCAAAAGAAAGCTGGAGTAGCAATTCTCATGTCAGACAAAATACACTTTAAAATAAAAACTATTGCATGCAAAAAAGAAGGACACTACATAATGATCAATGGATGAATCCAAGAAGAAGATATAACAATTCTAAATATTTATGCACCCAACACAGGAGCACCACAATACATACGGCAAATACTAACAGCCATAAAAGGGGAAATCGACAGGAACACAATCATAGTAGGAGATTTTAACACCCCACTTTCACCAATGGACAGGTCATCCAAAATGAAAATACATAAGGAAACACAAGCTTTAAATGACACATCAGACAAGATAGACTTAATTGATATTTTTAGGACTTTCCACCCAAAAACAACAGAATTCACTACTTTCTCAAGGGCTCATGGAACATTCTCCAGGATAGATCATACCTTGGGTCACAAATCAAGCCTTGGTAAATTTCAGAAAATGGAAATCATATCACGTATCCTTTTGGACCACAACACTATGAGACTAGATATCAATTACAGGAAAAAAAACTGTAAAAAATACAAACGCATGGAGGCTAAACAATACACTACTTAATAAACAAAAGATAACAGAAGAAATCAAAGAGGAAATCAAAAAAAACCTAGAAACAAATGACAATGAAAACAGGACGACCCAAAGCTATGGGATGCAGCAAAAGCAGTTCTAAGAGGGACGTCTATAGCAATACAATCCTACCTTAAGAAACAAGAAATATCTCAAACAAACAACCTAACCTTACACATACAGATATTAGAGAAAGAAGAACAAACAAACCCCAAAGTTAGCAGAAGGAAAGAAATCATAAAGATCAGATCATAAATAAATGAAAAAGAAATGAAGAAAACAATAGCAAAGATCAATAAAACTGAAAGCCGGTTCTCTGAGAAGATAAACAAAATTAATAAACCATTAGCCAGACTCATCAAGAAAAAAACGGAGATTAATCAAATCAATAGAATTAGAAATGAAAAAGGAGAAATAACAACTGACACTGAAGAAATACAGAGGTTAATGAGAGACTACTACCAGCAACCATATGCCAATAAAACGGACCAACTGGAAGAAATGGAAAAATTCTTAGGAACGCACAACCTTCTGAGACTGAATCAGGAAGAAATAGAAAATATGAACAGACCAATCACAAGCACTGAAATTGAAACTGTGATGAAAAATCTTCCAACAAACAAAAGCCCAGGACCAGATGGCATTAGAGGCGAATTCTATCACACATTTAGAGAAGAGCTAACACCTATCCTTCTCAAACTCTTCCAAAATATAGCAGAGGGAGGAACACTTCCAAACTCATTCTACGAGGCCAACATCACCCTGACACCAAAACCAGACAAGGATGTCACAAAGAAAGAAAACTACAGGCCAATATCACTGATGAACATAGATGCAAAAATCCTCAACAAAATACTACCAAACAGAATCCAACAGCACATTAAAAGGATCATACACTATGATCAAGTGGGGTTTATTCCAGGAATGCAAGGATTCTTCAATATATGCAAAACAATCAATGTGATAAACCATATTAACAAATTGAAGGAGAAAAACCACATGATCATCTCAATAGACGCAGAGAAAGCTTTTGACAAAATTCAACACCCATTTATGATAAAAACCTTGCAGAAAGTAGGCATAGAGGGAACTTTCCTCAACATAATAAAAGCCATATATGACAAACCCACAGCCAACATCATCCTCAATGGGGAAAAACTGAAAGCATTTTCACTAAGATCAGGAACAAGACAAGGTGGCCCACTCTCACCACTCTTATTCAACATAGTTTTGGAAGTTTTAGCCACAGCAATCAGAGAAAAAGAGGAAATAAAAGGAATCCAAATCGGAAAAGAAGAAGTAAAGCTGTCACTGTTTGCAGATGACATGATACTATACATAGAGAATCCTAAAGATGCTACCAGAAAACTACTAGAGCTAATCAATGAATTTGGTAAAGTTGCAGGATACAAAATTAATGCACAGAAATCTCTGGCATTCCTATACACCAAAGATGAAAAATCTGAAAAGGAAATCAAGAAAACACTCCCATTTACCACTGCAACAAAAAGAATAAAATATCTAGGAATAAACCTACCTAAGGAGACAAAAGACCTGTATGCATAAAATTATTAGACACTGATGAAAGAAATTAAAGATGATACAAATACATGGAGAGCTATACCATGTCCTTCGATTGGAAGAATCAACATTGGGAAAATGACTCTACTCCCCAAAGCAATCTACATACTCAGTGCAATCCCTATCAAACTACCACTGGCATTTTTCACAGAACTAGAACAAAAAATTTCACAATTTGTATGGAAACACAAAAGACCCCTAATAGCCAAAGCAATCTTGAGAATGAAAAACGGAGCTGGAGGAATCAGGCTCCCTGACTTCAAACTATACTACAAAGCTACAGTAATCAAGATAGTATGGTACCGGCACAAAAACAGAAAGATAGATCAACAGAACAGGATAGAAAGACCAGAGATGAACCCACGCACATACAGTCACCTTATCTTTGATAAAGGAGGCAGGAATGTACAGTGGAGAAAGGACAGCCTCTTCAATAAGTGGTGCTGGGAAAACTGGACAGGTACATGTAAAAGTATGAGATTAGATCATTCGATAACGCCATACACAAAATAAGCTCAAAATGGATTAAAGACCTAAATGTAAGGCCAGAAACGATCAAGCTCTTAGAGGAAAACATAGGAAGAACAATGTATGACATAAATCACAGCAAGATCCTTTTTGACCCACCTCCGAGAAAAATGGAAATAAAAACAAAAATAAACAAATGGGACCTAATGAAACTTCAAAGCTTTTGCACAACAAAGGAAACCACAAACAACACCAAAAGACAACCCTCACAATGGGAGAAAATATTTTCAAATGAAGCAACTGACAAACGATTAATTTCCAGAATTTACAAGCAGCTCATGCAGCTCAATAACAAAAAAACAAACAACCCAATCCAAAAATGGGCAGAAGACCTAAATAGACATTTCTCCAAAGAAGATATACAGACTGCCAACAAACACATGAAAGAATGCTCATCATTAATCATTAGATAAATGCAAATCAAAACTACAATGAGATATCATCTCACACCAGTCAGAATGGCCATCATCAAAAAATCTAGAAACAATAAATGCTGGAGAGGGTGTGGAGAAAAGGGAACACTCTTGCACTGTTGGTGGGAATGTGAATTGGTACAGCCACTATGGAGAACAGTATGGAGGTTCCTTAAAAAACTACAAATAGAACCATATGACCCAGCAAACCCACTACTGGGCATATACCCTGAGAAGACCATAATTCAAAAAGAGTCATGTACCAAAATGTTCATTGCAGCTCTGTTTACAATAGCCCGGAAATGGAAACAACCTAAGTGTGCATCATCGGATGAATGGATAAAGAAGATGTGGCACATATATACAATGGAATATTACTCAGCCATAAAAAGAAACGAAATTGAGCTATTTGTAATGAGGTGGATAGACCTAGCGTCTGTCATACAGAGTGAAGTAAGTCCGAAAGAGAAAGACAAATACCGTATGCTAACACATATATATGGAATTTAAGAAAAAAAATGTCATGAAGAACCTAGGGGTAAGACAGGAATAAAGACACAGACCTACTAGAGAACGGACTTGAGGATATGGGGAGGGGGAAGGGTGAGCTGTGACAAAGCAAGAGAGATGCATGGACATATATACACTACCAAACGTAAGGTAGATAGCTAGTGGGAAGCAGCCGCGTAGAACAGGGAGATCAGCTCAGTGCTTTGTGACCACCTGGAGGGGTGGGATAGGGTGGGTGGGAGGGAGGGAGACGCAAGAGGGAAGAGATATGGGAACATATGTATATGTATAACTGATTCACTTTGTTATAAAGCGGAAACTAACGCACCATTGTAAAGCAATTATACCCCAATAAAGATGTTTAAAAAAAAGATGTTAAAAAATAGAAATAAAAATAAAAATGGCAAAAAAAAAGAAATCTTCAAACAGACAAAAGCTCAGGACCAGATGGCTTCACAGGCTAATTCTATCAATCATTTAGAGAAGAGCTAACACCTATCTTTCTCATACTCTTCCAAAATATAGCAGAGGGAGGAACACTCCGAAACTCATTCTATGAGGCCACCATCAATCTGATACCAAAACCAGACAACCATGTCACAAAGAAAACTACACGCCAATATCACTGATGAACATAGATGCAAAAATCCTCAACAAAATACTAGCAAACGGAATTCAACAGCACATTAAAAGGATCATACACCATGATCAAGTGGGGTTTATCCCAGGAATGCAAGGATTCTTCAATGTACGTAAATCAATCAATGTGATACAACATATTAACAAATTGAAGAAGAAAAACCATATGATCATCTCATTAGATGCAGAGAAAGCTTTTGACAAAATTCAACACTCATCTATGATTTAAAAAAACTCTCCAGAAAGTAGGCACAGAGGGAACTTTCCTCAACATAATAAAGGCCATATATGACAAACCCACAGCCAACATCATCCTCAATGGGGAAAAACTGAAACCATTTCCACTAAGATCAGGAACAAGACAAGGTTGCCCAGTGTCACCACTATTATTCAACATATTTTTCGAAGTTTTAGCCCCAGCAATCAGAGAAAACAAATAAATAAACAGAATCCAAATTGGAAAAGAAGAAGTAAAGGTGTCACTGTTTGCAGACGACATAATACTATACATAGAGAATACTAAAGATGCTATACCAGAAAACTAATAGAGTTAATAAATGAATTTGGTAAAGTCGCAGGGTACAAAATTAATGCACAGAAATCTCTTGTATTCCTATCCACAAATGGTGAAAAATCTGAAGGTGAAATTAAGAAAACACTCCCATTTACCATTTCAACAAAAAGAATAAAATATCTAGGAATAAACCTACCTAAAGAGATAAAAGACCTGTATGCAGAAAATTATAACACACTAATGAAAGAAATTAAAGATGATACAAACAAATGGAGAGACATACCATGTACTTGGATTGGAAGGATCAACATTGTGAAAATGACTCTACTACCCAAAGCAATCTACAGATTCAATGCAATCCCTATCAAACTACCACTGGCATTTTTCACAGAACTAGAACAAAAATTTTCACAATTTATATGGAAACACAGAAGACCCCAAATAGCCAAAGCAATCTTGCGAATGAAAAATGGAGCTGGAGGAATCAGGCTGCCTGACTTCAGAATATACTGCAGAGTTACAGTAATCAAGACAGTATGGTACTGGCACAAGAACAGAAATATAGATCAATGGAACAAGATAGAAAGCCCAGACATAAACCCACGCACATATATGGTCACCTTATCTTTGATAAAGGAGGCAAGAATACACAGCAGAGAAAAGACAGCCTCTTCAATAAGTGGTGCTGGGACAACTGGACAGCTACATGTAAAATAATGAAATTAGAACACTCCCTAACACCATATACAGAAATAAACTCAAAATGGATTAAAGACCTAAATGTAAGGCCAGACACTATCAAACTCTTAGACAAAAAAATAGGCAGAACACTCAATGACATAAATCACAGCAACATCCTTTTTGATCCCCCTCCTAGAGAAATGGAAATAATAACAAAAATAAACAAATGGGACCTAATGAAACTTAAAAGCTCTTGCACAGCAAAGGAAACCATAAACAACGAAAACACAACCCGCAGAATGGGAGAAAATGGTTGCAAATGAAGCAACTGACAAAGGATTAATCTCGAAAATTTACAAGCACCACATGCAGCTCAATATCAAAACAACAAACATCCCAATCCAAAAATGGGCAGAAGACCTAAATAGACATTTCTCCAAAGAAGATATACAGATTGCCAACAAACACATGAAAGAATGCTCAACACCACTAATCATTAGAGAAATTCAAATCAAAATTACAATCAGGTATCACCTGACCCCAGTAGAATGGCCATCATTAAAACATGTACAAACAAGAAATGCTGGAGAGGGTGTGGAGAAAAGGGAACCCTCCCGCTCTGTTGGTGGGAATGTAAATTGATACAGCCATTATGGAGAACAGCATGGAGTTTCCTTTAAAAACTAAAAATAGAACTACCATATAACCCAGCCATCCCACTACTGGGCATATATTGTGAGAAAACCATAATTCAAAAAGTCATACACCAAAATGTTCATTGCAGCTCTATTTACAATATTACATGGAAGCAACCTACATGTCCATTGACAGATGAACGGATAAAGAAGATGTGGCAAATATATACAATGGAATATTACTCAGCCATAAAAAGAAACGAAATTGAGTTATTGGTAGTGAGGTGGATCGATGTAGAGTTTGTCCTACAGAGTGAAGTAAGTCAGAAAGAGAAAAACATGTACCGTATGCTAACACATATATATGGAATATAAAAAAATTGGTTATGAAAAACCAGGGGCAGGACAGGAATAAAGATGCACACCTACTAGAGAATGGACTTGAGGACAAGGGGAGGGGAAGGATAAGCTGGGACGAAGTGAGAGAGTGGCATGGATATGTGTGCACTATGAAATGTGAAATCAAAAGCTAGTTGGAAGCAGCCACATAGCACAGGGAGATCAGCTTGGTGCCTTGTGACCACCAAGAGGGGTGGGATTAGGGAGGGTGCGAGGGAGGGAAATGCAAGAGGGTAGAGATGTAGGGATATATGTATATGTATAGCTGATTCACTTTGTTATAAAGCAGAAACTAACACACCATTGTAAAGCAATTATACTCCAATAAAGATATTTTAAAAAATAAGGTTATTACATAAAGATAAAAGTGTCAATTCCCCAAGAAGACATAACAATCTTTAATGTGTATGTGCCTAGCAACAGTGTATCAAAATATGTTAGGCAACTACTTTTTTTGCTGCAAGGAAAAATAGTTTAATCCACTATTATATTTGGAGACCTCTGTTCAGTAATTGACAATTCCAACAGACAGAAAGTCAATGAGGACATATTTGAACTCAACAACACCATCAATCAACTGGATGTAATTGACACCTATAGAATATTTCACCCAGCAATAATAAAATGTACATTCTTGTCATGCTCACAGGGAAAATTACCCAAGATAGAACATATTATGGGACATAAAACACATCTCAACAACTTTAAAAGTGTAGAAATATTGCACTGTATGCTCAGACCACACTGGAATTAAAATAGAAATCAATAACAGAGAGATAGCTGGGAAACACCCAAATACATGAAGATTAAAAAACATAGTTCTAAATAACACAAGGGTCAAAGAAGAAATCACAGGAGATACTTTAAAATATTTAAAACTAGATGAAAATAATAGTATAACATCAAGTTTTGTGGTATGCAGCAAAAGCAGTGTTTAAATGGAAATGAATGTGTATGTTAGAAAAGAAGTAAGATTTAAGGTCAATAATCTGAGCTTCCACCTATGGAAATTAGAAAAAGAAGAGGAAATTAAACCCGAAGTCAGTAGAATAAAAGAAATAATAAAAATTAGAGCAGAAATCAGTGAAATTGAAAACAAATCAACAGAGAAAATCAATGTAATCAAAAGCAGATTATTTGATAAGATTAATAATACTGATAAAATATTGATAAATTTTGGACTTCCCTGGTGGTGCAGTGGTTGAGAGTCCACCTGCTGATGCAGGGGACATGGGTTCATGCCCCAGTCCGGGAAGATCCCACATGCCATGGAACGGCTAGGCCTGTGAGCCATGGTTGCTGAGCCTGCGCGTCCGGAGCCTGTGCTCCGCAATGAGAGAGGCCACAACAGTGAGAGGCCCACGTACCGCAAAAAAAAAAAAAAAAAATTGATAAATTTCTATCTAGTTTTACTAAGAAAAAAGACACAAATTACTAATATCAGAAATGAAATAGGGGCCATTACTACTAATTTTATGGACATTAAAAGAATAATAAATGGATATTATAAACAAGTGTGTGCCTATAAAGTTGATAACCTAGACAAACTGGAAGTTTCTTGAAAGACACAATCTATCAAAACACAGAAAAAGAAATATATATCCATTAAAGAAACTGAACCAATAATTAATAACCTTCTCAAACAGAAAACACCAGGCACAGACGGGTTCACTGGTGAGTTCTAGCAAACATTTAAGGAAGAAATTATACTAATCCTCTACAGTCTAGTCCAGAAAATAGAAGCAGAGGAAATACTTCCTAACTCATTCTGCTAGGACACCATTGTCCTAGTACCTATGATAGACAAAGATATTACAAGAAATGAAAACTACAGACCAACATCTCTTATGAACATAGATGCAAAAATCCTCAACAAAATTTTAGCAAATTGAAAACAACAATGTATAAAATCTATTATGCAACATGACCAAGTGAGTTGTCTTCCATGTATACAAGGCTGGTTCAACATTCAAAAACCAACTAATGTAATTCACCACAACAACAGAAAACTCATACCAGTCGATGCAGAAAAAGCATTTCATAAAATCTAATACCAATTCATGATTTAAAATAACTCTGAGAAAAATACAAATATAGGGGAATTTCTTCAACATGAAAAAAACTACAGCTAAAGTCAGAATTAACGGTGAATAACTAGGTGCTTTGCCACTAGTATGAGGAACAAGTCAAGGATGTTCCCTCTCACCATTCCTATTCAACATTATACTGGAAGTTCTAGCTAATGTACTAAAACAAGAAAAGGAAATACAAGGCATATAGATTAGGAAGGAAGAAATAAAATTCTCTTTATTTGCAGATGACATGATCATCTATGTAGAAAATCCAAAATAATTGACAAAAAACTCCTGGAACTAATAAGTAATTATAGCAAAGTTTCAGGAGACAAAGTTACTATATAAAAACCAATTGATTTCCTATATCAGCAATGAACAAGTGGAATTTGAAATTAAAACCTAATACCATCTACATTAGTACCCCCAAATTAAATACTAAAATAGGTATAAATCTAACATAATGTGTAAGATCTATGTGAGGAAACCCACAAAACTCTGATGAAATAAATCAAAGAATTAAGTAAATGGAGAGATATTCTATTCTCATAAATAAATCAAAGAATTAAATAAATGGAGAGATATTCTATTCTCAAACATAGGAAGACTCAATATTGTCAAAATGTCAGTTATTCCTAACTTGATCTATAGATTCAATGCAACACCAATCAAAATTCTGGAAAATTATTCTGTGGATATTGATTGACATACTGATTCTAAAGTTTATATGGAGAAGCAAAAAAAAAAAAAACCAGAATAGCCAAAACAATATTGAAAGAGAAGAACATAGTTGGGGGATGATACTCCCCAAGCTCAAGACTTACTACAAGCTACAGTAACCAAAACAGTGTGATATTGGTGAAAGAATAGACAAATAGATCATGGAACAGAGTAGAGAGCCCAGAAATAGACCCACATAAGTATAGTCAACTGATCTTTGATAAAGGAGCAAAGATAGTCTTTTCAACAAATGGTGCTGGAAAAATTGGGCATAAACATGCAAAAAAATAAAATTGAATCTAGATTCAGATGTTAAACCTTTCACCAAACTTAAATAAAATAAAAATTGACCTAAATGTAAAACACAAAAGTATAAAACTCCTAAAAATAACATAGGAACAAATCTAGGTGACCTTGGGTTTAGTGATGAGTTTTTCGATACAACACAAAAAGCATGGTCCATGAAAGAAATAATTGATAAGCTAAACTTCATTAAAATTAAAAACTTTTTCTCTGAGAAAGACAATGTCAAGAGAATGAAGGGACAGCCACAAACTGGGAGAAAATATTTGCAAAATACACAACTGATAAAGGAATGTTTTCCAAAATATACAAAGAACTCTTAAAACTCAACAATAAGAAAACAGCCTAATTAAAATATGGGCCAAAGACCTTAACAAACACCTCAACAAAGAGGATATACAGACACCAAATAAGCATTTGAAAAGATGCTTCACATCATATGTCATCAGGGAAATGCAAATTAAAACAACAAGACATACCACTACACTGCTATTAGAATGGCCAAAATGTGAAACACTGACAACACCAAATGCTGACAAGGCTATGGAAAAACAGGAACTTTTATTCATTGCTGGTGGGAATTCAAAATTGTACAGCCACTTAGAAGACAATTTGACAGTTTCTTATAAACCTAAACATACTCTTACCATACGATCTAGAAGTTGTGGTCCTTAGTATTTATCCAAATAACATGAAAACTTATGTTCACACAAAAGCCTGAACGAAAATATTCAACGCATCTTTATTCATAATTTCCAAAACTTGGAAGCAACCAAGGTGCAGTTCAATCTGTAAATGGATTAAAAAAACTGTGGTACATACATACAATGGAATATTATTCAGCAACAGAAAGAAATAAGCTATCAAGCCACTAAAGGACATGGAAGAACCTTAAACGAATATTGCGAAGTGAGGAAAGTCAGTCTGAAAGGGCTACACACTACATGATTCCAATTATATAACATTCTGAGAATGAGAAAATGGTGGAGAAAGTAAAAAGAATCAGTGGTTACCAAGATTTGGGGTGAGGGAAGAAGGGAGGGATAAATAAATGGAGTACAGAAGATTTTTGGTGCAATGGAACACTGCTACTGAGGATACATATTAGTACAAATTTGTCAAAGCCTAGAGAATATACAACACAAAGAGTTAACTCTAATGTAAATTATAGACTTTAGGTAATAATAATGTATTCATATTGGCTCATCAATTGTAGGAAATATACCATACTAATGCAATATTTAAATAATACAGGAAATTATTGGGGGGTGGTAATGGGGTATATGGTAACTGTATTTTCTGCTCAACTTTTGTTTTTTACTTTATATATATATTTTTTACATCTTTATTGGAGTATAATTGCTTTACAATGGTGTGTTAGTTTCTGCTTTATAACAAACTGAATCAGCTATACATATACATATATCCCTATATCTCTACCCTCTTTCATCTCCCTCCCTCCCACGCTCCCTATCCCACCACTCTTCGTGGTCACAAGGCACCAAGTTGATCTCTCTGTGCTATGCAGCTGCTTCCCATTAGCTATCGATTTCACATTTCGTAGTGCACACATATCCATGCCACTCTCTCACTTCGTCCAGGCTTACCCTTATCCACTCCCGTGTCCTCAAGTCCACTCTCTAGTAGGTGTGCGTCCTTATCCCAGTCCTGCCCCTAGGTTTTTCATAACCATTTTTAAATATTCCATATATATGTGTTAGTATACGGTACTTGTTTTTCTCTTTCTGACTTACTTCACTCTGTAGGACAGACTCTAGGTCCATCCACCTCACTACAAATAACTCAATTTCGTTTCTTTTTATGGCTGAGTAATATTCCACTGTATATATGTGCCACATCTTCTTTATTGATTCATCTGTAGATGGACATGTAGGTTGCTTCCATGTAATGGCTATTGTAAATAGAGCTGCAATAAACATTGAGGTACATGACCCTTTTTGAATTATGGTTTTCTCAGGGTATATGCCCAGTAGTGGGATTGCTGGGTCATATGATAGTTCCAATTTTAGTTTTTAAGAAACTTCCATACTGTTCTCCATAATGGCTGTATCAATTTACATTCCCACCAACAGTGCAGGGGGTTTCCCTTTTCTCCACATCCTCTCCAGCATTGATTGTTTGTAGACCTTTTGCTGATGGCCATTCTGACCAGTATGAGGTGATACCTCATAGTTTTGATTTGCATTTCTCTAATGATTAGTGATGTTGAGCATCTTTTCATGTGTTTGTTGGCAATCTGTATGTATTCTTTGGAGAAATGTCTATTTAGGTCTTCTGCCCATTATTAGATTGTGTTGTTTGTTCTTTTTTTATATTGAGTTTCATGGGCTGCTTGTATATTTTGAGATTAATACTTTGTCAGTTGCTTCATTTGCAGATATATTTTCCCATTCTGAGGGTTGTCTTTTTGTCTCATTTATGGTTTCCTTTGCTGTACAAAAGCTTTTAAGTTTCATTAGGTCCCATTTGTTTATTTTTGTTATTATTTCCATTTCTCTAGGAGGTGGGGCAAAAAGGATCTTGCTGTGATTTATGTCATAGAGTGTACTGCCTAAGTTTTCCTCTAAGAGTTTTATAGTGTCTGGCCTTACATTTAGGTTTTTAATCCATTTTGAGTTTATTTTTGTGTATGGTGTTAGGCAGTGTTCTAATTTAATTCCTTTACATGTAGCTGGCCAGTTTTCCCAGCACTACTTATTGAAGATGCTGTCTTTTATCCATTGTATATTCTTGCCTCCTCTGTCAAAAATAAGGTGACCATAGGCACATGGGTTTATCTCTGGGCTTTCTATCCTGTTCCATTGATCTATATTTCTGTTTTTGTGCCAGTACCATACTGTCTTGATTACTGTAGCTTTGTAGTATAGTCTGAACTTGGGGAGCCTGATTCCTCCAGCTCCGTTTTTCTTTCTCAGGATTGCTTTGGTTCTTCGGGGTCTTTTGTGTTCCCATAAAAGTTGTGAAATTTTTGTTCTAGTTCTGTGAAAAATGCCAGTGGTAGTTTGATAGGGATTGTATTGAATCTGTAGATTGCTTTGGGTAGTAGAGTAATTTTCACAATGTTGATTCTTCCAATCCAAGCACATGGTATATCTCTCCATTTGTTTATATCATCTTTAAGTTCTTTCATCAGTGTCTTATAGTGTTCTGCATACAGATAATTTGCCTCCTTAGGTAGGTTTATTCCTAGGTATTTTATACTTTTTGTTGCAATTTTAAATGAGAATGTTTCCTCAATTTCTATTTCTGATTTTTCATTGTTAGTGTATAAGAATGCAAGAGATTTCTGTGCATTAATTTTGTATCCTGCTAATTTACCATATTCATCAATTGGCTCTAGTAGGTTTCTGGTGGCATTTTTAGGATTTTCTATGAATAGTATCATTTCATCTGCAAACAGTGGCAGTTTTACTCCTTCTTTTCCAATTTGGATTCCTTTTATTTCATTTCTTCTCTGATTGCTGAGGCTAAAACTTCTAAAACTATTTTGAATAATAGTGGTGAGAGTGGGCAGCTTTGTATTGTTCCTGATCTTATAGGAAATGCTTTCAGTTTTTCACCATTGAGAATGATATTGACTGTGGTTTTGTCATATATGGCTTTTATTATGTTGAGGTAGGTTCCCTCTATGCCCACTTTCTGAAGAGTTTTTTTTTTTATCACAAATGGGTGTTATATTTTGTTGAAAGCTTTTTCTGCATCTGTTGAGGTGATCATATGTTTATTATCCTTCAGTTTGTTAATATGGTGTATCAGATTGATCGATTTGTGTATATTAAATAATTCTTGCATTCCTGGGATAAACCCCACTTGATCATGTTGTATGATCCTTTCAATGTGCTGCTGGATTCTGTTTGCTAGTATTTTGTTGAGGGTTTCTGCATCTATGTTCATCAGTGATATTGGCCTGTAATTTTCTTTTTTTGTGACATCTTTGTCTGGTTTTGGTATCAGGGTGATGTTGGCCTCGTAGAATGAGTTACAGAGTGTTCCTCCCTCTGCTATATTTTGGAAGAGTTTGAGAAGGATAGGTGTTAGCTCTTCTCAAAATGTTCAATAGAATTTGCTTGTGAAGCTATCTGGCCCTGTGCTTTTTTTGTTGGAAGATTTTTCATCACAGTTTCAATTTCAGTGCTTGTGATTGGTCTGTTCATATTTTCTATTTTTTTCCTGATTCAGTCTTGGAAGGTTGTACTTTTCTAAGAGTTTGTCCATTTTATTGGCATATAGTTTCTTGTAGTATTCTCTCATGATGTTTTGTATTTCTGCAGTGTTAGTTGTTACTTCTCCTTTTTCATTTCTAATTCTGTTGATTTGGGTCTTCTCCCTTTTTCTCTTGATGAGTCTGGCTATTGGTTTATCAATTTTGTTTATCTTCTCAAAGAACCAGCTTGTAGTTTTATTGATCTTTGCTACTGTTTTCTTCATTTCTTTTTCATTTATTTCTGATCTGATTTTTATGATTTCTTTCCTTCTGCTAATCTTGGGTTTTTATTGTTCTTCTTTCTCTAATTGCTTTAGTTGTAGGTTTAGGTTGTATACTTGAGATTTCTCTTTTTTCTTGAGTTATGATTGTATTGCTATAAACTTCCCTCTTAGAACTGCTTTTGCTGTATCCCATAGGTTTTGGGTAGTCGTGTTTTCATTGTCATTGATTTCTAGGTATTTTTTTATATCCTCTTTGATTTCTTCATTGATCTCTTTGTTGTTTAGCAGCATATTGTTTAGCCTTCATGTGTTTGTAGTTTTCACAGTTTTTTTCCTGTAATTCATATCTAGTCTCATAGCGTTGTGATCAGGAAAGATGCTTTATGCGATTTCAATTTTCGTAAATTTACTCAGGCTGGATTTGTGACCCAAGATGTGATCTATCCTGGCGAATGTTCCATGTGAACTTGAGAAGAAAGTGTATTCTGTTGTTTATGGATGGAATGTACTATAAATATCGATTAAGTCCATCTGGTCTAATGTGTCATTTAAAGCTTGTGTTTTCTTATTTATTTTCTGTTTGGATAATCTGTCCATCAGTGTAAGTGTGGTGTTAAAGTCACCTACTATTATTTTGTTACTGTCTATTTCCCTTTTTATGGCTGTTGGCATTTGCCTTATGTTTTGAAGTGCTCCTACGTTCGGTGCATAGAGATTTACAATTGTTATATCTTCTTCTTGGATTGATGCCTTGATCATTATGTATCTCGTGTCCTTCCTTGTGTGTTGTAATAGTCTTTATTTTAAAGTTTATTTTGTCTGATATGAGTATTGCTACTCCAGCTTTCTTTTGATATCCATTTGAATGGAATATCTTCTTCCATCCCCTCACTTTCAGTCTGTATGTGTCCCTAGATGTGAATTGGCTTTCTTATAGACAGCATATATATGGGTCTTGTTTGTTGCATCCATTGAGCCAGTATGTGTCTTTTGGTTGGGGCATTTAATCCATTTACATTTAAGGTAATTATTGATGTGTATGTTCCTATGACCATTTTCTTAATTGTTTTGGGTTTTTTTTGTTGTTGTTGTTGTTTTGCGGTACGCGGGCCTCTCCCTGCTGTGGCCTCTCCCATTGTGGAGCACAGGCTCCGGACGTGCAGGCTCAGTGGCCATGGCTCACGGGCCCAGCCGCTCCATGGCATGTGGGATCCTCCCGGACCGGGGCACGAACCCACGTCCCCTGCATCGGCAGGCGGACTCTCAACCACTGTGCCACCAGGGAAGCCCCTTTGGGTTTGTTTTTGTAGGTCTTTTCCTTCTGTTGGGTTTCCTGCCTAGAAAAGTCCCTTTAGCATTTATCATAAAGCTGGTTTGGTAGTGTTGAATTCTCTTAAATTTTGCTTGTCTGTAAAGCTTTTGATTTCTCCATCAAATCTGAATGAGATCCTCGCTTGTTAGTGTAATCTTGGTTGTAGGTTTTCCCCTTTAATCACTTTACATATATCTTGCCACTCCATTCTGGCCTGTAGAGTTTGTGCTGAAAGATTAGCCATTAACCTTATGGGGATTCCCTTGTATGTTATTTATTGCTTTTCCCTTGCTGATTTTAATATTTGTTCTTTCTATTTAATTTTCGATAGTTTGATTAATATGTGTCTTGGAGTGTTTCTCCTTGGATTTATCCTGTATGGGACTCTCTGCTCTTCCTCGACTTGATTGACTATTTCTGTTCCCATGTTAGGGAAGTTTTCAACTATAATCTCTTCAAATACTTTCTCAGACCCTTTCTTTTTCTCTTCTTCTTCTGGGGCACCTATAATTCGAATGTTGGTGAGCTTAATGTTGTCTCTGACGTCTCTGAGACTGTCTTCCATTGTTTTCATTCTTTTTTCTTTATTCTACTCTGCAGCAGTTTTTTCCACCATTCTATCTTCCAGCTCACTTATCCCTTCTGCCTCGGTTATTCTGTTATTGATTCCTTCTAGAATATTTTAAATTTCAGTTATTGTGTTGTTCATCACTGTTTGCTCTTTAGTTCTTGTAGGTCCTTGTTAAACGTTTCTTGTATTTTCTCTATTCTATTTCCAAGATTTTGGATCATCTTTACTATCATTACTCTGAATTCTTTTTCAGGAAGTTTTCCTATTTCCTCTTCAATTTTTTGGTCTTGTGGGTTTTTATCTTGCTCCTTTGCTTGCAAGATATTTCTGTGTCTTCTCATTTTGTCTAATTTACAGTATTTGAGGTCTCCTTTCCCTAGGTTGCAGTGTCATAATGCCTCTTGCTTATGTTCTCTGCCTCCAATGGTGAGGTAGGTCCAGTGGCTTGCGTAGGCTTCCTGATGGGAGGGACTGGTGCCTGTGTTCTGGTGGATGGAGCTGAGTATTTTCCCAGTGATGAGCAGGACCATTGGCAGGCGGTGTGTTTTGGGATGTCTGTGAGCTTAGTTTGATTTTAGGTTGTCTGTGTGCTGATCAGTGGTTTTGTGTTCCTGTCTTGTTTGTTGTTTGGTGTGAGGCGTCCAGTGCTGTGAGCTGCTGGTGGTTAGGTGGAGCCAGGTCTTGGATTCAGATAGAGGCTTCTATGAGAGATCTTGGCGATTAATCTTCCCTGGGGCCAGGAATTCTCTAGTGATCCAGGGTCCTGGACTCAGTGATCCCACCCCAGACCCTCAGGCCCGAATCCAGTTGAAGAACCAAGACCCCACAAGTCATTTGTCCTGGCAATAAAGGGCATTAAAATAAAAGACTAACAGAACCCCAGACAAATGGTAAAAAGTAAAATCAAACAAACAAAAACAGAAATGAGGTAACGCACACACACACAAAAACAAAAACATAACCAAATAAAACAAAAAGCAAGAGACGAACCAGACAAATAGAAGAATTCAAAAACTAAGTCAAACAATTAATATCAAAACTAACAAAAACACAAAACCTATAAACAATACCAAAGCAGTGTGACAACTTAAGAATAAGGCAAGGAAACAGAAAAAAACAATAAAATGATTTAAAATAATAATAATAAAATAAAATAAAAAGGGAGAAAACACAGGACAACAGAAGAGCAAAGTAGAAATGGAAATGTATATAAAAAAGAAATATATATTAAAGAAAAAGAAGAAAAGAAATAAGGGAAAACAACACAGAATAACAGAAAAGTAAAAATAGATATATAAAAAGTATGTTATAAAACACGAAAATCCCCAAAGACTAAATTTAAAAAATACTAAAATGAGAACAAAAAAAAGAAAGAAAATGAAACCAAGAAAAAGCCAGAACCAACAACAGAATGAATCAAAACATAAACAAATTAATAGTAATAATTATGTTTCCCTGAGGTCTCTGCTGTAAGTGTCCTTGCACCCACCATGAGCCACAAGCCACCTCTGCCTCCCCAAGAGTCTCTCCTCTGCCTCTGGCCTGGTCTCTGGACCTGCTGTGGGCCCTGTGGGGACCATTCAGACTCTGATCTTGCCCAATTCCTGCGTTTGCTTGCATCCAAAGTCCGCAACTGCCAGAGCTAGACATTTTTCATTTGTGGGAACACTCATTGTCTACTCAGATATTCCATAGATGCAAAGTCTACCTAGCTGATCACAGGGATTTAATCTGCAGCGTGTACAGTTGATGGAAATATTTTCAATCCTCTTCCTTAGTCACCCAGTTGTTTGGTTTTATCCCCACCTCTGCATGTAGAGGCAACAGACCATTGCTTCAAGGTGCATGAGGAGAAAGGATTCAGAGCACCACCTAAACGAGCTCCAGAGACAGGCATGAGCTGTGGCCATCAGCGTGGACAACAGAGACGGACACGAAATGCTAAGGCAGCTGCTGCAGCCACCAAGAACCCTGTGCGCAAGCACAGTTCACTATCCACACCTCCCCTCCCAGGAGCCTCTGCAGCCCGCCACTGCCAGGGTCCTGTGATCCAGGGACAACTTCCGTGGGAGAACACATGGCATGCCTCAGGCTGTTGAAACGTCATGCCAGCCTCTGCTGCTGCAGGCTCACCCAACATTCCGTACCCCTCCCTCCCCCTGGCCTGAGTGAGCCACAGCCCCTAATCAGCTGCTACTTTAACCCCATCCTGTCTGAGCGAAGAACAAATGCCCTCAGGTGACCAATACGCAGAGGTGGGGCCAAATCCAAAGCTGAACCCCAGGAGCTGTGCAAACAAAGAAGAGAAAGGGAAATTTCTCCATGCAACCTCAGGAGCAGCGGATTAAATCTCCACAGTCAACTTGATGTACCCTGCATCACTTGTATATCTGAATAGACAACAAATCATCCCAAAATTGAGGTGGTGGATTTTGGGAGTAACTGTAGACTTGGAGTCTACTTTCTGCATCTAATTTATTTTTGTTTTTTATGCTTATCTTAGATTAGTATTTAGAGTTTATTATCTTTGGTATATTTGTTTATTGATTTGGTTGCTCTCTTCTTTTTTTTAATATATAGACATATATTTTTCTTTCCTTTTTCACTTTTTATGAGTGTGTTTCTCTATGCTTCTTTCTGTGATTTTGTCTGTATAGCTTTGCTTTTACCATTTGTCCTAGGGTTCTGTCTGTGCGTTTTTTTTTTTTTTTACTATTACGTTTTAATGTCTTTTTATTTTTAACAATTATTTAATTTTTATTCTAATAACTTTTTTTTCTTTTTTTCTTCCTTTTTTTCTGAGCTCTGTGGCTGACAAACTCTTGGTACTCTGGCCAGGTGTCAGGACTGTGCCTCTGAAGTGGGAGAGCCAAGTTCAGGACATTGATCCACCAGAAACCTCCCAGCTACGTAGTAAAAAACGGTGAAAGCTATCCCAAAGATCTGCATCTCAATGCTAAGACCCAGCTCCACTCAATAATCAGCAAGCTACAGTGCTGGACACCCTATGCGAAACAACTAGCAAGACAGGAACACAAACCCACCCTTTAGCAGAGACGCTGCCTAACTTCATGAGGTCACAGCCACCACAAAACACACCACCATACATCGTCCTGCCCACCAGAAAGACAAGATCCAGCCTCATCCACCAGAACACAGGCACAAGTCCCCTCCACCAGACAGCATACACAACCCACTGAAACAAACTTAGCCACTGGGGGCAGGCACCAAAAACAATGGGAACTACAAACCTGTAGCCTGCGAAAAAGGAGACCCCCGAAACAGTAAGTTAAGCAAAATGAGAAGACAGAGAAACACACAGCAGATGAAGGAGCAAAGTAAAAAGCCACCAGACCAAACAAATGAAGAGGAAATAGGCAGTCTACCTGAAACAGAATTCAGAGAAATGAGAGTAATGAGAGTATTTCTTGGAAATAGAATGGAGAAAATAGAAGAAACATTTAACAAGGACCTAGAAGAACTAAAGAGCAAACAAACAATAATGAAAAACACAATAAATGAAATTAAAACTTTTCAAGAAGGAATCAACAGCAGAATAACTGAGGCAGAAGAATGGATAACTGACCTGGAAGATAAAATATTGGAAATAACTACCGCAGAGCACAATAAAAAAAAAAGAATGAAAAGAATTAATGACAGTCTCAGAGAGTTCTGGGACAACATTAAAAACACTGACATTCGAATTATAGGGGTCCCAGGAGAAGAAGAGAAAAACAAAGGGACTGAGAACATATTTGAAGAGATTAGAGTTGAAAACGTCCCTAATATGGGAAAGGAAATAGTCAGGCAAGTCCAGGAAGCACAGAGAGTCATATACAGCATAAATCCAAGGAGAAACACGGCAAGACAAATATTAATCAAACTATCAAAAATTATATACAAAGAAAAAATATTAAATGCAGCAAGGGAATAACATCTAATAACATATAAGTGAATCCTCATAAGATTAACAGCTGATCTTTCAGCAGAAACTATGCAAGAAAGAAGGGGGTGGCAGGATGTATTTAAAGTGATGAAACAGAAAAACCTACAACAAAGATTACTCTACCCAGCAAGGATCTCATTCAGATTCAATGGAGAAATTAAAATCTTTACAGAGAAGCAAAAGCTAACAGAATTCAGCACCACCATACCAGCTTTACAACAAATGCTAAAGGAACTTCTCTAGGCAGAAAACACAAGAGAAGGAAAAGACGTACAACAACAAACCCAAAACAATTAAGAAAATGGTATTAGGAACATACATATTGATAACTGCCATAAATGTGAATGGATTAAATGCTCCAAACAAAAGACATAAACTGGTTGAATGGATACAAAAACAAGACCTGTATATATACGGTCTATAAGATACCCACTTCACACCTAGGGACACATACAGACTGAAAATGAGGGGACGGAAAAAGATATTCCATGCAAATGGAAATCAAAAGAAAGCTGGGGGAGCAATTCTCATATCAGGCAAAACAGACTTTAAAACAAAGACTAAAACAAGAGACAAAGAAGGACACTACATAATGATCAACAGATCAATCCAAGAAGACATAACAATTGTAAATATTTATGCACCCAACATAGGACAAACTCAATACATAAAGCAAATGCTATCAGCCATAAAAGGGGAAATCGACAGTAACACAATCATAGTAGGGGACTTTAACAACCCAATTTCACCAACGGACAGATCATCCAAAATGAAAATAAATAAGGAAACACAAGCTTTAAATGACACATTATAACAGATGGACTTAATTGATATTTATAGGACATTTCACCCCAAAAATACAGAATTCACTTTCTTCTCAAGGGCTCATGGAACATTCTCCAGGATAGATCATATCTTGGGTCACAATTCAAGCCATCATAAATTTAAGAAAATTGAAATTGTATCAAGTATCTTTTCCGACCACAACGCTATGAGACTAGATATCAGCTACAGGGAAAAATCTGCAAAAAATACAAACACATGGAGGGTAAACAATACACTAGTAAATGACCAAGAGATCACTGAAGAAATCAAAGAGGAAATCAAAAAATACCTAGAAACAAATGACAAAACACCACGACCCAAAACCTATGAGATGCAGCAAATGCAGTTCTAAGAAGGAAGTTTATAGCAATACAGCCCTACCTCAAGAAAGAAGAAACATCTCAAATAAACAACCTAACCTTATACCTAAAGCAATTAGAGAAAGAAGAAAAAAAAAATAACACCCCAAAGTTAGCAGAAGGAAGGAAATCATAAATATCAGATCAGAAATAAATGAAAAAGAAAAGAAGGAAGCAATAGAAAAGATCAATTAAACTACAAGCTGGTTCTTTGAGAAGATAAACAAAATTGATAAACCACTAGCCAGACTCATCAAGAAAAAAAGGGAGAAGACGCAAGTCAATAGAATTAGAAATGAAAAAGGAGAAGTAACAACTGAGACTGCAGAACTACAAAGGATCATGAGAGATTACTACAAGCAACTCTATACTAATAAAATGGACAACCTGAAAGAAATGGACAAATTCTTAGAATGGTACAACCTTCCAAGACTGAACTGGGAAGAAAGAGAAAATATGAACAGACCAATCACAATTAATGAAATTGAAACTGTGATTAAACATCTTCCAACAAACAAAAGTCCAGGACCAGATGGCTTCACAGGTGAATTCTATCAAACATTTAGAGAACAGCTAACACCCATCCTTCTCAAACTCTTCCATAAAACTGCAGAGGAAGGAACACTCCCAAACTCATACTATGAGGCCACCATCACCCGGATACCAAAAGCAAAGATCCTACAAAGAAAGAAAATTACAGACCAATATCACTGATGAACATAGATGCAAATATCCTCAACAAAATACTAGCAAACAGAATCCAACAGCACATTAAAGGGATCATGCACCATGATCAAGTGGGATTTCTCCCAGGGATGCAAGGATTCTTCAATATACGCAAATCAATCAATGTGATACACTATATTAACAAGCTGAAGAATAAAAACATATGATCATCTCAATAGATGTAGAAAAAGCTTTTGACAAAATTCAACACCCATTTATGATAAAAACTCTCCAGAAAGTGGGCATAAAAGGAACCTACCTCAACATAATAAAGGCCATATATGACAAACCCACAGCCAACATCGTTCACAATGGTGAAAAACTGAAAGCCTTTCCTCTAAGATCTGGAACAAGACAAGGATGTCCACTCTCACCACTATTATTCAACATAGTTCTGGAAGTTTTAGCCACAGCAATCAGAGAAGAAAAAGAAATAAAAGCAACCCAAATTGGAAAACAAGAGGTAAAGTTGTCATTGTTTGCAGATGACATGATACTATCCATAGAGAGTCCTAAAAATGCTACCAGAAAACTACTAGAGCTCATCAATGAATTTGGTAAAGTAGCAGGATACAAAATTAATGCACAGAGACCTCTTGCATTCCTATACACTAATGATGAAAAATCTGAAAGAGAAATTAAGGAAAGAGTCCCATTTACCATTGCAACAAAAAGAATAAAATACTTAGGAATAAACCTAACAGAGGAGACAAAAGACCTGGATGCAGAAAACTATAAGACACTGATGAAAGAAATTAAAGGTGATACAAACAGATGGAGAGATATTCCATATGCTTGGATTGGAAGAATCAACATTGTGAAAATGACTATACTAACCAAAGGCATCTAGAGATTCAATGCAATCCCTATCAAACTACCAATGGTATTTTTCACAGAACTGGGACAAAAAATTTCACAATTTGTATGGAAATACAAAAGACCCAGAATAGCCAAAGCAATCTTAAGAAAGAAATATGGAGCTGGAGGAATCAGGCTCCCAGACTTCAGTCTATACTACAAAGCTGCAGTAATCAAGACAGTATGGTACTGGCACAAAACAGAAATATAGATCAATGGAACAGGATAGAAAGCCCAGAGATAAACCCATGTGCCTATGGTCACCTTATTTTTGACAGAGGAGGCAAGAATATACAATGGAGAAAAGACAGCCTCTGCAATAAGTGGCGCTGGGAAAACTGGACAGCTACATGTAAAAGCATGAAATTAGAACACTCCCTAACACCATACACAGAAATAAACTCAAAATGGATAAAGACCTAAATGTAAGACCAGACACCCTAAAACTCTTAGAGGAAAACATAGGCAGAACACTCTATGAGAGAAGTCACAGCAAGATTCTCTTTGACCCCCATCCTAGAAAAATGGAAATAAAAACAAACATAAACAAATGGGACGTAATGAAGCTTAAATGCTTTTGTACAGCAAAGGAAACCATAAATAAGATTAAAAGACAACCCTTAGTATGGGAGAAAATATTTGCAAATGAAGCAATTGACAAAGGATTAATCTCCAAAATTTACAAGCACCACATGCAGCTCAATATAAAAAAAAACAAACAACCCAATCCAAAAATGGGCAGCAGACCTAAATACACATTTCTCCCAAGAAGATACACAGATTTCCAACAAATACATGAAAGGATGCTGAACATCACTAATCATTAGAGAAATGCAAATCAAACTACAATGTGGTATCACCTCCCACCAGTCAGAATGGCCATCATCAAAAAATCTACAAACAATAAATGCTGGAGAGGGTGTGGAGAAAAGGGAACCCTATTGCACTGTTGGTGGGAATGTAAATTGATACAGCCACTATGGAAAGTTCCTTAAAAAAGTAGTACGGAGGTTCCTTTAAAAAGTAGAAATAGCACTTCCTTATGATCCAGCAATCCCACTATGGGGCATATGACCTGAGAAAACCATAATTCAAAAAGACACATGCACCCCAATGTTCACTGCAGCTCTATTTAGAATAGCCAGGACACGGCAGCAACCTAAATGTCCATTGACAGATGAATGGATAAAGAAGATGTGGCACATATATACAATGGAATATTACTCAGCCATAAAAGGAAATGAAATTGAGTTATTTGTAATGAGGTGGATAGACCTAGAGTCTGTCAT
>NW_021703779.1:110001726-110012679 GCF_005190385.1 Monodon monoceros
CTGTATGCTAACACATATATATGGAATTTAAGAAAAAAAATGTCATGTAGAACCTAGGGATAAGACAGGAATAAAGACACAGACCTACTGGAGAACGGACTTGAGGATATGGGGAGGGGGAAGGGTGAGCTGTGACAGGGTGAGAGAGAGGCATGGACATATATACACTAACAAACGTAAGGTAGATAGCTAGTGGGAAGCAGCCGCATGGCACAGGGATATCGGCTCGGTGCTTTGTGACCGCCTGGAGGGGTGGGATAGGGAGGGTGGGAGGGAGGGAGATGCAAGAGGGAAGAGATATGGGAACATATGTATATGTATAACTGATTCACTTTGTTATAAAGCAGAAACTAACACACCATTGTGAAGCAATTATACCCCAATAAAGATGTTAAAAAAAAAAGATGTGGCACATATATACAATGGATTATTACTCAGCCATAAAAAGAAACGAAATTGAGTTATTTGTAGTGAGGTGGATGGACCTCGAGTCTGTCATGCAGAGTGAAGTAAGTCAGAAAGAGAATATCAACTACCATATGCTAACACATATATATGGAATCTAAAAAAAAATGGTCCTAAGGTCAGGACAGGAATAAAGACGCAGACATAGAGAATGGACTTGAGGACACGGGGAGGGGGAATGGTAAGCTGGGATGAAGTGAGAGAGTGGTATGGACATACCTACACTACCAAATGTGAAATAGATAGCTAGTGGGAAGCAGCCACCTAGCACAGGGAGATCAGCTCTGAGCTTTGTGACCTCCTAGAGGGGTGGAATAGGGAAGGTGGTAGGGAGACGCAAGTGCGAGGAGATATAGGGATATATGTGTATGTAGAGCTGATTCACTTTGTTATAAAGCAGAAAGTAACACACCATTGAAAGCCATTATACTACAATAAAGATGTTAAAATAATAATATAAAATAATGTACTAGTCTATATTCTGAGTTAAAAAGTGAGACTCTAAAGGTACATTTATAAGAATAAACAATTTGCAACGAATTGAAACCATTATTCAGGCTAATATTTAAATATTTTGGAGTTAAGAATACATGCTTTTTTAATTGGAGCTATAAAATCATTTGTACAACATGATAGAGTGTTACTGATGTTTAAATTAAGATGACTGAAGAATCTAAAATCAAGGGAATTTCTGTGGCTTTAGACCAGAGTGAATTAAATGGGCTGTGTGCAGGGTCTGTTCTTAATTTTTAAACAAACAGAGCTAAAATTAGATGAGCAAACAACCACATTTCTATAATTGTTCTTGAGGTGATGAGAACATACATAGGATCCTTTCCAGTGACCATTGAATCTCCTGGTTTCTTCAACTACAGGTATACCTTGGAGATATTGAAGGTTTGGTTCCAGACCACCACAATAAAGCAAATATTGCAATAAAGTGATTTACATGGATATTTGGTTTCCCAGTGCATATAAAAGTTATTTTTACACCAAACTGTAGTTTACTAAGTGTGCAACAGCATTATATGTAAAAAACAATGTACATACTTTAAAAATACTTTGCTAAAAAATGCTAGCCATCGTCTGACCCTCAATGAGTCGGAATCTTTTTGCTGGTGGAACATTTTGCCTCAGTGTTGATGGCTGCTGACTGATCAGGGTGGTGGTTCCTGATGATTGGGGTGGTTGTGGCAATTTCTTAAAATAAGACAACAATTAAGTTTGCTAGATCAATTGACTCTTACTTTCATGAATGATTTATTTCTCTGTAGGATGCAATGCTGTTTGATAGCACTTTACCCACAGTAGAACTTCTTTCAAAATTGAAGCCAATCCTCTCAAACACTGCTGTTGCTTTATCAACTGAGTTTATGTAATATTCTATATCCTTTGTTGTCATTTCAACAATCTTCACAGCCTCATCATCAGAGGTATATTCCATCTCAAAAAAACTTTCTTTGCTCCCCCATAAGAAGCCACTCCTCATCCATTAATTTTTTATCATTAAATTGCAGCAATTCAGTCACATCTTCAGGCCCCACTTCTAATTCTAGTTCTCTTGCTGTTTCTACCACACCTGCAGTGACTTCCTCCACTGAAGTCTTGAACCTCTCAAAGTCATCCATGAGGGTTGGAATCAACTTCTTTCAAACACCTGTTAATGTTGATATTTTGTCCTCTTCCCAGCGAATGTTCCTAGTGACATCTAGAATGGTGACTCATTCCCAGAAGGTTTTCGACCTTCTTTGCCTAGATCCATCAGAGGAATCACTATCTATGGCACTATAGCCTTACAAAATGTATGTCTTAAATAATAAAATCTGAAAGTTGAAATTACTCCATGATCCATGGGCTGCAGAATGGATGTTTTGTTAGCAGGCATGAAAACAGTAATCTCGTTGCACATCTCCATCAGAGCTCTTGGGTTACCAGGTGTATTGTCAATGAACAGTAATATCTTGAAAGGAATCTTTTTTTTCTGAGTAATGGGTCTTAACAATGGGCTTAAAATATTCAGCAAACCGTGCTGTAAACAGATGTGCTATCATCTAGGTTTGTTGTTCCATTCATAGAGCACAGGCAGAGCAGATGTAGCATAATTCTTAAAGCCCTAGGATTTTCATAATGGTAAATGAGCATTCGCTTCAACTGAAAGTCACCAGCTGCATTAGCCCCTAACAAGAGAGTCAGCCTGTCCTTTAAACCTTTGAAGCCAGGCATTGACTTCTCCTCTCTAGCTATGAAAATCCTAGACGGTATCTTCTTCTAATAAAAGGCTTTTTTCATCTACATTGAAAATCTGTTGTTTAGTGGAGCCACCTTTATGAATTATGTTAACTAGTTCTTCTGGATAGCTTTCTGCAGCTTCTATATCAGC
Source organism: Monodon monoceros (assembly GCF_005190385.1). NCBI lineage: Eukaryota > Metazoa > Chordata > Mammalia > Artiodactyla > Monodontidae > Monodon > Monodon monoceros. Next base: position 110,004,572 of record NW_021703779.1, read on the forward strand.
ACTTGTTGCTTCACCTTGCACTTTTACATTATGGAAATATCTTCTTTCCTTAAACCTCATGAACCAACCTCTGCTAGCTTCAAACTTTTCTTCTGCAGCTTCCTCACCTCTCTCAGCCTTCAAAAAACTGAAGAGAGTTAAGGCCTTGCTCTGGATTAGGCTTTGGCTTAAGGGACTGTTGTGGCTGGTTTGATCTTCCATCCAGACGACTACAACTTTCTCCATATCAGCAATAAGGCTGTTTCACTTTCTTATCATCCTTGTGTTTACTGGAGTAGAATTTTAATTTTCCTTCATAACTTTTCCTTTGCATTCACAACTTCGCTGATAGAGACAAGAGACCTAGTTTTCAGCTTATCTTGGCCTTTGACATACGTTCACTTAATCATTTCTAGCTTTTGATTTATAGTGAGAGATTTGTGATTCTTCCTTTCACTTGAACACTTACAGGCCATTGTAAGGTTACTAATTGGCCTAATATCAATATTGTTCTGTCTCAGGGAATAGGGAGGACCAAGGACAGGGAGAGAAATGGGTGGAACGACCAGATGTTGGAGCAGTCAGAACACAGAACATTTATTAAATTTGCCATCTTATATGGGTGCAGTTCATGGTGCTCCAAAACAATTATAATAGTAACATCAGAGATCACAGATCACCCTAAAAATATAATAAAATAATGGAAAAGTTTGAAATATTGGGAGAATTACCAAAATGTGACACAGAGACATGAAGTGAGCAAATGATGTTCAAAAAATGGTGCCAGTAGACTTGCTCAATGCAGGGTTGCAACAAACCTTCAATTTGTAAAAACATGCAATATATTCAACGTGTAATAAACAAGGTATGCCTGTATAGATTTAAAAGTTCATTGCAGGTGTGATTATGCTGTAAATGACAGTGTCTACCTATTCCAAGATCATCTATGATAAGAACTAGATCTTAAATATGTAAGTGCTCAATTAAAAATAGTTGACAGGTGCAAATCATAATGGATAGGTAGAGAGACTTTGTATTTTCTCTCAGTGGAGTAAATCCTTTGGTTGACTACAATGATGAAAATTATGGAGATCAGGGCTGTGATCAAGAAGCTGAGTTGGAGATCAGAAACTCACAAATGTGCAGAATAAATTTAAAAATAGAGGGATATCACGGAAGGTGCTGTTGTTCTACATTGCACCTATAGAATAAGAACTAAAATACGGTACTTGATGTTGGTATTGAAATATTCCTTCATTGTAACATGCAGTCACCAGTGTGTTTTTTTATTTAGTTAATGTAAATACAGGCTAGAGAATGAGCTATGAATGACAGCATACCAATGCTAATACTTGGAAACCAAAAGGAAAAATTCTGCAGTAATAAAGACAATGAACAAACTGAGTTCTGACACATATCAAAGCAATGAGGTAACCTTAAGCTGAAACCAAAAGTCTACTGTCTTCCTTAGGAAAATTAGTGAGGAATAATATGAGTAATATAACAATAATAGCAAGAACAAGTAAGCAAGAAATTAGCTTATGGAAGTGTGGAGTTTATGACTGATACTGAAGAGAAATGTGGGAAGGGGCAAACAGGAGTTTCTACTGCTCAATGTCAGAATTTCCTGAAAGTATGAAATCACCAAATTTTTGTTACTCCCTTCTATCACATTAGGATCCACTGTCAGGTAGAAAATAATTTGATTTTCATCATCATCAGTATTAATGAAATGAGAATATAGGCACTTAAGTCTACCAAGTGAAGATCTAATTCCTAGTTCCTTGACCTCCGAAGTGTGTCTGTAACTAAGTTAAATAATCTCCCTAAGGCATAGCTATCTCGTCTACAGAATGAGGTGGGCAGGTTGTAACCAAAATTAAATGAAATAATATATGTTAGGTTCCTTGAATACTTCCTGGCACATAGTAGGTTCCCAATAAATGGTGTTAAGAAAGAGATTACATAAGCATCATTTCATTAGCACAATCTCCTTAATAAAAAAAAAGTAGGGAGAGCTTCAAGATGGCAGAAGAGTAAGACCCAGAGATCACCTTCCTCCCCACAAATACATCAGATATACATCTACATGTGGAACAACTCCTACAGAACACCTACTGAATGCTGGCAGAAGACCTCAGACCGCCCAAAAGGCAAGAAACTCCCCACGTACCTGGGTAGGGCAAAAGAAAAAAGAGAGACAAAAGAATAGGGACGGGACCTGCACCAGTGGGAGGGAGCTGTGAAGGAGGAAAGTTTTCCATACACTAGAAGCCCCGTCATGGGCAGAGACTGGGGGGGCAAAGCGGGGAAGCTCCAGAGCCACGGAGGAGAGCACAGCAACAGGGGTGCAGAGGGCAAAGCTGAGAGGTTCCCGCACAGAGGATTGGTGCCGACCAGCACTCACCAGCTCCAGAGGCTTGTCTGCTCACACGCCGGGGCGGGCAGGGCTGGGAGCTGAGGCTCGGGCTTCGGAGGTCAGATCCCAGGGAGAGGACTGGGGTTGGCGGCGTGATCACAGCCTGAAAGGGGCTAGAGCGCCACAGCTAGCCAGGAGGGAGTCCAGGAAAAAGTCTGGAGCTCCCGAAGAGACAAGAGACTCTTTCTTCCCTCTTTGTTTCCTGGTGCGCGAGGAGAGGGGATTAAGAGCGCCGCCTAAACAAGCTCCAGAGACAGCCGCGAGCCCCGGAAATCAGTGCGGACCCCGGAAATCAGTGCGGACCCCAGAGACGGGCATGAGACACTAAGGATGCTGCTGCAGCCACCAAGAAGCCTGTGTACAAGCACAGGTCACTATACACACCTCCCCTCCCTGGAGCCTGTGCAGCCCACCACTGCCAGGGTCCAGTGATCCAGGGACAACTTCCCCGGGAGAACGCATGGCGCGCCTCAGGCTGGTGCAACATCATGCTGGCCTCTGCCGCCGCAGGCTTGCCCCGCACTCTGTACCCCTCCCTCCCCCCGGCCTGAGTGAGCCAGAGCCCCCGAATCAGTGGCCCCTTTAACCCCGTCCTGTCTGAGCGAAGAACAGATGCCCTCCGGTGACCTACACACAGAGACGGGGCCAAATCCAAAGCTGAGACCCTGGGAGCTGTGAGAACAAAGAAGAGAAAGGGAAATCTCTCCCAGCAGCCTCAGAAGCAGAGGATTAAAGCTCCATAATCAACTTGAGGTACCCTGCATCTGTGGAATACCTGAATAGACAACGAATCATCCCAAAATGAGGAGCTGAACTTTGGGAGCAGCGATATATATATATATATATATATAAACCTTTTTCACTTTTTGTGAGTGTGTATGTGTATGCTTCTGTGTGTGATTTTGTCTTTATAGCTTTGCTTTTACCATTTGTCCTAGGGTTCTGTCTGTTTTTTTTTTAATTAAAATTTTTTAATAATTTTTTATTTTAATATTTTATTTTATTTTATTTCTTCTTCTTCTTTCTTTTTTTCCTCCCTTTTATTCTGAGCCGTGCAGAGGACAGGCTCTTGGTGCTCCAGCCAGGCGTCAGGGCTGTGCCACTGAGGTGGGAGAGCCAAGTTCAGGACACTGGTCCACAAGAGACCTCCCAGCTCCACATAATATGAAATGGCAAAAATCTCCCAGAGATCTCCATATCAACACTAAGCCCCAGCTCCATTAAATGACCAGCAAGCTACAGTGCAGGACACCCTATGTCAAAAAACTATCAAGACAGGAACAAAAACCCAACCATTAGCACAGAGGCGGCCTGAAATCATAATAAGGCCAGAGACACCCCAAAACACACCACTAGACTTGGACCTCCCCAACAGAAAGACAAGATCCAGCCTCATCCACCAGAACACAGGCACTAGTCCCCGCAACCAGACAGCATACACAACCCACTGAACCAACCTGAGCCACTGGGGACAGACACCAAAAACAATGGGAAAAACGAACCTGCAGCCTGCGAAAAGGAGACCCCAAACACAGTAAGTTAACCAAAATGAGAAGATAGAAAAACACACAGCAGATGAAGGAGCAAGGCAAAACCCAAGAGATCTAACAAATCAAGAGGAAATAGGCAGTCTACCTGAAAAAGAATTCAGAATAACGATAGCAAAGATGATCCAAAATCTTGGAAATAGAATGGAGAAAATACAAGAAACATTTAACAAGGACCTAGAAGAACTAAAGAGCAAACAAACAGTGATGAACACAAAATAAATGAAATTAAAAATTCTCTAGAAGGGATCAATAGCAGAATAACTGAGGCAGAAGAACGCATAATTGACCTGGAAGATAAAGTAGTGAAAATAATTACTGCAGAGCAAAATAAAGAAAAAAGACTGAAAAGAATTGAGGACAGTCTCAGAGACTTCTGGGACAACATTAAACGCACCAACATTCGAATTATAGGGGTTCCAGAAGAAGAAGAGATAAAGAAAGAACCAGAGAAAATATTTGAACAGATTATAGTTGAAAACTTCCCTCATATGGGAAAGGAAATAGTTAATCAAGTCCAGGAAGCACAGAGAGTCCCATACAGGATAAATCCAAGGAGAAATATGCCAAGACACATATTAATCAAACTATCAAAAATTAAACACAAAAAAAAATATTAAAAGCAGCAAGGGAGAAACAACAAATAACACATAGGGGAATCCCCATAAGGTTAACAGTTGAACTTTCAGCAGAAACTCTGCAAGCCAGAAGGGAGTGGCAGGACATATTTAAAGTGATGAAGGAGAAAAACCTACAACCGAGATTACTCAGTAAGAATCTCATTCAGATTTGACAGAGAAATTAAAATCTTTCCAGACAAGCAAAAGCTAAGAGAGCTCAGCACCACGAATAAGCTTTAAAACAAATGCTAAAGGAACTTCTATAGGGAGGAAACACAAGAGAAGGAAAAGACCTACAATAATACACCCAAAACAGTAAAGAAAATGGTAACAGAAACATACATATTGATAATTACCTTAAATGTAAATGGAGTAAATGCTCCAACCAAAATAAATAGATTGGCTGAATGGATACAAAAACAAGACCTGTATGTATGCTGTCTACAAAAGACCCACTTCACACATAGGGACACATACAGACTGAAACTGAGGGAATGGAAAAAGATATTCCGTGTAAATGGAAAAAAAAAGAAAGCTGGAGTAGAAATTCACATATCAGACAAATAGACTTTAAAACAAAGACTATTACAAGAGACAAAGAAGGACACTACGTAATGAACAAGGGATCATTCCAAGAAGAAGATATAAAAATTGTAAATATTTATGCAACCAACATAAGAGCACCTCAGTACATAAGGCAAATACTAACAGCCATAAAAGGGGAAATTGACAGTAACACAATCATACTAGGAAACTTTAACACCCCACTTTCACCAATGGACAGATCATCCAAAATGAAAATAAATAAGGAAACACAACCTTTAAATGATACATTAAACAAGATGGACTTAATGGTGTTTTATAGGACATTCCATCCAAAAACAACAGAATACACACTCTTCTCAAGTGCTCATGGAACATTCTCCAGGATAAAGCATACACTGGGTCACAAATCAAGCCTTGGTAAACTAAAGAAAATTGAAATCGTATCAAGTTTCTTTTCCAACCACAACACTATGAGATTAGAAATCAATTACAGGGAAAAAAACGTAAAAAACACAAACACACGGAGGCTAAACAATATGCTACAAAATAACCAAGAGATCACTGATGAAATCAAACAGGAAATAAAAAAAAATACCTAGAAACAAATGACAAGGATAACACAATGACCCAAAACCTATGGGATGCAGCAAAAGCAGTTCTAGCAAGGAAGTTTATAGCAATACAATCCTACCTCAGGAAACAAGAAAAATCTCGAATAAACAACCTAAACTTACACCTAAAGCAATTAGAGAAAGAAGAACAAAAAATCCCCAAATTTAGCTGAAGGAAAGAAATCATAAAGATCAGATCAAAAATAAGTGAAAAAGAAATGAAGGAAACAATAACAAAGATCAAAAAAACTAAAAGCTGGTTCTTTGAGAAGATAAACAAAATTGATAAACCATTAGCCAGACTTATCAAGAAAAAAAGGGAGAAGACTCAAATCAATAGAAATAGAAATAAAAGAGAAGTAACAACTGACACTGTAGAAATACAAAGGATCATGAGAGATTACTACAAGCAACTGTATGCAAATAAAATGGAAAAGCTGGAAGAAATGGACAAATTCTTAGAAACGCACAACGCTCCGAGACTGAACCAGGAAGAAACAAAAAATATGAACAGAATAATCACAAGCACTGAAATTGAAACTGTGATTAAAAGTCTTCCAACAAACAAAAGCCCAGGACCAGATGGCTTCACAGGTGAATTCTATCAAACATTTAGAGACGAGCTAACACCTGTCCTTCTCAAACTCTTCCAAAATACAGCAGAGGGAAAACACTCCCAAACTCGTTCTATGAGGCCACCATCACTCCGATACCAAAACCAGAAAAATATGTCAAAAAGAAAGAAAACTACAGGCCAATATCACTGATGAACACAGATGCAAAAATCCTCAACCAAATACTAGCAAACAGAATCTAACAGCACATTAAAAGGTTCATACACTATGATCAAGCAGGGTTTATCCCAGGAATGCAAGGATTCTACAATATACACAAATCAATCAACATGTTACACCATATTAACAAGTTGAAGGAGAAAAACACTTGATCATCTCAACACATGCAGATAAAGCTTTTGACAAAATTCAACACCCATTTATGATAAAAACCCTACAGAAAGTAGGCATAGAAGGAACTTTCCTCAACATAATAAAGGGCATATATGAAAAACTCACAGCCAACATCGTCCTCAATGGTCAAAAACCATTTCCACTAAGATCAGGAACAAGACAAGGTTGCCCACTCTCACCACTATTACCCAACATTGTTTTGGAAGTTTTAGCCACAGCAATCAGATAAAAAGAAATAAAAGGAATCCAAATTGGAAAAGAAGAATTAAAGCTGTCACTGTTTTCAGATGACATGATACTATACATAGAGATTCCTAAGGATGCTACCAGAAAACTACTAGAGCTAGTCAATGGATTTGGTAAAGTAGCAGGATACAAAATTAATGCACAGAAATCTCTTGCATTCCTATACACTAATGATGAATATCTGAAAGTGAAATTAAGAAAACGCTCCCATTAACCAGTGCAACAAAAAGAATAAAATATCTATGAATAAACCTACCTAAGGAGACAAAAGACCTCTATGCAGAAAATTATAAGACACTGATGAAAGAAATTAAAGATGATACAAATAGATGGAGAGATATACCATGTTATTGGATTGGAAGAATCAACATTGTGAAAATGACTCTACTACCCAAAGCAATCTACAGATTTTATGCAATCCCTGTCAAACTACCACTGACACTTTCACAGGACTACAAGAAAAAATTTCAAAATTTGTATGGAAACACAAAAGACCCCAAATAGCCAAAACAATCTTGAGAAAGAAAAATGGAGCTTCAGAAATCAGGCTCCCTGACTTCAGACTATACTACAAAGCTACAGTAATCAAGACAGTATGGTACTGGCACAGAAACAGAAATATAGATCAGTGGAACAGGATAGAAAGCCCAGAGATAAACCCACGCACATAGGGTCACCTTATCTTTCATAAAGGAGGCAAGAATATACAGTGGAGAAAAGACAACCTCTTCCATAAGTGGTGCTGGGAAAACTGGACAGCTGCATGTAAACAAATGTAATTAGAACACTCCCTAAAACCATGCACAAAAATAAACTCAAAATGGATTAAGGACCTAAATGTAAGGTCACACACCATCAAACTCTTAGAGGAAAATATAGGCAGAACACTCTATGACATAACTCACAGCAAGATCCTTTTTGACCCACCTTGTAGAGAAATGGAAATAAAAATAAACAAACGGTACCTAATGAAACTTAAAAGCTTTTGTACAGCAAAGGAAACGATAAACAAGACCAAAAGACAACCCTCAGAATGGGAGAAAATATTTGCAGATGAAGCAACTGACAAAGGATTAATCTCCAAAGTTTACAAGCAGCTCATGCAGCTCAATTAAAAAAAACAAACAACCCAATCCGAAAATGGGCAGAAGACCTAAATAGACATTTCTCCA